>NC_060226.1:6590575-6905995 GCF_907164935.1 Osmia bicornis bicornis
TCCGAGGAAATCGTGAAACTGATCATCTATTCTAACAATAAGACAAGTTGCGTACCATTCCAAACGATCGATGGGATATTTTTTATTATGTCGAACTACCGAGCTAAAAACGGTATCACGACGATGCAGGATACATTTCTTGTGTGTTTTGCACGTTTTAGTAAGTACATTTTACGTTCTGAACGATCGTGAAATCGTTGCAAAATACATTTCGTTGAAAATATTGCATTCTTGTACATAGAAATATCAGATGACGTTCGTTGATTGGTAAATAGAATAAGATTCGCGGATAAATAGGATGTTTTAAAAGACATACCGAGTTGAAATTTAAACTTTTACACCTTGCTAGATTTTCTTAATTGTCTTCATGACCTCAAGAATTAACAAATTGATTTATCCTCCAAAGCGCTTATATTTGAAAATAAAAAGTATGCAATGAAAATTTTCATATGGCAATTAGAAAATTATATAAAATTTTACTTCGAGTTTTAACTCATTCAGAGCGAACGCAAACCCTTGAGATCATAACGAAATTTAAATCTCTAAAAATTTCACTCTATATCTAAAACATTTCATCTGCAATTTACAGATTCAAACTAAAATGTGTAATTTAAATTTCGACTCGATAAGGATCAGAGAAAACGTACAGCGATCTGTTTT
Source organism: Osmia bicornis bicornis (assembly GCF_907164935.1). Classification (NCBI taxonomy): domain Eukaryota; kingdom Metazoa; phylum Arthropoda; class Insecta; order Hymenoptera; family Megachilidae; genus Osmia; species Osmia bicornis. The sequence goes on from NC_060226.1 coordinate 6,591,236, forward strand.
TTCTCGATAAATCTGCCTATCTGCCTGTCTGTGTCTGTCTGTTTGTCCATCTGTCAGACAGTGTGACAAGAGTATAAATCTTTCCTTTTTTTTTTTATACATATATATTCTTTCCCGTTGAAAATCAAACTCGTATTGACCGAGATTGCTCGACTGAGCAGCGAACAATACGATCGCTATTTTCTTGGAACAAAACACGTTGGGATCCTGACGTCCAGGGAATTTAACGATGATGGCTCCTGGTTTCGATTAAGATTAAACTATTCGCTGAGAGCACGCAGCGTTATTTTTCTCAAGCTCGAGTTGAGAAAATTTGTCTGCTTTTCGGCGGACGGAAGTGAAAGATAAAGGCGACGACTCTCGTTTTTAGTGGTACGTTCGTCTTTTAACTCGGTCCTTTCTCGTAAACAGGATGCGTGTAACAGAGATGAAAGGGTTGTAAGAAGGGTCGAATAGGGTTTTATCGTAAGATCCGTTGATTTGTATAGCCACGTAGCACGGTGTGTGTCGTAAGTTAAGGTAATATTTCGTAGTTATAATGTCCGTTTTTAATACGTAGCTTACGAAAGTGGGGATGAAAGAGTGTTAATAAGGGTTTAATTGGCTCTCGTTTCTGAGCAAATGTACGAAACGCGTTATACACACGTTATTAATTACGGTAGTCATAATCAGTCTCCAGTATTCCATGATGTTTATATGATATCGTAATCGTTAATCGCATCACCCCTCTCCCCCTAACCCCCCCCCGCCCCACGTGACGATTTTTTATTTTTATCAAAAAGGGTAAAGAAAAAAAACGGAGAAGGCTAGTTGTAGGTGTATCGAAGTTTATAATTGAAAGTAAGGTAGACACGACATTAAGGAGGGGCTTTCGGCCGATTTTTTATGACGTCGCTCTATCGTCTTGTTATTTATTATGCCATAAGTCGTGAATAAGGGAAAAGGTAAAAAAACATTGTACGCGCTGTATCTGATATACGATTTCAAACATCTAGTCATGGCCTCTTTATAATTTAAATATTGATTCGCGTTGAACGCTGTGGTTGAACGTCTTAAGTCATCGAATAATAGGACGTTTCCATGCGGAATGAATAGTTTATCGACGGGGAGCAATTCTGTTAAAAGTTGATGCACCGTTTTTTAAACATTTCGCGCATCGTTGTCACGTCATCGTTCTCACTGATATAACTATTATTTATTTATTTATTTATTTATTTATTAAGGTCTGTGCTAAAGTTCTACACGCTTTCGTCTTAGTACTTAATCCGGTTACCCATTGATATTTTATTTTGAAAACGTATGTAGTACAAGAGTGAGGATCTCGCAATATTTTTACAAAAATATGAAAAATTGTTGAACGAATTATAGAAATGGGTAGCCGGGTAATCACGTAAGGATAACATATCTTTTTTTGTGTGATAATGTTTGTTTTGACGTCATTGGTCATTGTTTCGTTTGTTTTTCCGGCTTTCTTTGACGAGACGCACGTGGTGTGTCAAGGGACTTGGCTGTCGACGCAGCACGTGCGTCACTGAGTAATGTGTATTTATTTCATAAATGAGGATAATATTTAAATAAATTTTAGTTTATTGATATACTATATTAACAGTATTAACAGAGAGGAAACCAAATTAATGGAATAAATAACATGACATTGTTAACATTGTTTTACATAATTACCATTAGTATCTATGACATCTTGCCATCTTCCATTTTCTAGTCAAAAAATTCTTTTTAAGGCAAAAAGCACAGAATGTCTAATGTTAGCCATATTGCTTGCCATATTATTCGTTTACTTGGTGCTCTTTTATTTTATTTACTTCTCAAAACATTTAAGACATCGCATTGTCATCTGTTATTGCACTAATTATTATTGATAATTTTTATTTGGAATTTCCATAATGAAAAAACGGGTAGAACTTATGCACACACCTCCTACTATTATTAAGTTATCAAGTTACTTTTATTGTCATTATTGTCATTCTCATTTTTATACTCATTATTATTATTATTGCTATTACTATTTAATATAATCGTATGACAAGAAGAAGTCAGCAATGATATTTGCCAAATGCTATTTTAATATTTTATTATTATCGTGATTATTATTGCTTGTATTACAAATATTATTATTATTAATATAATATTTATGAATTTCTATTTATTTAGTAATAACTTGGGGTAATGTTTTTAATAATACCTCGCGATTGTACTTATTTACCTTATAATGTATATTTATTATTGATTATTGGTGATTATTATTGCTATTACTATTACTATTATTATTATATGATTATCATAATTCATCGTCGTGGTCGTCATTATTGCTACTACTACTATCATTATCATTACTATTGCTACTACTATTATTGCTACAACTATCATCATTAATACTATTATTATTACAGGGATGGATCGAGAAACTTTGAAATTTCTTTATGGTTTGTTCTATTAACAATTTTAATAAAAACTGATCACTTACAGTGGGTAAGATTAAATAATTAATTTTATTTCAAAAACAAAAAATAATTGTACAAATTATATAGGTACTGCATTAAGGGGTGTAATTTTCTGTTCTTTTATAAATTAATTTTGTTAAAATTTCACAACTCCCTGGATCTGTCCTTGTATTATTATTAATTACCATTGTGATCACATCAAGTTGCTATCATGATTGCAGTTGCCAGTCATTCTCATTAATGTCGCCATATATCAAATATTTACTTATATGTATATATATACATTTGCTGATTGACATAAAGCAGCTATAACTACAATGTATGATATATAATATCATGTATATAATGTGTATGCTCGTGCATCCGCATACCTATTATATAAAAATCTTCATTAATTAGTATTATACATATACATATATACGTACGTACATGAATAATATTATTAATATTGCTATTATTTTATCATTATCATCATCATTCGTCATTATTATTACTAATATTACAACTACTATCATTATTATTAATTATTATCATTAACGCATTGATGTCGTATTTTATCAAGAAAGTTGAATGCGAGAGGCACATGTGGAAGGTGATGCATTGTTTAATAAGTTACATAAAAAACTGATATAAAAAAATGAAAAATACCAAAAAATTACGATTAAGAAGCGGAACAAAGTAAGAAATAATAGTTAGGGTCGTTTAAACGCGGTTCGGTTGAGAAGATATATATGTATTTTTTTAAATTTTAACGCTAATTAATGTATAGGAATGAGAAACGTGAGCTGTGCGGGAATCGAGTGTAAGGTGTAATTAGGGGAGGGGGGTCGGGGAGGGGGAGGGCAGGATAATTTATTTATAAACAAATATTAAAGTCTGGGAACAGAAATCTATTTGTAGGTTATACATATATGTTTTTCTTTTATTTTTTCTACAATTACTATTACCATTCTTATTATCGTTATTAAACTGAGGTATTTTTTACCGTGTATCGACGATGTTGCATGCGAAAGAGTTGATGACACAAACGTTTCAATAAAACAGCCAATGATATTTGGCGTCCTCCTACTGTCTTCAACGTGCTAGTCCACCGATGATGCGATATCGAATTTATTTCTTTCCAAAATATTGGACAGTTGTGATCGTAGAGATACATATAAGAATAGAGTACGTGAGCCAACTGCAAAAGCGATATACAGATAAAAAGAGAATGTCCAGCATTCTTTTTCTATTCCTCTGTCGAATGCTTCAAATGGATAACGAATTTATATTTGCATCCTTCAAATGTACCGTCTCAAAAATCGTCTCTATTCCCATCTGAAAGAACTTCCCACAAGAAACTTATTAATTAAGTCGATTCTAAGCACAACAATTTTTGGGTCGGTATTCCTTATCATATTTTGTGTAGAGTTACTAACAATAAAAGGATTTATTTTCTAAAAATTATTCATATTAATTGTTTCTTTCTTTTCGTTTTCATTCGAATTGTTTCACTTTAATTATTCATATCAATATCGACAATTAACCCTTCATCAGCTGTAATAATCTGTTGGACCAATTATTAAGATGGACCAAATATAACTTGTGGGTGACATGACAGATTTTGTTAAAAATTTATTTTGCAGATTATTCAAGTGCGCTCATAATGAAAATATCTGTTGTAAATTTCTTTTCTCTTAATTTATCGCTTCCACGATTGAAAGATCAAATCTGAATTGAAAAATGGTTCAAATTATTTATATATTTTTCCATATTTCGTTCTATTTTATCTATCTATCGTCATGGTTAATAAAATAGACTGACAAGCAAAGAAATTTTTTAAAAAGTTTCTTTTATTACAATCAACTGCCATAAAAATAAACAATCAAAAAATTGTTGAACCATTTATAGAACATTTGTATTCGTTTGATAAAAGAATTATCGGTGGACGTTTTGGTAGAAGAACGGAAGGAGGGCATAAACGAATCGAAAAATGAAAAAAAAAGAAAGACACAAGTACTATTATACATGGTAAACGGTGTGGAGGCCAATTTTTTCGACTAAGAAGGACGATTGTTGTTAAGATTCATTCTTCTTTCATAAAAGTAATCTTTCAGGATTACTGCGACTTGACCTCCTGTTGTACTCGATCTCTGCTTCTTTCGATTGTTCTTCTGCATTTTTATTTGTAAATTCATCCAGAAGAAATCGTGAGGTTTGTCGTAGTAAAGAGAGAGAGAAGGTGTAAGGTATAAGTATCTTCATGTCAATTACTCTAGGGAACATCAAAGACAAAGGTAACACTTGCATACCTTTGCACCACTGAGATAACATTTTATTCCAGAAGTGTTTTTTCTACCACCTTAAACGTACTTTCTAACTTACAAAAATCATTCGTCCACTGCTTCTGCTTCTTCTTGGCAGAGAGTGAATACACGAGAGCAAGAAAACTTAAAAGAATGTATGCATTTGTGTACGTCTATATATACATGTATGTATTATGCACAAGTGTGTATGTCGTGCGTCCATTTTGTGAGAAAGAGGAAAAACGAACGAGAAAGATTGTTTGTACGAGGAGAGTGACCTTTTAATTCCATGGTATACTGGTTTGAATTTACACATTGAGAAATAACGAGGTGATCTGAAATGTCTAAACCCTCATAGAAACTTGAAACATATTTTTTGAAGAAACTTTATGAATAAATTATTTTACCTTAGCTTCTTTTCTTCTAATTATAATTTAAGAAATTCTGAGGAAATAGGAAGAATTTTCTTTATTAAGAAATAAGAAACATTCGTATCAATTAATGCGTTGAGCTTCTACAAAATAGAATTATTTTTTATAAGTGTGACAAATAAAATTTGTTTTCCAATATTGTAATTTGTTTAACCTTTTTTTATTTATGAATGTATACATTTACTAATCTGGCAAGCAATAAAATTTCAAATTTTATTAGTACAAAAATAGATTGTTACATCTGGTTTAGTAAAAGCGTGTCATTTTTAAATATCGAAATTATTTATATTTTCAATATTTATTTATTTTGTTTTTTATGTAAGCAATTGAAGTGTATACATTTATTAAATTTCACGATTTTATTATAACTTATACATAATTCAGGCATACACACAAAATAAATTGGGTCATTTTATACCCAGAGCACATTCTTATGAGGGTTAACAGCTATAAATTTGTAAAAATAAATCATTTTACGATCCTTTAAAATTATGCAAAATTGAATCCAAATCTTTCAATCTTAATTCTTACATTTTCATTATGATCCAATAATGAAGATATCCCAAAGAACATTTTTATTTCAATAACACCATTTGTTATTTCCTTGGCGTATTTAATTTTTTGTGTTTCTCTAATAAACTTAGTGATGTGTGTGCGTTGTAAAAGACATTTAAGTTTGAATCAAAACTTTGAGATCATACCTAAACTATGGAAAAACCTATTGACATCCTTGAAGGATACAAATTGTCCGTGTCGATACATTTAACACGAAGATAAACCATTTATAATGAACTTACAAAATTTCTTTCATTTCTTACATTTACAAATACTTAAACTAGTGTAAGGAAAATGAAAAGAAAAAAAAAAAATCCCATAAAAATCTAAACTGTTATTATACAACATTCTTTTTACTAGAAATCACGAGAGAAAAAGTTTGTCTTTACTGTTTACGATGTTGTAAAATTAATGTTGTGCAAATTATATATTTTCTTTTTCAATTAAACCATCGACAGTGTTAATACCGTGAACCTTTAACATTTTCCTACAAAATTTTATTTCCGACATTTCTACCCTATTGTGTGCTTCTGAAAATTCATCCAACTTGCAATTTGACTGTAAATGTAAATAACTGCATTCTTAATAGACTGTTAGAATTAATATGAATGTTAGGTGTTCAAACTGTATAAATAAAAACGCATTCAGATGGCATCGTTACTTGTGTCCCCATAATATTGTTCCAATGAAAATACAATTTTTTAAATCATTATTAACAGAATAATAATGATAATTTATTGTTAGACAAAAATAACAATAAAAATGTAATAATATTAAGATAACGATAATATGGGGACACAAGAAAAAAAGAAACAAAATTGCTGAATAACTTAATAGGTATAGATCCTAATATTTGAATAGACAGTAGTAGATATATAAAGCTTTAAAATATGCAATGAAACGTTACAAATAATATAAGTGAACAACAAAATGAAAGAAGTTCTGTGTTGAAAATTTTTAGAAACATTTAAAGATTTGTTTAAATTCCAAAAAGTGAAATCCTACAAAATTCTTTTTTTTGGGATTTGAATGTAACTATTCTTTTTTTCAATGCAACATTTATAACTGCAATAATTAGGTATCAGTGTACTGTAAAATTTCTTCTAGAAGAACAGAAGGGTGTTGAGCTTCGAGGATTCTCTTATGGAAATTTCAGTCACGAAATAGTCTTGGTGAAGCAACAACCGCTAGGTTTCTAGTGCACTACAAGTTCTTTAATAGGCCTAAAAATTCTTCAGTGAACCTCAAGGGTTCTAGTAGGTTGTAAGGAGTTCTAGTGGCTTTTAATGGATCATAAAAAGTTGCGGTGAATCATGAAAGTTCGTCTGATGAATCACGAGGCAACATCTTGGCGATTCTTTAGAATTCTTCTGAAATAAGCTGCATCAGTTTTAATAGTGGACCATACGAAACCTCCGTCAGGTTATTGCACACTCAAATGGTAGATTTCGAGATGTAGAATGTCTGAGGCGAATTGATGACATAAAAGTTATTCTCAAAATACCACTTATGGTATATCAATTTAAAGCTAATCAATTAATAAAAATGATTATGCAAACGTTTTATCATTTTAATGAAATCGTATTGGACTTGATGTGTTTCGAGGGTTGTTGCTTGATGTAATTAGCTACCAGCTATTGCATAAAATTTCAAGCTTCAAATTAATACGTTGTTAACACCATTTTACATCACTTTTATGTCATCAAATAATATCCAACAAATCTAATCTATAAATTAAGAAAAATTTCCAGTGCTATGAAATCATTATTGCTATGCAAAAACAATTAGAACTATATGTTTCTTAGTAATCCAGCAATATTTATTAATAATTGACACAATTTATATTCTTCAGGCGATCTGATCGCTAAGCACAAAATATGTAACTGGCTATTAATTTGATCATAAAGTGATCATAAATAACTTACATTAATCAATCTTAAATGTAAACAATAATCGTAACAATAACAATAGTAACGTCAACAATAATGATAATATAGTGTGACAAGTAGTGTGAAGATAATAGTAATAGTAATAAGAACAATAATAATAATTTATAAATGCACGAATTACATGTATTTTTCAAAATACATGATTTTGTATCATCTTGAAAATTACATAAGCATGGTGTTCCAATTCAAGGTGCCATATGAAACGACTTAAACTTATTCATTTTTCAAGCTGTTAATATATAAATTGAATTACAATCTAGGTTTTAAAATGATTTTAAAAAATTGTTACTATGGATAGGACTCTTCAATTTTTGATAACACTTCCAGCAAAAATCTTTACATACCTTATAACAATTTCAAATATTATTTCATAGATTTTTTCGATAATCGTTTTGGGCTAGACTTAGAGGAGGTGGTAGTAGTATGCAGTAACTGAGGGCCAGGGTAGACCTGATAAAATAAATAAATATTTGATCCAAATTCAGTATGTAATGCAATTAAAAATAAAATACACGACAGTAAATTTAGCGAATGTGTCTCATCCCAGAAAAAAGTTCTGATTACGCCAATGTAAATCACTGTTGAAGAGAAGCGTTGACAAACTTTTCATTGCAGTAGCAAAAACAGGCATTAATCACGCGACAGAACTCTAACGTAAATGGCGTCAGTTGTTTTAAAATGTCGTAAACATAACAAGTGCTTCCCAAAAGTTTTCATATCTGTCACTATTGCTGGTAGCTGAAAGTGATGAGCCATGTTGCTACCATCTTCTCTGTAACGCATCCATTCAATTCTCAAAATTAACACTTTTCATCCCTTTCCTCTTCTAGAAGATATTCTGCATACCCCCCAGGTTGAATATTTGCTGAATTTATAATCCTGCTGCAACATTATTGCAATAAGATATTTGCGCCTTAAAATTTAATCGACCGTATGAATAATCTGTACACGTATATCATTAATAAGCAGTAATCATTACAAGCTGACAATTAATCTCATTGATCATTGACATTAAGCATTACAATTTCTATTTAAAAGTAAATATTATTATGTGTTTCTATATACAATTAATATTAGTGTTTTTAAATAAACATATATAATCATTCTAATAATGGATAGATATGTACTCGGATCAGCATGCACGATCAAATCAATTTAACGATTAATTGTTAAGTAAATATAGTTAAAAGATGAAAATTTTGTCGGGATTATAAAATACAAATGTAAATATTCAGAAGAATGAAAGTAACACCATACGATATTCACGATTCGTATTCGTCTCCGTTGATGTACATTCAGGTGCAATGTGGACCTTCCTTGTTTAGGGGACATGAAGGTGATGGAAATCCTAAAGTTAAGAAAATCCTAACTGTAGAAGAAAAATTGGAAAATTGAAAATTTGAAAACTTGGAAATATAACAATTTGGAAACTTGAAAACTTGAAGAACCTCCTGTAGAATCGGGCACCTTCTAAACAAGGCAAGCCTACGTTGCGCACAGCTGTACAATAAATTAATACTTTTACAGAAATTTGCAATTTTTAACGGCATAAAATACAACCGAGAAAAGAAAAGAATTACAATAACTGGACAACCTTTCCATTTATTTGTTGTTAAAAATTTCAATTTCTGAAAAGACAATTCTAAAAACTACAGTTAACTGACATTGATTAGGAATGTGTTTTAGTGGTAAAAGACCGAATTAATCAGCCACATTAATTAATTGAATAGAGACAAAGGAAGTCAGGTAACGAAGAACGAATGAAAAAAGTTTTGAACTGTAATTGAACACCAATATTAATAATAATACAAAATCTTGTTGACCGTAATCATAAAGCCATATTCATAGGCGAATAAAACCCGATCGTTATGACTGTTCGATGAGATTAAATTGCACTGTTAATGTTGCACGAACATCTGGTAATCGTATCTTTTGTGAGGGTTGCGCGTTGTATACCTTCCAAGCCTGTAATTATTCATCTGATAAATTCAAATTGAGACTAATCGAGTAAGTCGGTAAATTAAAATTAATGGAATAGTATCGAATCAAGAGAAATCTGTCTTAGGAAAAGTATAATATTCGAAGAATACATTTCTTTAGGTATTTACTATTTCTTATAGAAACTATTCTCCATAGTTTTTTCTATACCTAATATGAAATTAATATTTCCACTTATATTTAACACTTTAATGGCCGTACATTTTGTCAAGTTTATCATTTTTGTAATTTCAAAGAATTGTTAATAGAAAATTATTTTTGACTGCTTCGTTTAATATACACTGGAAAATTGCTCATTTTCAAATTTCAATTTTCATATAATGGAGTTGATAGAATTCGTGACAGCGGTGATTAAAGTGTTAATATAAATAAAATACACAACTACAGCTCTTATAATTGTGTATCAAACAATTCTTATTACTAATAATTAACACATTGATTAATAGAAATTACATGACCAACGCTATAAATGTAATTCAGTCAAATAATTAAGCAAATTAATAATAATTGACAGTACTATGTCCTCTATTGAATATAGGAATTTTTATTCTATCAATCAACGTGTTAATTACAATACATTTCACGATACACATTCATTATCCTTCCATCGCTATAGATCGTTTAGTAAATAATTGAAATGCAACGCACAGCTTTCAAAGATCTACCTTCCATATTTAAAATGCACTTTGTCATACCGATTACATCTTGAAATCGTTTGTCATCGTTACCGATATTTTTATTCTTCAATTTAATCGTAAGTGAAGAGGAACGATGATATCGGTATTGATTAAATATTTCATGATGATCGTTGTGTATGTTATATTGTTACACGAAATTGCACACATGCACCCTTTAAAAGAGGTTCGTAATACTAATGTAACAAAAATTTGAGCTGAATATTTAATTTAACCCCTTTGAAAAAATTAATTAAGTATTTTAATCATTCGTTGCTGTAATTACTCCATCTAATTAAATCTCTAGTTTCATTAATCAGTGGAATTTTAAAGGATGTACGGCGAACCTCTTTTAAATTCGAGCCAACATGTATGAAGTGCTCGATATTTTATTAACAGACGCAGTAAAATATAACCAATTAGATACGTGATAGTTAATTGTTCGATTTCTTCTTGATTTTAGGTGGTTTCACCCTTAGGACGACCACAGTCACGTGTGTAGATTAGCAATAGTGAGTCGTAGTATTAGGATCTTATATTTGGAAACCCTACAGTTGAACAAGAAAGAAATTTTCTCGATTCTATTCGTGTATATTTCAAACGAATTTCCAACATATACGCATGAAGAGTCGAATCGCGAAACGAGAAATACATTTCTCTAGAATTACGAGTAATCGTAGTAAGAATATTTTTGAAAGAAATAAAAAGAATAACATCATTTGCATCGTTGATTGTTATCGTGTTGTCGCGTTGTTAAGATTACTATTTATACAAATAGCAGAACACAGTTCCACAAAAAAAAAAATGGATTAAAACAATGAAATTGTAATGCAGTTCCGGTGAAAGAGCTGTTATCGGGATTGACGGATAGTGTTTTAATTAATTGCTCGCTAATTACTTATTAATTAAAATATTTATGATATTGCGTTTCAATAATCCTACGGATTTACTGCTTAATATGCAAAGAAATAATTAATCACTTAAAGACTTTTCTACAATTAAAATAACATTTCATCGCTAATTGAAACAAGTTATTACAAAGTATTAATTAATATCATTAGATTTTCTGCTAAAGCAAACAATTAAGGAAAGTAGCAATCTGTTCTTTAAAAAAATAGTATATTCCTCGCACAACAGAAACAAATTTTTGAAATAATTTCTCTCGTCTTTCGTGCAATTCCCATGAAATAATTCAAACGGTATGCGAATAATATTGTTAATACATCAGAAAAGGAGTTTGTTAATATGTAACAACGCGTGTTAACCTTGCGAAATATTTTATAACTCTCGTCCTCGATTAACAGTTGGAAATGCTCTGAAAACTTTGTAAACTTTCTTGTTTTTCACGTTTCTTCGCTCAACGCACAATATCCTATCAATTTAAATACTAACTTGTAATTATATTTCTTGCTGATTCACTTGTTGCTTACTCGGTCTGTTTTCTTTTCTATTTATTATACCATCAAATAAATGAATAATTTCATTCGAAAGATTGTAAATTCAAATAACAATTTTTATATTTAACCCTTGCACGGTGGATGCAGAGTTATTTTGAAATGATGAAAAATTGTCAATAGTCACAGGACAATGACTAAACTCACAAAATATCAAATCACAAAATTTTGTAATGCAAAGGTACTTCTGTTCAATAATTTGTCAAAAAGATTATTTTTATTATCATATGAATCTTTATGAACTTTTTCAAAAAATCCTTACTATGGGGCAAAATAACTCAGTATCCCTCTTTCAAGGGTGATTAAATAAAATGTTGAGAAATTAATAATTGGGAAAAATTTGAATAGAATTACTAAACTGTTAATGCTCTGCGTTAAATAAATTTCATTCAAAAACGCCATAATGTATATCAGAATGAGCAACGAATGAATTTTGGTTGAAATTCTTTATCCGTATATAGTACAAACATGTTTGTTAAACGCAATATAAACAACAAAATGTTAACACAGTACAAAAACGAGGGCTAGTTAGTCGTCAAGTGTATTCATTGAATTTTTTTTTTAAGCGGTGTGTTAATATGGTTAATATTGTTGCTCGACATATTTTTAACTAACACTTTTTTCGTTTTCTGTTATTTTTCTCTCGGTTTGTTAATAACAAACATGTATGAACAATCATATTACTGTCTGACGAAACTGTTAAAATATCCATGCCTGTTATTATAGTATTAAAGAAAAAGAGAAAACAATCACGTATCCAAAATACAATGAGAATATTATAACCTGTTGAAAAAGAAAAGTTGAATTTCACAGAAAATTGAAAATTAATCTCTGTTGAATTCGTGAAAATATAACAACGTGTTTCAGTTCTGTTTGAAACTGACGAGGGAAAATTTTAAAGGCGAAAATTTCAAAAATTATGAAATTTTGAACATGTAGATGTATTCCTGAGTAAAACAGAAGTTTTCAAAAGTTGGAGTTTTTCTTGTAAAAAACGAATAAAAATATTTTCAAATTAACATCCGACCACGCAGTATCGCGTACTCAATTATCAATGTATAAACCTTACAGAAGCGAACATGTTAAGGCAAACAAGTATCTATTTATAATACTAAATTAAATTATGTTTTAATCAGAACATCTTATAGAGGTTCACAAAATTTCATAATTTTTGAAATTTCGGGATTCCGAGTAACGTAAGAAAATCGTCAACAATTCGAAAAAGGATATTGTTAAAAATATTGTTGTACGTTGACAATTAATTATTTTCTATCGACAGCGCAAATGATTTACATCCTTCCGTTAATTATCTGAGAGTAATCTAACCCAGATAAAAAGAAGTCCAAAGAAATTTTCGATTTTCTTTTTCACTTTATTTCTTTTTTTATATTGAAGAAAAGTGACCTTCGACTTTACTCATAATTAAAGAAATTCACTAGTTAATAATTTTTTTAACTAAAGTGTAATTTCTGATTTTCTGATAAATATCTGGCCAGGGTTTGAATATCGAATAAATCATATAAATTATCTTAACATCTTTAGTGAAACAATTGTTTATCATATTAAATTAAAAAGGAGACGAAATTGGATTTTAATCACCAGCTTCCATATAATATACACAGTTACGAGTAATGAAAATATTTAAATGAAAAGTTGAATTAACAATTGAAATTGCACGATTATTAATGAAGATTAAAAATGAAGATAATTGTTTATACCCTTTCAATTCTTCCACACAATAATTTTACAACTGAACAAAATAAAACGATGAAATGTATATTTTTTACATGTCAAATGATCCTGAGAAAATATTGAAATCGTGTGAATTCAGATGGCTTAAGAAAACAATCTTTTTTTACCGCAAAAAACATCAAAATTTGATTGATCTATAAAACGAGTAGCAACGAGTGATACGCGTTTTTAAATGTTCGTATGTTCCATCAAAAAAGAAAAAAGAGAAGAATGAAATAGAAGGGATAAAAATAAAAGAAAGAACATTGTAAAAAATTCATTTGAGTGAGAGTCAACGTGTGAATGTTATAGGTATTAACGTGTACACTTAATTACCACGTAGTTTAATAATTTTTTTAAGACAAGACTTAGACATTCCAGTGAAAACGTAGTAGGTGAAAGGGGTTGGGGGTGGAGAGATATTGATACTTAATCAATAACAAAAAAAAAAAATCATTAATTCTAACTCTATTCTATCTCTATATTCTTCTACCGATTATATTTTTCTAATTATATTTGTACGTTGAATTGTAAGCTCTAATTGACCAAACGCTGTTTCATGTTTGCAGAAGAAAAAACAGAAACCAAAAATCCAAAAAAAAAGAGAAAAAAATCATAAAGGTTGTCAACGAGAAAATAAACGGTAAACAGTGACACATACGTGCGTACGTTCAAAATACAAAAAAGAAAAAAAAGAGAGAAATGAAGAGATCCAATAAAAAAAAAAGATTGATCTGGGTTATTTTTTTAACGTTGGAATTACGTTGCTCGTTTTTCCATGAAATATCTAGTCTATTTTTTTATTGATCTTAATTTGTCGAGTTTTTCACGCTCGTGTACGAGAGTGCGTGTATTACTTAAAAAGGTAAAAAGAGAAATTTAAAAAAAAAAAAGAGGAGAGGAAAAGAACTATGAGAATGGGAGGTTACATAGAGAAAAGATTTTCATAAAAAAAAAAGTGAGGAAATAGAAAAATATTGCGTTTCCATAAATCTAACTGCGATACTCGTGCATGATAGAAGCGTAAGGTTATACAATATCGAGTTATTAATTAATGTCTCGTACACGGCATGTTATGGATGTACTTTTATATATTAACTTATACTGTGTATGCACAAAACTCCAACTCGAAATCGAATTTATCAGGCCCATTTCGAAAACGTGAGCGCTATACTTTGCTCTCGGTGTTCCAAGTGAAATGACGTTACACGGTTCGTTCCCCTATTACTTGGTCAATCTACTTGCAGTAGTGGTTCTCAGCGAATACGTCGACATCACTAATAGCATTCTCCTTTTACTTTCCATAGTACAGAAACTTCAATGTAACAATAGTAAAATTTACACTAAATTTTTGCTAAATTTTATTACTTTAGTGTGTAATAGTGATAATAAAATTTAGTGTAAGTTTAGTGTAAATGTTACTACTTTTATATTGAAGTTTACATAAATTTTATTATTCTATTTTCACTATTTTTAGTGTTTAATGGTAATAATAAAATTTGTTCCAAATTAACGCTAAATTTTACTAATTCAAACCTTATATTAAAATAGTGATTCTCCGATAGAAAAATGATGCTAATAGATAAATTGTCAATGAGAACCATTATGAATAAATAAAAAGATAACCGTTCCGTGTCCAGATTCAGAATCTCAGATCTCGCAGTTTTAGACGAATCGGAATGGGTAAACGATTACTATTAATATTTTCTGAAATAATATTTGCGATACACTCGTTACGACTAAACGTTCCACAATAAATGATGTTGCACGTAGAACTTCGTCAATTAGCGGACATAGAAAGCAAAGATAGTATTCAAACAGGGGCACAAAGGGAGGAAAACCGATCGATTAGCCACTTCAAAACGATATACAAGGTTTTAAAAGACACTAATCATTGGGGCATCACTGTCCCGAGTAATTAGTCGAAAGCACAGACAATTCTTTTGTATCGTGTTTATCTAACGTTGTTAAGCCTTAGCGTTAAAATATCGGCCGGAAATGATGCACACACATCACTATACAAACACTATCAGGCGTGTAAACCTATTTTATATACACGTAAACATAGAAATTAATGACACATACATACAGAATGTTACACATTAAATTATACAGTATTGGGTGTCGTAGCTGCAGACATTTTTCAAATTTTAAAGGAGCCTTTCATAGGAAAAATAGGATTCGCTAAAAATCCTTAGAATTCCTTAATTCTATTTTTACAACAATAATAATAAATTGAAAGACCTACAAACTTTAACACACTTCGGTTGATATGTACTTAAAACAATAAGGTTGAAACGATTATGTGTCGACCTCTTTTCACCTGTTCTCACAAAACTTAAACGTTTAATAATTTATGAAGTACTTAACCCAGGAACGTAAGCTCGAAAAAACAAAGTCCGTAACTCGGAAATCCAATATTGTATAATGTAACGTGGAATGACCCATACGTTCATACGACACAGAGCATAAACACTTTCAGTCTTGTCTCAGAACTTAAACGAATTTGACGTTTAATAAAGCAATTACGCATACATACCGTGCGCTGATGAAGCGCACGAAAAAATAATCAAAACGAGTTAAACACACTGAATAAAATACATATACATAACATCGATATCTACATGAACCTATATAAAGTATCTACATAATATTTACTTAATTATTTTACATAATCATGGGACACATGCATGTGTACGCGTTCAAACGTACATACCATACATACATAAATGCAGACACACATAATTGCATATATGTAAATGTACAGGGTGTATCATTTTAATCTATCAGCATAAGTATCTTTTAAACCATTCTCTTTTCAAAAGATCTGTCAATGAACATATTACCATGGTTACGAGTCTTCTTTTTGACTTACTGTTTGAAATATTTTGTGAAGGGGGAATCATTTGAAAGATACATATGGACACTCTGTATACAGGTACATTATCAAAAGAAAACAATGACAGAAGTAGATTGTAAGTTGATTGTGACTACTTCAAGGAATCAAACTTGCATGTTACGACGATAAACAAGAATGAAGGGATTTAAAAAAAAAAAAGATTGATCGAAGAGAAAGAGAATGAATAAAAAGAAAAGATAAACATGAAAAGAAAGTGAAAGAAGGAAGTTACGAGTAATAATAACGATGATATACTATAGGGGGTTAAGAAAGCGTTAAAGGGGTGCGAATCGATACGCGTGCAGTATTAACGTTAGCTCAAAGCTAATCACTTTGAATAATAAATAAATTCGTGACATTCGAAATGCCAGTAATATGTATTCGAATCTTACGAAAATTTTGGATAAATGAGAGAACTCGGAGGATGAAATTGAAGCGGTTACTTCGAAATACATACAGTAGCTCTCGTTAATATTTCGACATCATGATATTTAAATAAATATTCCTCGATTTATTGATTTATAATTATGCTGAAACAATGATTGTTAGTTTGAATTTACAGAAAATCCTCGGATTAAATGCTTTTGTAAGTTACAAACAATTTATTTCTTTAACATAATAAATATAAAAATATCGAACGACGATTAGTTAAATATCATGATATCAAAATATTAATACGAACCACTATAGATAAACTTTTCTATTTCGATAAAAAAAAAATGATCTCCAAAGTGCACGTCTACGAAACGTTCACCCCTTTGATCGCAGATTCACGTTTGTTTGGTTTTTATTGTCAGAAGTTTCTATTTTTCCATAATACGATAAGGAACGATAATATTTACTATTAAATATGTGTAAGCATATAGGTGTGCGAGAGAAAAAGTGTTGGATGCATGAATGAAGGAAATAAAAAACCGTAAGACAGGGATGAAAAATCAATGAGGAAGGGTGGGAAGGAAGAGGAGAGTGAACGATAACGAAAGAAAAATGTTGAAGTTGAGAAAGCTTAGGAATAATTGTTTTCCATGTTAAGTACGTTAAATGGTGTACGTGATATCGATAATTATTAATTAATATTATTAGTTACTAATGCTCGAATAGAAGAAATAGCGACAGAAAAAAAAAATGGCAAATTTGTATTGAAATTACAAGTCCATAGAAGGGGATGGATCTTGCTTGGGGATCATAATATTTTTCGCATGATTAGTCTATTATAATAAACAAAAAATTCAATAAAATTAATTCATTCTTTGTCATTTGAAAATCTAAATGCTTAACAAAATATCGATCAATAATCAGCTAAGATATCAGCAGAAATAATTATCTTTTTAATTTTATAATTCACCCCTTGTGGATCCACCCCTTGTCCATATGATGTGCAAAAATACGAAAAGAGAAAGGGACGTGTATTTCCATACATACATCAATATAAGCGCTAAAAAAGTTGAAAGAGAGAAAGAAACAATTTTTTTCTTGTTATAACTAAGTGTGCCTAGTCAATAGAATATATCTGGTCAATTTTAATATTATATATATTATATATTATATATTATTTAAACTTGATACCGTAATTATAATGTAAAACCTTATGGACATGACAAAATCATACGACAATGATTGTGCTGTGTTGTATTACGAAATGTTGGCCTGTGACTATATTTGTAGCTATTATACATACACGTATTAAAAGAAACACATACACACAAGTTACACATGCGTACATATGTAGAGTGGATCGAAAAAGTATTGGCACCCATTACTTTATTGCGATCATTTATTCAGAAGATATGTACATCGTATTTTATTGCATTTGTTATTTATTACATTATTTATTATTATATCATAGGTATTGCTCATGCGTTTTATAATAATATTTATGCCAATACTTTTTCATTCATTATATATAATTATTTATATATGTAGGATGTGAAACTTTTGTGAACCGTCGTGAAACATAATAAAACCGCCGAAGATTATGAAAATGCCGAAGAATTGTATCGTAAATTGTACACAATAGCGTTATCATTTTTAATTATTTATCAATTAATAATTTCATCGCAAAAATTTAATCACGATACTTGCTTATTTAGCGAGCTGTGATCCCATAATTTGAAGAAGCCTTTATTTCTTTTAATGAAGAAATTAAACTTCATCTAATTATTTTATTAAAGAAAAATTAATTGTTTACCCGATTTCATTGCTTATGATCGTTAATTTTACTACATTATATATTTCATTGCAAGTGTAGAATTTACGATCAAAAATCAAAACGACATAAGCGAGGGAAGAAAAAGGGTGGAGAACAAAATTTCAGCAGATAACTAAATCAATTACTTTTCGTTACCGTCCTTCGGACACGTTTTCTAAAAAGCATGCACAAATACCAGAATTTTCCGAACGACGATAAAATGATTTGATAGTAGATTGAATTTCAAATGACATCAAATAAAGTCGTGGAATTTTACTTTAAATCGAATCGTTTTTACCGCCGTTCCATCTTCACGAATCTTTTCGACGACGCTCCCTTTCTACTTACGAAAAAAGCGCTTTTGAAAATATAACGACACGATGAAACGTATCGTAGAACGTGTGAGAGTGATAAAGAGAAGGAAAAGAAAACAAAAAAAAAGCGTACCGAACGAAAATTATTTTTTCTAACGAAAACTCGTCCCACCCTCCCCTGACCCTGTTGCACATGAGTTCATGCTGTTAACAATTGGCTTGGTAACAGTGTTTTAGAAAGCGAGGAGGTAAAGGCGGGATTTGAGAGATAACATAGGGATACGAAATGGAATGAAAGAAAGAGAAGTTAATGGGTCATATCATGGTTGGTTATAAAGCAAGAAGGCTATTTATTTAGAATATAACTAAATAGTCTGTTTTAATGTGCGACGGGCTACACGTATTGTAACATAATATCTAACAATAAAGTATTTTGTTTGCTTCAAAAATACATATATTTATTAAATATCAATAATTCATTTAACAGACTATTATATTATGTGGAAGGAAGGGAGAATAATACTGTATTTTCTTCTTATCTTAATATTTTATTTTTTCATACTATTACTTACAATTTATTTGTTTTAACTCATCTTTCCTTTACTTTATCTCTTTTTATCATATCTATCTCTGTTACTCTTCATTTCCCCCTGTTGAACATAAAATACACCCTCTAAGAGCAACCATTGCAGGGTTGAACCTCGACATGGGGCAACTTCTCTGTCTGGCTTTAGTGTTCTTTCTTCCTCTATCATTGTCTCTGCCCATGGTTCCACTGGTCGCAAGCAACGCGATCGATGGAGCGTCATCCGCGGTGAGTAAC
This sequence comes from Osmia bicornis bicornis, assembly GCF_907164935.1. Lineage (NCBI taxonomy): Eukaryota > Metazoa > Arthropoda > Insecta > Hymenoptera > Megachilidae > Osmia > Osmia bicornis. The sequence goes on from NC_060226.1 coordinate 6,610,996, forward strand.
CCATCAATGGGTTCCCTTGCTTGTCGGTTAACACGCACGTACGGACCAAATAAAAATTCACTAACGAAAATAGAAGATAGGTTTCCTGTGAGTCAATTTCACGCAAAAGATTGTTCTATTTCCTGTTTATTTCATTCAAGAAACTCGATGATTTGTCATTATTTCCGCCCTTTGAAATGAGTCATAATTAACTTCATCACGGTAGAAAATCAATTTCACTTATTCTGGAATTATACATACATACTATCTACTAGTATTCTTATATTTGTACTGTATCGAGCATGGTAGGCTTTCCCAGGCTCTCCCGGGTTCTCGAACTTTCCAGGGGTTCCCGGCCACCCTTGAAGGCCTCCCCCAGGGATCCCGGCCTTCTTTGAAGGCCTTCACCCGGGTTCTCGGATTCCCGGCCATCCCCGGAAGCCTCCCCGGTTCCCGGGTTTCCGCTACTCTACATAGGCGGTCCCATAGAGAATGACAATAACAGGGGAGGCGCTTACCCACGAAAATTTTATTTGATATTTATTTTATTATCTATATTTCTTAATTATGTACTAAACCTTATATATATATAAAACGCAAAGACATCCGTCCGTGTCACTTTTCAACTTGTACGTCTAAGAGGTTCAATTTTTCTATAGGAAATCTATGGGTTGTACATTTTAGCTTTCGGGGTCCCTGACACCCCGGATGCCATAATGTGAATATGTAGAATATTGCCGGTGCTTCGGGGTCCTGGATACCCCAATACGTATCTGGTCGGTATGCAGAGAGCGCCACCGAATGCATCGGGGTCCCTGACACCCCGATGCCATAATGTCAGTATGCAAAGAGTGTCGTCAATACTACGGGGTCCCTAACACCCCAAGATGATTGCTTCGGGGTCTCTGACACCCCACAGTGATATGTTGATATACAGTGTTATCGGTGCCTCGGGGTCCTGAACACCCCAATATGATTTCCGATCGGTATTGAGAAAGCGCCACCTATGCATTGGGGTCCCTGACGCCCCGGATGCCATAATGTCGGTATACAAAGAGTGTTACCCGTGCTTCGGGGTCCCCGACACCCCAAGATGAAGTCATGTCGGTATTTAGAGGGCGCCATTGGTGCCGCGGGGTCCCTGATACCCCTGGATGAACTCAGGTCCACATGAAGAGGGCACAACCAGTATAATAATCGTCCTTTAATTTTTTTCCGGAGTTTATTTAATTTACTTTATTTATTTTCTTTGCTTATTAAATAAGCTCATCGAAGAGGATTATGATTGTATCCCTCTTCTGGGCCTCGGCCGAGGACCCCTTTTATTTCCCTTTTTCCAATTATCTCTCTTTATAGGCCAAGGCCACCCCTTTCAGTTATTAATTATTTTATGCTTCTTTATGGGCGAAGACCTACGCTCCCTAACTATTTATTATCCTACGCCTCTTTATGGACCAGGACCTCCCTTGGCAGATTTTCTACATTACTTTTAACATTAATATCGTCAAAATTAATACAATAAAATACTTTCAGTATTTTGCATAACATTGCTTTAAATAGTGTATACAATATCATAGAATCCGTTCTTATTTATTTAAAGTATTTATTGAAATATTTAAAGTATTGTACTTAATCTTTTCTAAGAGTTAAATGATTATACATCAGGAGCGTTTAAAAATAATATTTTTATATATATAAATGTATTTCTTATGTTCTTCATTCACGTGGATAACCTCAGTTTTACAACAGGAACTCGAGTTTATCCTGTTCTTCACCGAATAACATAAAAATGTATAGTAATATGAGATGTATATTTTAAATGATATTGTGTTTATTTTGAGTTTGTTATACTAACTTTGATCAACATGAATTACGTTAAATTCATCCAGTTTCGGAATTATAAATTTACATCAAAAATAGTAAACAAAACTAATGATATTTTGTATAAAGTTCAGAATTTTGAAACACCAGAAAAATTAAAAGGGACATTTGTCGAACGATGGGGTAAATTGACAACTGTAATTATATTAGATCAAGTATTTTCATTTGAATTTATTTGTTGTTTCTATTTACAGGTAAATATTGGAAGAATCTTTTCACAGATTACAAGGAAGTAGCAGTGAGTGTTGTGAATGATTGTAAAGAACGTCCAATAAAAGCTTCCGTATATGCTTCAGGTATATTTGTATTTAATTAAATAAAAATTGATACTTTATAATTTTATATTTTTCATAACTGTTAAAAATTTTCTTTACTTAGTTCTAGCATTCTGTATATATTTAAACAAACATAATCCAGATGAAAGTTCCTTCAGGGAACAGTTATTACAAAACACTATAAAGATAATGCAAGTGGGAGAAACTGTACGTAATCCAGTATCTGAATATCATGTGAAATGGTTAGGACAATGCTACAATGAAGGAATTGTACGAAGAATGAACTTGGGTATAGTTTCTTTGATTTGGTTAGATGACTATGATGAAACATGTTCTTTGTATAAAGCTGCTTGTCCTTATTTAGATGTACAATATGCAACATTTTACCAAAGAATAGTAGATTTTGGAATATTAGATAAGTGGTGGGTTTTAGAAAGTAAAATGAAAGACTATGATGTAAATGAAACAGAATTTAGTGATTTGAAAACTGAATAAACTATTTAATTTAGGAAGAATTAAAAAAATACTTGTCCTATTTCCATAGATTAACAATTACTTTCATATATTTAATAATAGCAATTATATTAAATTCAAAATCACTTTAATATTTTCGAAAGTACAAGTTACATAAAGAAACAAATACTTCCTTCAAAAGAAGTTTTTGAAACCTTTCTGTATAGTACAAATATCTTCTTTTAAAATCTAACAAACAAGTACTATCCTTAGTAATATTTATAGCTTAAGTATTTATATTTTTTCGACCTCACAAAATAATTACTACTTAAAGTAGAAAACATGCTTTTATTTCAAATATGTGTAGATTCCTAAAATATAGTATCAAAACATATATCAACCGAGTGTAGCTGCTAATACAAACATTATTTAATATACATATATCAAATATATAATTATTTTAACATTTAAATATCATTTGGTAATGTACAAAAATTGATTTTTTTTAAATTTCACATATGAATATTTTATTAATTTCTTTCTTTTCTTTTCTTTATATAGGATACATTAAAATCAGTCCTTATTTTGGCCATGTCCATGACTCATGTTTCTAAAATTAAAAAACTGTTAGCTATCTAACAACCATAAGAAATATAAAGTAACAAGTTAATGTAATAATCTTACCTCGAACATAGATAATAGCTGTGCGACAGGGAATATAAATCAACATTTTATTTGAGTAGTTGGAAAATGACTCTGGTATGGTAAAATGTTGTACACTGGTATCAACACGATTTTCTCCACCAAAATCCTTGTTATCGCTACATAAAAGGATTTTATAAGTTCCTGGAGTCTTTACTCCGACAGGATAATCCGGAAATGACTTTACCGGATGAAAATTAAAAACAAATATAAGCTCTGCTCGGTCAAAAACAACTACTTTGTCATCCTCGTGCTTCCAACTTACATATGCCTGTAAAAACCCCATATCTTTATTAATTACAGTACACAGTATGTAAACGAATTTCAAATATAAATTTAAGTATATAAGTACAGGAGGAGCATGTAGCCATCCATATTTTTCTTCGAGGGTATTTACAGCACGATCCCAATTATTCATGAATTTATATTTTAGTAATTCATCGTCTACTAAATTCCATTGCCTTCTGGCATAATGGTAGCTATCTCCATTGCCAGCTCGAGGAAAATCCAACCATTCAGGATGACCGAATTCATTACCTAAGTTTATATGTATATCAACAAATATATTTAAAATTCTATAAGAAAGTAATTTAGTAACTAACCCATAAAATTTAAATACGCTTCTCCTCCTAATACATGTGTAATTAACGTAATAAGATTATGAAGAGCAATTCCACGATTTATGATTGGATTTGGCGGACTTATTACGCTCATGTGAGTATACATTTCCTTGTCCATAAGCCAAAATGCAATTGTTTTATCACCTACGAGAGCCTGGTCGTGAGATTCTGAATAAGCTACCGTTTTCTCCATCCATCTTCGATTACTTAATGTCCAACAAATTTCTCCGACTTTCCAATCTTCATCTTTTACTTCTTTTAAAAGTTTAATCCACTTATCAGGAATAGACATAGCTAATCGGTAATCAAATCCTATACCACCTTCAAAAACAGGCCTTAAAGATCCATACAAAGAAATTAATAATTTTAATTTGTACTTAAATATATGATTACGAAAACGATTTATGACGATATTTTTTTTTCAAAATCATACCTGCAAGCTGCAGGCATTCCACTAACATCTTCCGCTATTGTAATAATTTCTGGATATAAATGATGCAACATATAGTTTGCAAGCATCAAATATACCACACCTTCAACATCAACATTCAGACCGAAATATTCATCATAATGACCAGTGAAACCTTGTCCAGCTCCTCTTGAATGATACAACATTGATGTAACACCATCAAATCTGTATAAATATATTATATGTAAGTAAACGATGTAAATTTTGCATTTTGATACACATTTTGGTATATAAATACCTAAATCCATCAAAGCCATATTCTTCGATATACCAACGTAAATTCGAAAGTAAAAATCGCAATACTTCGTATTCTCCGTAATTAAAAAGTCGACTGTCCCAAAGAGGATGTTGGCCGCGATTACCAGAATGGAAGAAACAACTATCGGTACCATCGAACATATTTAATCCATCCAAAGTATTCTTTGATGCATGCGAATGCACCATATCCAATAAAACATATAGACCATGTTGATGCGCTACATCTATTAACTGTTTTAGTTCTTCTGGCGTACCATAACGGGATGAAACCGCATAAAAGGAAGTCACCTTAATGAGTTTAATTATACGAGATATTGAAATATTTTTTGCTATTGTTGAGATACATATGCATACTATTAATTCTGACAATAAGTATTTTCAAATCATCTGTTCTAGATACATACCTGATACCCAAAACTGGCATAATAAGCATGTTCCATAATAGCCATTAATTGTATCGCATTGTAACCCTGTTTTACAATGCGAGGGATTATATTTGTAGCAAATTCTAAATATGTACCAACTTTGAATTCTTGAGTTGCAATACCCACATGACATTCATAAATTCTAAGACTGTCTGGTTTCTTTGGTTTTGGATACTTAAATTTATAAATCTGAACAAGAATATATTACCTTACATTATTAACAATTACTGTGAAACAAAATTAATTCAAGCTAGTATACATATGCTTCAATATGATTATATACATATATATACATTTTTAGATAATGGATACCATATACGTTGCTTGTATGTAGCACTTTCAGAACGATTTTGTGTAACATAGCTAGCCCAAGGACTTAACCGTTCTAGCAATTCATTATTATGGTCTTTTACAATTACTTTAACTTCTGAAAGATGTTTTATTGGACAAGTGCCATCAGCATTGGGAGGTAAATGTAATTCCCATTTTCCATAATCTAATCTTTTATAAGAGTTAGCTGTTGTATTCCAATTGTCTATTAATAAAAATGAGGAATAAAATTAAAATATTTATGTTTAAAAATATATAATATTATATGTATCTCTATAATAAACAATTGTAATTTACTTACTAAAATCTCCTGTTAAAAATAATTCTTGTGCACCAGGTGCCCATTCTTTTGCAGTAACACTATTATCTTCATTTATATGAATTCCAAAAGTTTTATATCCTGTTGAAAATTTTTCTAAACTGCCATCACCAGTTTCTAATCTTTCCAAATAATCCTTGTATAATGCGTACCTAATAAACAAAACGATTATGGAAAATGATGGTTTATTGAAACTGAGGATACGTACATTTGTATATACAATTTTGTAACAAAATAAATGGCAACTGATTACAGAAAAAGAACTTTAGATAACTATGCATTAAGTTATACTATTAAAGGAATTATAAATTATTAATGATGACTGAATTAAATAACATATTTTTACATATTGCATATAAAATACCTTTTACGAATTTCATTTTCATAAGGTTTCAAATACGGATCTCTTTCTAATAAAACATTTATTTCTGGTACTTCAACTTGAGAAGGATCCATGCTTGACCATTTCCCCCCCATATTTATTTCTTTGTTCACTTACAATCAAAAACACCTTAAAATTATAACTTTATTAAATTTTATATGACATTTCAAGGTGACCTCCTTTAGTATTTGCGGTATCAATGACCACAGATACAAAAAGACTGAACATACTTTTGTCTTTGAAGGGTCATGATTTTAGGGGATCCCAGGTACCCTCTGTCGAGAAACAAAGGCATGTCTAGTCTTTTGCATTTGTAGTCACTGGTCATATGAACTTATACAGTATTTTTATGATTCCACAAGATGGTCAGGTTAGGACGTGTTTACTTGTCAGATGCTTTAAAGCAAAGGATGAAACGTAAAGACTGTTTAAACATAACAGGAATGTGTACATAAAAAGTGGATAATCTTAAGAAGAAATCATGTTTTTCCCTATTGGATGGCCCCGGGTTCTAAACACAATCGAACCGGAAAACATAACGGCCGTTGTTTGCAATAGGGATAAAATACTTTTCGCTATTTTGACAACGGATGCTCTAACCATCTGGTATTGCAAGGCACGTGTTATAATTATAACATTGTTATTATATGTTTAAGTGAAGTTTAGTATTCACTAATGAAATAAAACCAATTCCTTTCCCTGTTTAGTACTTTCCCAGATGTTAAGGATGTTATCGATTCAGATTTAAATAATAGTTTTACTTTATTCATATTCCTAATATTTTCCTTTCAAATGATATTGTTTCTTATGCTATTACATGAATTTATAAAAAGCAACTTTTGTTATAGCCATGTGTACCTATTGTATTCATCAGAAGAACACCAGATTCATTAAGAAAGCATGGAGACAATATTTTATTACAGTGGAGACCAGATTCCAGTATGCTGGTTATTGGGGTATAACAGATCATATATTATATTAAATTATAACAAAACACATTAAAATTACTACATTAATTTTAATGTTTTCAGACATCAGATAGCTACCTTCTATTTTATAAATTATCGGATACTAGTCCAGAAGAAAGAGGACTTTATGAACAAAGAGACTCCCCAGTTACTAGTTTAAAAAGAGATAGTGCTGAACTATTTATTAAGGAAGTTATCCCTTCTTTAGTTTTAACATTTGTAAGTTAATGTTGAAAATACATTCTTGAAAGTTATGCAAACTAATGGAAATTGCAAGTTTTCAAACAATTTAAACACGCCCGAGCTTCGAATTACTTGGAATTTTATTTGAACCCTAAAAGTCTTGAAACTAAGGCTCTGTTGATAATACCGCTGCTAACATCACTTAATTTGTTTTTTTAGGAGAAATCAGTATGGATAGATGATGGTATTAGTTCTTTGGTTTGTATACGCGATGAACTTATGGTCGCTACAAAAACCAGTCATGTAATACGCCAAAAATGGGACGGTACGGCAAATAGAGATTACTCTCTTGACTTAAGGAGAATACCATTTAGTATAGATCAACAGATATCTACCGTAGCTGTACCATTAACTGAGAATAATGTATATATTACCGACATTGAATATTCTCCCTTAGTCGGTGGATTTGCAATTGTACTCAACACCGGCAAAGCAGCATTCCTCACAGCTCAGTCACTGAAATTTGATCCTAATGTATGTCAATTTATTTTCCTTTATGTAGATAACAAATTTATAGCAATCATATTTTTCAGCAAGTTCAAGGAATTTGGGCTAAAGATATTGAAGATGCTACGTGTGCAGCTGTAAATCACAAATATCGTCTTATTGCGATTGGAAGACAAAAGTATACTACACGTTTTATAAATCTATATGGGAACATAGTTTTATACGAGTCTATAATATATATTTTATTACTAGTTCTGAAGGGGTAGTATACTATGTCGACGAAACAACAGGAGGGCTAGAGATGTCACATACGTTGAGTTTATCTTCGAAAGATTATCCAGGAAGACCAGGTCGTGTAAGATGTTTAAAATGGACTCCCGATAGCTGTGCTATTGCATTGGCTTGGGAAGGTGGTGGCCTAGCGATATGGAGTACATTCGGTGCTCTTTTACTTTGTACTTTAAAGTGGGATTATGGTTTAAGAGTAGACCTGGCGCGTGATAATCCTTTGCATATTCATACGATGGTTGGTAGATTTATTAATATCGATTTTATTTCTAGTCCACCTCACCTTTTATATATTCCAGGAATGGTCTGCAGAAGGTTATCAGCTTTGGATGTTAAGAGAATCTCCAGATCCTTCCTTGATTGAAGAAAACGGAAACGAAAAAACTAATTTAAGGCGATCTTTGATACAATTAGATTTTGTAAAAAGTCCTTTAACTATCAATCCTTGCATGGTAACTATAAAAACAAGTATATAGATAACGATTTGTTATACTTATTACTGACCATGAGTTGGTATGTAGGGTCATCATGGACATTTGTATTTGCAAGGTGAAGACAGATTATATTTAAATCTTGGTGGTGGAGTTTCTACAAATGCTCCGACCTTTCATCTTGGTAGTGAAATTCCTAATGATTCTATCACGCAAACACTTGCGAGTTCCAAACAATGGCTAGTTGTTCCTATTCCCAGCGTGTATAGCGGTTCCAATTGGCCCATAAGAGTACGTGATGTTTGCTGTATTACATAAAATTTTACACCAGAATAATATGATGAAACAAATCTTTTTTTTTAGTACACTGCTATTGATAACGAAGGTATGAGTATAGCTGTAGCCGGGAGGACAGGATTGGCCCATTATTCTTTGCCTTCGCGTAAATGGAAATTGTTTGGTAATGAAACTCAAGAGCGGGATTTTATCGTTACTGGAGGACTATTATGGCATAAGGGTTTCTTGATAGCTAGCAGCTATTCAATATTAGACGACAAGGATGAAGTTAGAATATATCCTCGGGATACTCGTCTGGATAATAATTACGTTAGAACCGTTAGAATGCCATCCCAGGTATTATTGCTCAATACACTAAAAGACAGGCTCTTAACATTTTGTGCCAATGCACAAATAAGCATTTATGATATGATATTAGAAAGCAATAATGGTAAGTAAATGAAGGAAGCTAGTTTATTAAGTGTATAGAATCGCGCTTAAAATGTTTTTATTTCAGACGCAGGAAATGTAGAATTAACAAGATTGCAAACTGTAGATATTAGTGGACTTTGTGTTCATCCTGCTTGCGTTGTAAGTGCCACCTTGACTACTATACGTGCAGAAACGGCCGGAAGTCATCCGCATCCTGAAAGTCTTCTGTTAAATGTATCCGGACGTCTTCTTATGGTTCAACGAGAACATTGCACCGATAATCCAGAGGTGGTATGTAAATAATATCTTTATTGTTAATATAAATTAATCTAATATTCGTTATATTTTACAGCTATTTACATGTAGCGCTCCAACAGTATTAGCTTCTTACGTAGAAAATGTTTGGGTACCTTGGAGATCGAGGCGAGATAAACCTCATTTAACAGAAGCCTTATGGTTATTTTGTGGTGCTCACGGCATGCGTGTTTGGCTACCATTGTTTCCCAGAAATCATCAAGAGAAAACACATACATTTATGAGCAAGAGAATAATGTTGCCTTTTCATTTACGCATTTATCCCTTAGCTATACTGTTTGAGGATGCTATTCTACTCGGGGCAGAAAATGACACCGTACTTTTTACATCGGACACTAATTCCCCGTTCTCATTGCCATTTAGTTTACTAGAACTTACAGTAAGTATTTTTGTGAAATGTTAAGATGTTTCGTTAAACAATTGAAAATTTATTTATATTACTTCTAGAGTCAAGTTTACCTTCATCAAATATTACGGCAACTTATTCACCGTAATTTAGGATATCATGCTTGGGAAATAGCTCGCTCGTGTTCCGCATTGCCATATTTTCCCCATTCGTTAGAACTTTTGTTACACGAGGTACTAGAGGAAGAAGCAACTAGCAAAGAACCAATTCCAGATGCTCAGTTACCTTCCGTGGTGGAATTCATCCGTGAATTTCCAGGAGTTTGGGCTAGAGCAGTTGTACAGTGCGCTAGGAAGACTGAAATAGCACTTTGGCCTTATTTATTCTCTGTTGCTGGACCACCGAAAAAGCTGTTGCAGGATTGTTTACAACGCCAGGAACTCGATACTGCTGCTAGTTACTTAATAATTTTACAGAATTTAGAACCCTCTTCCGTTAGCCGGCAACATGCTACTTTATTACTAGACGCCGCTCTCGAACAAGGAAGATGGGAATTGTCAAAGGATCTTGTTCGTTTTCTTAGAGCAATTGGTAACATATAAAATACTTTTAAATACATTTTGCTTACACCATTTTCATATGTTTTCTTTTCCATAAGATCCAAACGACGTGGAATCGCCAAGAACATCTTGGGGTGGAACATCAAAATTAGGAGGACCTACGCAAACACCACCGCTTTCACCTCACGAAGATGACTTATCTCTGGTGTTAGGAACTATGCAAGTTTCACGAAGTCGAAGTTACAGTACTACAGTAACGCCTAAAGTACAATCTGATTCAGTGGCCAAAGATATAGCTCCGTCTTCAATGTTAGAGAAAACTAGAAATGTAGTTATGAGACGAAAGAAGTCTGTACCGACAAACACTTCTAAAATCGAGAAACCTGACAGCAAGTAAGTTCAGATTAACATTCATAAAAATGAATGAAGTGGTGTTCTTTAAAATTAAAATGAAATATTTATATTTTTCAGGGAGGGTTCGGCTGAAGAATTCTTTATCGACGTGATACTACAACGTCACGCTCGTCGGCTACTTTCGGCAAAGAGACTTGCCGATTTAGGCAGATTTGCTGCTCGATTAGATTTTCATTTAGTTACATGGTTCGGAAGAGAACGCGATAGAGCAGCGAAAATAGATGATTATATCGCAGCATTGAAAGCAGTACACGAAGATTTTGCATTTGCTTACCCCGTGTTATCACTTCCAACTTTACAAAAGTATCGAAGATCTAGCCTTACCTCTCTGCGTTCTATAAAATCAATTAGTTTAGAAACCCCGGAGGATGAACCAGTGCAATCCAATTTTGCCGTTGATTTACCTGATAGCGGTTATACTAGTTTACCAAGTGGAAGACCACCTTACACTACATTAGTTTCTCCTGTTGCGAGTTTAGAAACACAGTTCCCTGCTGTTGAAACCAAATTAACGACAAATATGTTACATGGTATTTATATCTCCTTACTATACGCAAGGAATATAACGAGTGATTATATTAATTGAAATTGTATAAGTATATTGTTATTGTATTTTCAGATGCTAATAGTATTCTTAGTGATAGCAGTACTATTTGGAGAGATGATACTGAATCCATTGTTGGAACTGGAGTCGGAACAGTGTGTTGGGTTTCACCAGAGCCGGTGGAACAAACAGAGGTCCATAATGCTTCGCCCTGTGCACCGATAAGTCGTGCAGAAGTACAACTTAGATATCTTTTACAATTATTTTTGGAGGGTGGTTGCTTAGGGTGGGCTGCGGTACTGGCAACAGTTCTATGCGATGCACCTGCTATGGCTAGAACTATTCGAGCTGCACATGCTCCCATGCAGACTTTTGATTCTGTAATTAATTTAAGAGATGGTCTCCTTACGTTAACCAGATGGTCGCATTCTGAATGGTACGTATTAAAAAGAAAGTAAAATATAAATTGTATAAAAGTAATTTATTTGTATTTCAGTTTGGGATATAGACCATTTATGTCAGGAATCCAGGGTCAAATTTCTTTGTTGAACAGGCTAATTGTAACTAAGCAACAACAAGAACAAGAGCAGATACCGGAGAGTCCTTCTCCCAGTCCAGCTCCATCAGCTAATAGTAATCAACGGGGAAATTTATCTAGATCTCGACATTCGTCCATTAGTCATACTTCAACAACTACACCATTAGAGGAAGAACGATCCCATGAACTATCTTTAAATGCTGAACAGACTTTCCGAGGTAACTATAGCAATCTCAATACCGTGGAGAATACTAATTCACAGTCTTCGTGTATCATCTCCTAAAACAATACTGTCTTCATGAAATTGGAATACATTGTATTATTATGCTGTTGAGTAGGTACAAAAATTTTTCTAGAATTTTTCAGCTTTTTATGGAACATGTTTAAGTACTGTTGGCTGAAAACGAAACTCGTCAAATTACTATTTGATATTAAGTATCTCTTAAAGTAACGTGAGATAGATGTGATTAGCATCAAACCCCACTGTTAAAGAGATAAGTGACAATGAAAGCTAATAATTTTCATATTTTCAATCGTGATAACAAATATATTGGTTGATCGTTGTACCATAATTATGTATACAGTAATATCTTTGAAAATTTTAATATATAAGAAACAAATGTTACAAAATTAATATTTCTCATTTTTTAAGCATTTCTACGCATGTAAATATGTTATTCAAATCGTAGAAAGAGTGTTGTTGAAATATTTTTAGAGTCATTCTAATAACAAGCAAGCAATTCTGTACAAGAAACAATATAGTTTAATGATACTGCAATACGTGACTGATATCACTTCTTCCTCTACTCATAGACAATATATATTAAATAATGAATATTGACATATATGCAATTGATGTTAGTAGATTCCGAACTTAATTGTGAAGAAAATAAAAAAAAAATGTACTCTGATATTTTATGTATTACGGTATCATATTGACTGAATTGTGATTATTATTAAAAAAAAAAAAAAAAATTGCACTAACTGTCATCTATTTCAATATTAATCATACATTTCAGAAGAGTTATACAAAATTAATGTTGGTAATATATTGTGTTTGAATAGTAGTGAGCTAAACAAAATGACCGTCCTGTAATCCAAATTTCTTTAACATAGACAAAGAACTGAATTTTATATAATCAAATTAAAAGGATAACTATATAAATTTGATGTAACTCTACCTAACTTTATAATCGATATTATTATAGATATCGATTTTCTATTAAAAGAACTGGTGTGTCAAATAATATATATACGAAGATGGATAACGTTTAACGAATTGTAATTTATATAATATACATTTTTTATTGAACGAATTAATAATTAATACTTCGATTCAACGATAATTGTAAATAATGCAAAACGGTTTAGTGGTGATCTGTATCGTTTAAGAATTAATCACTCTTACAGAAGACACTAATACTCATGTAAATTGGGCAAGGAAAGTAGTGGATTTATATTACAAGCAATTAAGAAAAATAATTTAATTATTTCATTTACAAATTCAAGTTTTTATTGAAATAATTTTTAATAATAAAACGATATTATATCTTTTAATAGTATAAGTTTTACTAAAGAATAGAAATAGACCAATATACTGATGTATGTAATATTTTATTCATAAAAAGATGGAACTAATATTTATTTTGTTTTCTTATAGGCAGTAACATAATTTTTCAATTATAATTATGTTTACTAAGTCTTTAATTTCAGTTGATAAATACACAGGATGTCCCATATAACTGAATCAAGCTTAAACCGGGTAGTAGATAGATCAAAATTTCATTAAACAAAATTAAATAGCATGGAATGGAGCATCTCGTTATTTCCTACAAAAAAGTATTAAGGTACTTGGATTGAAAATTAATTAGTTCAAAAGATATCTGAGGGAGAAATAGGGAGATCTTGATGGTCATTCCCGAAGATTGAAACATCTCCACTTCCGGTTCTGGCGCATGCTATTTAATTTTTCCTAATATTTTGTTCAATATCTTACCTTGCTAGAGTTATAGCTTGGTCCAGTTGCATGAGATACCCGTACTGTAAACATATTAATACTACGTATTATAATTTTGCAATGCAAATACTGAAAAACAATTTTACTCGTTACAAACAGTCAAAAAACAATAATCAAAATTATTTGTAAGCCTCCATGTAAAATTAATGTAAACCTGCTATTGGGAAATGATTAATTGATAAAAATAATTCATATCTAAGTAAAAATAATTGTAGATTGATTGTTTCACAGTTTTTATAATTGAAAAATATACTTCGTTTTACTCGATGTGCAACACAATAGCATGATTTTCTTTAATCTAGTTGCTGATTAACCACGGGACTTAGTTTTACTATCACATTAAGTAATATATGAAAAAACTGTGAAACAGTAATAACAAACGGTTTATATACATACATACACACGTACATACTGTAACATAGATATTCAGAAATATATATTTTCCCATAAGTTATGTGATTTTCTAAAATTTATAAACGTGGCACAGCGTATTTCTAAACAACATATAAAAAATATCAAGGGTTCTTCTAAGCATAAGAGTTCAGATACTACATTCTTATATTTATTTATACTAATTTAAAAGCATGTATAATTTCATATATAATTCGGTAAGCATGTATAAATTCAGATTCAATATACTTCAATAATGTAAACGCTGACTTTATACTGATTCTTTTATAAATTGACTGTCTTAGGTTTACTCAGATATTTTTCTTTAACACTAGGTATATTTCTTCTTAAATATAAAAAGAGTTTAAGTTTTATCAAAACGATATGGCAACAATTTTATTTTGATGCTGAACATGTAAAAAATTAAATTAAGTTCTCTTAAGTGTATTCAAAAAGAAGTTATACAAATTCAAAGGATCCACATAGTAGAATTTGATGTTACAAAATAAAAATGTGTACCCAATATCTAAACGTATTTTCTCAATATAAAATTGGTTTTGCATCCATGGATAATAATTTACTAATTTAAATAAAGTTAAAATTTGAGCATAGTGTGCTTTTTCGTCATTATGTAAAAAACGTCATTGTAAACACGCGACTTCGAGTTTCTAACATTCACTGAACGGAAGACGTTCGTTTGTAATAACTAAGCTTCTTAACGGAAGCTCCAAAATGCAGGCACCGTTAGGAACAAAATAAAAAAGAGAACAAGAGTATAATAGTATTGGAACTTTCATAAACTATCAATATCATTCAACATCGTTACTGTTGGTGTGAAGTAACGTAAGTTGGATTGTACGCTGCCTGTTTTTCGTACACAACTTCCGCATATGGTGGTGGTTGTGACATTTCTGAAAAAGATAGTAATATTAATTTTAACAATAAAAAATGTCCATTTTCACAGTGGCGTTCAACGTGTTAATATTGAACTATAATATTTGCAATAATCACCTGCTGAACTTGTAGCATTCATAGCAGTTACATGAGGTTGAGTCGATTGTGGGACACTCGCGGGTGATTGAATTACATGTACGACAGTAGGTACCTGTACTTCTGGAACAAATGTACCCACAAAAAAGGCTTAACTCTTGAGAGACAATAAATTAACATTTCAAGGAGTTCAATCAAGGAAATAATATTTATGCACTTATGATTAACATCAATATAGTATTTCCTGGGAAAGTGTTATTAGTTTAAGACTTGACGGTGATCTTGCAAAAGAGAAAGATATTATGTGACTCGATCTTGTTCATTTTTAAATGCGTCAGGAAAAGGGGTAAGATGAACTACGAAACGTTTCTTCCTGCGGCCCTGGAAGAAGTTTCAGATTTCAGTTCTTATCTCTTCTAAACTATTGTTACGTCGATCGGATTGTATGTATTTTGGTTTCTAAAATATTTTGCGACTTCGCTACATCCCCTACTTCCTTCGACATCTCTCTTCCGGTTTCTTTATCACGCTGTTTGCGGCTACGCATTGGAAACCGCATTCTCGTTTACCACCGCCACACATGCATCTTTTTTGGAACATTCTACGTATCACTTGTAAAATTGCTAATTGTAATTACTTACTAGTAACTAAACGGTTAAAAAATGAAAGAAGAAAATTAGAATCGTGTTAATGTTATATTAAAAATATAAACTTACTGTCTTAATAATGAAACAAAAATATAAAATTCAATTGTCTTTGATGTGATAGTGGAAGGAAAGTGTTTGTTCACACTGATAGATCACAAAAATATTTATTATATAACGTTACAATGAGAAGCGCTTATCTATATGTCATATTGTGCACCTTAAGTTTATATTATTACATAAATTTGTCAGTAGCTGAATCGGCGATGTAAAATAGATCACAAATATAATTAACAAAATACTTTCTGTGCGTTATGTTAATATAAAAATATAAATTAGCTGCCTTGTTTTATTTGCACTGACAAAATAGACTCTATTAATTCGCAGGTATAAAATTTCAATATGATATATAACAAGTAACCATCATACGTTGTTTCTACACATTCCAGCGCGTGTGTAAATCTTGAAATTTTTAATTGAACGCAAAATATATTAAGTATTTTTTTCCGAATCGCTTTAACTTAATGATATATATTTCTTATTACAATATAAATAAAATAAAAAAAATAAAGCACTAATGGAATGTTAATGATCCTTTGCTCAATTGAGAACTTTATTTTGCAACTAAATTCTAATTATTTTTGCAAAGGATTAAATGCAAGCACGCGAGAGCTATAAAAATATTGTTTCTTTTTATAATACAAAATACTGACATTTTAGTAAACAACCTATTACTACTGATCTATCGATCGTATTATATTTTTAAATAACAAAATGCCGAAGCTTTCATATGATTCTCAATTCGTTACTTTTAGAAAAATTGAACACTAGTTCATTATTGAACTGCTGATATAGCTTACGCGTTTGTATATATTAAAAATGTTTTTAGTGTTGTTTAGTAGTATATAACACTAGAAGCAGTAATGTATGATGCAAAAATATTATATAGAATATATAGAAAAATATGTATAGAGTAATATATAAAAAGCAAAGTAAGAATTAATAATTTAAAAAATACTTATTCCCTGACACACATAAGTTTCATTTCATGTGTAATACAATGTCAGGAAGTAAGAAGATGTGATGAAATGGATTCAGGCCATGGCTGGTCCTATAAAAAATTACACCTAATTAAGTCCTGCAAACTTACGTATTTCCATAAGCTTCCACTCTAATAATGAATAGGGATGTAATCAACCCACTGGTAAATTTTCAAAATTTTTAATCAGGTAATTAAATTTTTAATGCTACCAATTTCCTCCGTAGAAATTCAGATAATTTGAACGGAAACGATAAAGTGTGCGTGACGTGAACTGTATCTGCAGCAAAATGCAGACACAATTCATTCTTTCATAAAGCGGTAGCGGTATTTGATCAGCTTTGTCATTGCCAAACGATTAATTACAGTTGTCTTCAAGAATTATGACTCATTCACAGATAAGCGTACTAAACGTGCAACGGTTAAATGCATAATCAATCTTTTGGCAATCTAACAAAATTTCTAATAAAATGTATATTTTTTGTTCCAAAGTACTTCCACTCGTGATAAAAGGTACAATCAAACTTACATTACGAGTACTCTTTTGATAATTGTATCATGTAAATCATTATCAAATACTTCTGATTAAATTCTTCGTTGTATGATAAATTATTAGATGGTCGATGAAAAAAAATGAAGTAAACTTAAATTCATGATATCTATGAAAATGTTCTGACATTGTTAAACGAAGGGGTTATA
Organism: Osmia bicornis bicornis; assembly: GCF_907164935.1. NCBI lineage: Eukaryota > Metazoa > Arthropoda > Insecta > Hymenoptera > Megachilidae > Osmia > Osmia bicornis. Next base: position 6,628,670 of record NC_060226.1, read on the forward strand.
GAAAAATATTCTTACTTCCATAAACTGTTCCTCGATGACGTCTGCGATACCATGGACAGCAACTACAGCATAAACATGATATGCAACATACTATCAATGAAACTCCAATCACTGCTGCCGCAATCACTGTGAGAAGAAGCCTGTAATAGAATGACACACATTTTAAATTAATCACTGCTTCCTGTCGCCAAAATTCACTGTAAAATTAAGATGCGTAACAAGATCGTTCTTTTATTTTTCTTCAAATTTTCATCTAGATTCAACATTCGAAAATGTGCTGTTTAATATTTGTTCTAGTTATATGATATGAAAGTACAAAGTTATAACTTAAGTGAAGTATCGATAATATAATCTATCGGTAGAATCAGATAGCGTTGTCTGAGCTATTATATTACACTAATACCTAATGCTATTTTAAATGCTGTTTAATTTTATATTAAATAAATTTCAGTTATCGAACCAAGGGGTACCACGAATATCCGCGGTGAAATTATTATAAATAAATATTGTAATGTACTACCATGTTGTTTTCGTCATGAATTCCGCCGCGTCGCAACAATACATTCGGTTATTCTCAATATCCACGCAGCAATAGGATTTGTCTGAGGAGTCCAATAATCCTGGACAAGAATCTAGTATTTCTGACAGAACATTTTTGTGTCCGTACGAGCATTGCATTCCTAAAAACATAATGAACATCAATCTTATTAACAGAAATGTACAGTGCAAGATAGTACAGGCATCGTCCGAACGTTTACACGGCAGGGGTTAAATAATGAAACAAAACGTATCCGAATAAAATGACCTTGAAATCCAAAAAAAGAACAGTCTCCGAAGAGTTGATCTTCACCGTGATATTTGTATCCTTGAATCAGATATTGACACGGACTGTTGGGAGGATGTAAATCACCAGTGAATGGTCCACGACGAGACGTTTTATAAAATGTTGTCAAGGTTTGCAGACCCACCGGTGGGTCAAGGCGAACCGTGAATATGCGTGAACTCGATGAAGGTGTTTTGTTAAAGGTGACGTTGGTTTCTATTTTTTCGAATGGATAGAGGTGTCCAGATATAGAGCGGACCATCTAATCCTAATTTTTTTTTTTTAATTAAACGAGATAAGGGGGCAAACTATTTGGTACGTAATGTAAGAAGAGTCAAAGGTGCGGTTTTAAATAAAACTCAGCCCGGAGATTTAAATAAATCTCAAACGTATATTTGAGTCGCGATCGACTAATAGGGCAGCCCAAACAGGACTTTCCTGGCTCGGAAAAGTCCTCTTGTTCCGAAGAACCCAAAATCCTTCCGTACCACTTGGGACTCTGTCCTGTAAAATCGGCCAACATCGGCCGTGCAATTAGGCGTTGGGTCGTTTAGCCTTCGGTCGTCGTCACCGGATTTCCTAACAGTAACTGAAAAGTTTGGGGATTTTCTGTGGTCGTTAAGTTCCCTGCATGCAAAGTTCAACGCAGGTGTCGATCCAAAGTCCCTTTCAATTTCGACATTTGAATCAACTCGGATTACGTCTTTAAGAGTTAAGGCTTAAACGATTACTTTATCGGGTTTATACTGTGATGAATTTATAATTTATAATTTATAATTTCTAGATAATATTGTTAAAAAATTTCTTTGCATCGACTACGTCAGTTCGTGCTTAATTGTATAGACATAACAGTGATTCTAGATAATCAGTTTCCGCTTCTAGATTTGAACGACGTTGAACTTACAACGTCGCCATTGTCAGATAAATCAAACGGAAGTTTCATCTTACATTGTAGATAAAACAAATTTGAATGAGGAAACTGTTAGCTAGCTATTTCGTAGAAATGAACGAAATTCGTGTATGTAGAAATACGTTTTAATAATGAAGTTTTTAATTAATTCCATTGAATCATTGTTACTTATACAATATTGAAAAGTAATCACCGGTTATTTAAAATATTACTTTGTGAATTTGTATTTCTATCCCTTTACGATCAGTAAATCTACGTGTGATTTCGATGTAAACGTGTATCGGTATAGATGATAAATTCAGATATGCGTTCGGCGAAAACAGTCATCGTTAAGCTAACTCTGCCGACAGACGCAGCAATTATAAAGTCTGCAATAGATATATGTATGTAAAATAATATTCAGATTAATTTTTGATTTATTATAAAATCAAGTCAACAATTAATAAGAAATAAGTTTTTATTGATAAACTTATATTTTAATATAGGATTCCCTTTTTTTTTTGTACTAATAAAATTCATTTCACATTTATATATTCACTTAATGCAATAGAAATTTAACGATTACCTATTAGCTTAAAAAAATAATTCCAAGTATCGATGACACTTGGTGTTTATGATCTCTATGAAAGGTAAGCACGAGGGAGTTAAGTAAACATAATCTAAGCTTGTTTATACACACAGTAAATGTGTGAAAATCGGCGACTTATATGACGTAACGAACCAATGAACGATTAAAAACAGCCGGAAATACCGGAAAAGATTGTAAATTATTTGCATTTATCAGCTATTGTTCGCAAATATTATGCAAAGGCAGAACTTAATCCTTATTTAGATCAATGTAATAGCAATATATTAATTAGAGTTAAATAGAAATTATTTTATTGCCCATAATTACTTATTTCATTTGGGAAATCAATCTATGTAGCAAATCATGATTATTATTATAATAAAATACGAGATTTATTGAATAACGATTAGATACTTACCGTAGGATAACCCCATGTTCAGGCAAAGAAGTGCCAGCAAGGTGGTAGCACGCAACATTTTAAAAGACTTCAAAGTATCAAAGTAAAAATCTCAAAAATATTAAGTATTAAAGTATTAAACACAGCTTCTAACACTTAATAAATATGAATATAATTAATACACAAATTCAATATTCAAACACGTCGAACAGAGCCTGAAAGCTGCAGGTTGAAGACTGAAATATTGTCAAGTATTAGTATGACTCAAAAGATGTCATCCACATCGTTTACGTTAGTCGATCAGTAACGAAAAAAGCCGAAGATTTGGCGGTTAATTTAATTCAACCGTTATTTTAGTAACTTGCATTAGTATTCGAAAGTTGTACTTGTACTTTGTGGTTATTCATTTGATTTGTGTATAATTCAGGTATAGTAAAGAACAACTGTTAGTTTATTCTCAACAAGGTTAAACATTTTACTATTTATTTAATACAATATTAAAAGCCATAAAAAAATAAACAAATATTTGTATTGCTTGTAACTTGTACATTATCATCTATATTTCTAAAACAAATTAAAAAACATTGTGGTTTATTAGTGTTTAGTATGATAATCTAAAACATTCCTATAACAGTTAGTTTAAACAGCTACCATAACCTATTAAGTTCATAAACTTAGTATTGCATATAGATAACCTTTTTTATTCATGCAGATCATGTACTGATCTTGAAGCAATGTTAATTATTAGTATATCAATATAAGCACTAATAAATTGCAGAATCCTAATAAAAAAATTATTTTAAAGAACATCTAAAATTAAAGATTAGTTACCATTTAGGATTATGATATATTCTCATTGATTGCATCTCCAACAATGTGACCCATTTCTTTATCATATTGTAAAACAAAACTGTGGTGATAACCACGTTTACATAGAATCGCATCGACAGAAGGATGCGTAAATTTCAAATGATTGAAATATTTAACTGGAGCCCAGCCATCACAATTACCATAATAGAACCATAATTTATCACCATACTTGGAAATTATATCATCGTCTCGATCTTTCACAACTTCCATTTCTTCTTCTGCCATTTTAATTACTTTTTTCAAACTATGAGGGTTTAACAATTGAAGTGTTGCCTTATTATACTTTCCGGGAATGCTGTATGCCATCACACTAATTATAAAAAGTTGTAAAAACTGTGGAAGGCAGAACAAAATCCAACAAAGGAAAATCAATAAACTTTGAATTTTTGTAATCTGAAAGAAGAGAACAATGATATAATTGACATCTTATGGTACTATATATGGTTCAATGTTAATAGAACTTACAAATTTAGTAAAGAATTGTCCATTTCGACTTTTGGCCATGTGTTCTATAGTTGGAAACAATAGATAACATTTAGCTACTTTTTTAGCAATGAGATCATCTTTTAACATATTCAAAATCATCCAACAGCCTATGGAATGACCAACAAGATGCAATCTTGCGTCTTCTGGTACATACTTTCTAATAAATTCTTTCTGTAATGAAATTATAGCAAATAACAGGGTCTTGTTTCTTGAAAGAGGACTAACATTTAATAAATAAAAGGAACCTTATGCTGCAACTGTGCCATTAAACTATAATGTTCATTCCAGGTTGAATCATTTGGCATTGTAACACTTAAGTTGCTTGGTGGTTGTACATGTCCTGCGTGTCCAATTACCCAAACTGGCACTTCAGTTGGAAGCCTTAACTTTAAAGTTCTTGCAAATCCTTCATAAAATTCTGGAATGCCAGGATTCCCTGGAATAACAACTACCACATCTTTTTTACCATTTTCTGCAACACCTTCTTCTACCCAACGACCTTCTGCAATAACTTGGGTAGGCACGCTACTCCATCTTAGCATGGCACGCTGCATATTGTATTTTACTGTAATCAATTTGAACAGCATATTGGAATTACAATCACAATTATAGACCAGAGCTAATGATATGGATTCCTAACCATTAAATACGGTTAAAATATTGTAAAGTACTATAAATTTTAATATAAAATTTCTTATTGTTACCTTTTAATATTACAAATTTATCATTTAAATATATCACATATATGATAAATGTTTAATAATTTTATGAATAATAATTATTTCAACAGCGTACGAACCTGCTTGAAGTACGAATTACAATTGCTGCTTTAATTAAGAAAAATGAATGAATTAATGCTATTAATTAAGTAATAAGTCTAATAAATATAGAGAAACATTTACTGTATTACTGTTGCATCCAATGCTGCTTTGAATGTGTATTACATTCAAAGTACTTTAACGGTAATGCATTTCATATGACAAATAAACCTTATGACACTTACATATAGACTTTATTACAAACATAAGAAGTTTTATATTAACAACATAGATAATATAATCATAATACAATATAGATTATATTTTGAAGAGTTTTGTAAAAATTTGAAATTGTGGAACTACCATTATGGCAGACCTTACCGACACGTGCCGAAATAGCTCAGCTGGGAGAGCGTTAGACTGAAGATCTAAAGGTCCCTGGTTCGATCCCGGGTTTCGGCAGGGTTTAATTTTTATTTTTATTAACATATGTATTAAATACGATCCATACTTAATTTTGTTCTATAAATCATTTAAAGCAATATTTATCATAGTATCTCTAATAAGCAAGCAATTACTACATCTAAAATTTGACACGATTGATTGAAATATTAATCATATACATGTATTTTATGATTTATATTCTGTGCCTTTTAATAACAAACATGTTTACTTTATATCAATAGGAAAAATGAATTATATCAATTTTTCATATAATAATTGACCGTAATTCTAAGTCGAGTCAATAATTATATTGTATTGAAAGAAAAAGGTTTAATGACATTTCAGTTATTAATAAAGTAAATTAACTTTTACGAATTTAACAATAATGTATACAAATATTTTGCAAGTCTTTATCTTTTCAACAAATATCCAAGTATATGCAATTACAGCAATCTAAATCTTAAGAATCGCATAAAACATTATTGAGTGTTTCAGTAGATAACCATCACAGAGTTTTGAAGTTTATACTTAAAGAATTAATTCATTTTTCCTCAAATTGAGGAATTCCACAATGAGTTTGAAATCCCTTTTCATCGCTTATTTGTATTATTTTCAATTTGCGCTTAATCACAATTGATTGACTATTTCTCTTATGACGCAGTCAGCGAAAGTATCATCAAGTAGGGACCGGAATTGGACGCTTAAACGCAGCAACAACCATTATTTTGCTATAAAAATTCGTTTTAAATTTTGATAGGCGGCCGAAGTTGGTGGTCCGCCATTTTGGTAGCTCCTCTGGCACAATATTTCCCACGGTACGGGCAAGTGATCGAGAGAAAGAGAGAGGCGTTGAGTTGTACCACTGATTCTGGCTCATGGAAAGATGGCGGAAGGTAATTTGGATACGCGTCATATTGCCTCTTGTTTAGGGCGCATGCGCAAACCAAGTGTGTGTGGCTGCGATGGTGTCGGTAGGCGGAGCGATATCCAGAAGCAGCTTGTACCGGGTGGTACCGCATCACTGTCAGCAAAAACCGCATAAAACGGTACCACTCGCTCCTCTGCTATACCAGGCGGCAAGAGGAGGTTTGAGTGGTTCGTGGGGCAGGGCGGAAGTTCAAGGTAGTCACCGAGCCACAAGGGAAACGCCATATTGACGATGACGCGTACGCATCGTCAGGTATGATCAAATGACTGTTTTTCCGTATCGTTTCGAACTCGATCGCTGCAAAAACATTTGTATTTTATTCGATCATTGTCTATTACGCTCCTGCAGTGTGAGCAATTCCTCCTTTTATATAGAAATGATCAGTATTCATGTCTATACGACTGATCTTCGCGCGATGACGATACGGTAGGGTACTCGATAATTTTGGGCATTTAAGGCTTTGAGAGCGGGCACTTCCAAGAAACAGGGCATCATTGAGTATCGATGGCTGTGTGCATTCTTCACAGTCCATTTTTGTACGTAGGACAGCTATTAATTTATTGGCTATTTGTTTGTTTCAGATGACAGCTATATATTCATTGACTGTCTGGGCGAGGGAGTCGACTGCACGAACGTACGTGAGTGATGCGTGTGACCAAAAGGCGTTTTTAACAGGTAATTAACGAGTACCTACCGTAATATTCACGCATTGAAGTATATTTTGAAAGTCCGTTTTCCGAGGTTTAAATGGAAGACAATTAATGCTCCATCTTCATAAGCACATTATTACACTTTCACTATCATAACACCACTGTTAGCAATTAGAATATCATATCCAGTCTTCAGCTCATGGCTCCCCATATAGGGTTTTACTAACGGTCCAGTTTGGTCCCAAACTGATTACCAAGTCACCAAGTTATTAGCGCAATAATGGTGTCTACAGTAATAACTAGCATAATAGTGGGACTTTTCTGGAATGATAATTTTGGTCCAGTTGTGGCTATGGGCCATGAATGCTTAATCTATCCTTCCAATACTGGACCATTACTATCTTAATTATTACGCCAATATTAATGGCGTTTTACGATGTCGGGCTTGGCCGAATTATTCTTTCAGCCATGTTCACATTTTTATCATACTATTACGATTCGGAAAAGGAAATAAACACACAAGTATTTAATCATGTTTTTACAATTGTAATGTTACAAATATGGACATGAGTACATATAAAGGCTTCTCGTTCAAGTCTATATTTTTTGCCGTTGTTTCCGATCGTCTTCTCTATCAACATCTTGGGACATCCAATCTTAATTGATTTATTACATAACACTGATATTGTGAGTACATAATATTGCTGATGGCGCGCACTTATATGCTAAGTATAGGTCAGTATAGAGGTTAGGTTGACATTCATACAGGGTTACCTCCACTTTTAGAGCCGACTAATGCAATTGGTAATGTACCAATTGAAATTATCTAATGAAATTTTTTTCTAATCAAACGTCTCCTGTAGATATCTTACCATCTTTGAGGTATCTATAACAGGCCATTTGAATATCTCGGCAGTTATTAATGATAGAAAAGAATTGCATTAGGGCATAAGTGGACATTGTAGGGAACATCGGAAGGTACTGTGCGTTTCTGACAAAGTGCGTGTGGCCATTCCAAGGTAAGGGGGGAAATATGATCGCTCCGCCCAGATCGATCGATTTCCAGTAGATGTGCGTTGGTTTATTAGTAAATGTGATCATTTTGACAAATGACAAAATAGCGTGAATCATGTTGCTGCAGTTGTATTAGAGAAAGGTGGGTTCTACGGCAAGCCAATAGAACCCGCATTTCTTTTGCGCGACTTTGTCAGCGGTGCACAGTATGTGGGACATCCTGTATACGAGCTGTGTTCGCTTGGACATCTGAAAAGGGATAAAGCATTTGCTCCATAAATCCCCGCTTTCGAGGCTTCAAAGGTGTGCCGTTCTAAGAAACGGGGAGTTATCGAGCGTTAGTGGCATGCGTGCTTTTTTCATAGTCTTCACGTGACGTAGGTGTATATTCATTAGGTGTTGAGTACTTTGCCCGGAAAATAAAATAACACTTAAGCGATTGTAAAAATTTTCAACATTTTTTATTTACTGTAAGTTTTATATTACATTTGCAAGCAGTAGATAACTAAAAAAGTTAGGTTCTTCCTCGATGTAAGTCCTCAAATACGTTTATCACAAAGGTTTCATTCACTCCATCAATCAAACGTTATCTAGATGTTGAGATATCACACGTTGCATGCAAAAAGTTAAATAAAGATTGTCTGATAACAGATTTATATTAATAGAAAATCTCTAAACATCAACAAAATTTATTGATGATGTTTATTCCTTATAAAATATTAACGCTTGAGAAGATAAACCGAAAATATCTTTTCTTGTATATTTATCATTAGTTTATGTAACGTGTTGGATATCTAATTCAGCGATAAAGCAGTGGTTTCAATTTCCCGCGCGAATGGCGATATAAAGATCGATTGATCGATACGATATAACTAACCTAATTTCTTCTTGAGTATTTTCGTACTCTTATGGTGTCACAAATAATAAGACGTATATCGTATATAATTTATCAAAAAGTGTCTTTATTATACCAAAAATTACAAAATTTATAATCAGTATTTGACAAAACAAACAAATATAATAACGTCGTAGAGAGTTAAACGTCAAAATCACGAGTACCTACCTGATACTTACCGTCAAACTGTTAAGTTTAATCCCTCTCTTCCCCGCAAAGTACATTACACTTTGAGAAAACGCGGGAAAAGATTCAAGTTTCATGATAGGTTCCGTGGGAGTAACGACGGTAGGTGTTATTCACGGGGTAGGATGTGTTCGAGGGCGTGGCTTCCGCGAGATTCTCAACCCCGGTTGGGCGTTTCCTCGGTTAACCGGTAATGCCGGTAGTGGGGGTGACTTCATCGAACCCCGTCAGCCGCAGTCACAATTCAACCGTTCGATGGTGAGCATGCTATAATGTGACGCGTTACGGGTGGATCTCTTTTTACCGGAAGTAAAGATTATTCACTCGTCTATTGAATCTCAACGTACACACAGTATTTCGAAACAAGTTGTTTCTCGTTTGACTCGTATAAAAACATTGTTCAGTGATAACTTTACCCAGTGAGCGATTGATACGAATCAAAGACGCTCGGATACAAACTCCTGCTGAATACGAGTGGATTAAACGTTCGTAAAAGTGATCCAGTGTTTCCGTGTGAAAAGTAAATCGTTTTATTTATGTTCATAAAGTTCTCTGGTTATTCGATCGGTTACAAACGTTTCGTTTGTTGCATCGTACCTTTAAGCCGGCCGGCACCCGCATTAAAGGGAATATAGCGGAAGCGTTCAAGTCACGTACACCATTTCTGACTCTATCCCCGGCGTGATTTTCTTTTCATATTTAATTCCTCGATCGATTTCTGAGTTAAATTGTCAAATACTGACTCGACGATCAATCTTGTTTCCGTGAAACTTCTAAAAACTCCATAACGTCGAGATGAACGCTTATTTGCTACGATACCGTCAGAAATACTCTGAAAAACTGTAGAAATTATTATCCACTGGATATTTCAAGATACTCGTTGAAAATGTAGCTTATTACTACCCGTACTTCGAGTACCTTCCTTCTGAAGAAGGACGTTATGGTAAACGGAATTCATCGTCCATCGATTTCGTTCTGTATTCCGTTTTACTGAACGAGAATCGGTTGAAGCTCCGCTTTTCGCTTTAAAGAAAGGAACATTTTTTTCTTATTGTTTGGTTGTAACGGTTCAGTGCCCTCGGGAAGCCATGAGCGATATACCGCGTTTCGGAGTGAATATTATTCAACGTTTCGCGAACTTTGTTCAACAGTTTTAAAGTGATCTCTCTATTGTGTGTATTTCTTAGTGAAATTTAACGTTTCACGGTGGATAAGTGAAGAAACAAGTGGATTATTGTGGCATGGAGTAACTATCCGACGGCTAGTTGTCGTTTCTTCGCCCCCATCAAAGGATTATGATTCTGTGAACGGATATTTATCAGCCGCTTGGAGAATTTCCTCCAGGATGATCGAAACTTATCTTCACGTCGGATTCGCATAGTCGCCACAGTGGAGTTCTGCTTAATCGCAGGTAAATATTGTCATGCCTTAAGACCGCGTACACGCAAAACGGGTCCGTGAATCGAGCTTGTCCATTCGTGCTTGCCTCGTTTTTCTGAACGCAAAAACATACATATTTACGTTTGCAATTCGTGGTGTCGAGAACGTTCGACATTGCAGGAGAATGCGTTTCTACGCGTCTCGGGTAATTGGAATTATTGCAATTTTTCGAAAAGCATTCTTTCATATTCTTCGCATTCTTTTAATTATAATATTTCTTTGCTATTTACTAAAGCCTTATCGCACTTTCGCGCCTTCTCGTAATATATTACCATTCCGTAGAGTTTTAAGTATTTTTAGTTCAATCACCTTATCAACGGATTATGCAACACGAAGTTGCCGTTTCTTTTTAAATCATCGACGGCTGAACTGTTTACAATTGAGATTGTTATTTCGCTTCCAACAATAGGCGTATATAACACTATCAGAATTGTTTGTGTACTGGACGTAATAAGCTGATTGTAACAAACAGTCAAACGGTATTCTTGATCGTCGACCCAACGCGGTTGCCTTCAGAAATTGTACAAAAGGCATTGTCTTAATTTGGAACAGTTACTTTTGCTATATCTCGTTACGGTATTCATCGCGGTAGCACTCCGATTAATTTAACTTAACATTGGTTAGTTACGCATGTTTTTTTATGGAAGATTATAAAATAAGAAGTCTTGATTATCAAACTATGTTTATGTATAAAAATATTTACTTCATACCTTATCAAGTGTATCGTTCGTCCGATACGTTTGTTTTGAGGTTAATAGTGGTTTTATCGTATCAGAATTTGAACGCCTTCGAAAAGCAGCAAAATCATTTGGTATGCGTGCCATGCGTTTTACCGATAAACAGAAGAGTGTCATACAACTTGATCGTACATTGTCACGTGTACCCCCGGACAAAAAAGATCGCACAATGTAGGGGTGATACAACAAAAGTACTTTTCCAATGAAAAAAAATCAACTTATTCACCCTTTACACTTCAAATGACGATCTAACTGTTCTTGGAAGGGTTCTATTGTTTTATACTTTCACACAGTTGGTATTAATTATAAAATGCACAATGTTAGATCACATATAGTAGTCTGTAGTAAATGTATTGCATAAATAGCATCAGAGGGATAGAAAGAACTAAAGCTTCGAGGAATATTCTTTAATTTGAAAATTATTCTAAGTTTAAGACAGTTTTCACGCATACGTATGAGAATTAAAACAGTCTGTTAAGAATGGGCAGAATTGAAAATCCAAACAAATGATAATTACAATGAAAGAAGGATGAAACGCTCCACAAAATATTAACCCTTTGCATTCTTTACATTTCTTTGTATTCGCTCAACAAAAACTCTTGTGTTTCATTATTTTCCTGTTAGAAATAATATATGTTAAAGCATTCATGAGAAATAAACTATATTTGTTTTTGTTTACTACATACATATGTTTACTATGATAAGAAAATGTCAAGCCAACTTGACACAGAAGTTCAAAGGTTTAAATATTAATTTATGTTTATAAATGAGGAAAACTTTGATTTTTTCTTAGTAAAACTGAACTTCTGTAAATGTAACAGAACACTTGTATTTTTAAAGTGTTTGATTTAATATTTAGAAACAGTTATATGCGATACATTATTCTTTTCTCTTGTACTTTTGTTTATTATTGATCAACATAGTAATAGACACACCCCATGCATTAATTGCATAGGGAGTTCAGTTTTTTCATATAAAATACGAGTAATAGTAATAGTCTATTACTCAGGATTTTGTGATAATTCTGCCCATACTTATAAACAGATGAATTATTCGCAATATATAACATCTTTCTTGCTAATCTTCGTTAAGTACTCATCTGAAAACGTGTACATAACCTAACTTCAACTACCTTAGACACAGACCCCTTAAATATTATAGTCGAATTTTAATGATAAATTTTTAATCAGGCTCAAGTTGAATGGCGCTTTTTTCTGTTTCTTTTCTTTTGCAATATTAATATTTACAACAAATTTATTGCGATAAGCAATAGCTGATCTTATCTCATGGGGGGTTCCATGTGCAAAAAATGAAAGCGTTATTTCAATCTTCTAAATTATTTCTAATAGGATGGAAACTTGAATAGAATCGGTATGTGTAATTTTTGTGGAGCACAGTTGTTGTTTTCTGTAACGATAGAATTTCGTAACAGGCACAGAAATATAAAAGATTACACTCGATCGTATAGACGTAATATCTAACAAACACGTTTATTTTCTACCGTATCTCGTGAAATCGCTCGTTTCTTATATACGAATAACGTTTCGTGTATCGATCATGGATTTCTTTCACATTTTTCACCACATTTAGTGGATTCCCTGCGCTCTCCTGTTGTAACATTTCTGTCGGTATGATTTCATGATTGCTCGTATTACCGACAACGACAAATCGAAAAATGGCGCTTTTTATTCGGATATTAAAATACGTCCTCCGTCGATAAGAACTACGTTAGCAGTTTAGTTTTTCCAACATCAAATTCCGGAAATTCGTTTTATTTTTTGTTATTTCACTCTTTTTTGCAAGCTAAGATTATTTAAAACGAAATTTCTCTAAAATATTCGTTTTGGTAAATTACGTAAGTTTCAATTAATTTCAAGAAAAAATCCGAAGGCTTATGTTAAATTTTGAATTAAATAAAATGTGGTGGCGCCCTATTCGCATCGTACCCTATGTACAGTCAGTTTAATTTCCGGTCATAAAGCACAAAGTTGTATACTTGAAGCGTGGGATTAAGATTAAAATAACAGTATAAATGTATTCCGTACAACGGAATAAACGAAGTTCTCGTTTCGCAGAAGATAGAACCGCACACCTCGCAGGTCAGTTTTCTCAAACTTTCTCTTACACGGTTTAGTCTCGGCTGACCCTTTTCCTAAATGCATTCTATTGCCCATCTTTTATGAGCACGTACAGAGGCAAACCATAGTTTCTACAAACTAGAATTAACGTACAGTTCGAACGTTTAGAACCAAGCAGTGTAAGTTTGAAATTACTGGTTTAGAATTATATCTTCAATTGTTAATAAATTTGTATAATCAATTAAATTTATTTAGTATTTTATATGCATCTTTATTTCGGTTTGTTTTCACGTTGCAATTTTTATGGAAAAAAAAAATTAAAATTATTCAGAAACCATATACAATAATTATGCCATCTGCTAGTAAGAAATAAATTTATGGAAATAAGTTATTTGGTTTTTCAACGATCGAGTACTTATCAGGTGTCCAAATAATGAAATTAAAAAAATTGATTAAAAGTTGAGTTGATCAGGGTAGTTACTGAGTAAATCAAATTAAACCTATACAAAATCGTGAGAATGCATAAAACACGTCGAAGTGAATAATAAACAATTCTCGCGTAGCAATTTAAAGCCTTTTCTCTGTTTTCTCTGATCTAATAAACAATACATAACAGAGAGTATTCGGTTCTTTTATTCGACGGGAACTGGCGTCTCTCGGAAGCGACGGTGCCAAACGTACGGTCGAAATATTTAGCGTTATGGGCAAACGAATCTCGTTTATTCTATAGATTACGAATTCCGGTACTTATTCCAATCGATTTAGGCAGTTTTTCAAGCGTTAAACGATCGTTGCTTCCTAAAGTTATCGTTGAATAGACGACGTTTAGTTACCATCATTCAAACCGGAAACTGTACGATCTACCCAAGTATAAAAAATACATATATTTTACAGTAACGTGGTAAAAATTGGGTAATATTTTCCGATCAATCTTGTTCTCCATGGAAGATCATTTTACCGATTAATCCGTTACTCGTTAACTTTAATCGCTTTCATTTTAGTGTCGCCCTAGTAGTTGTAGGTTAAGCAAGCGTTAAGTGATAATTTTTGGTGGAGGATCGGTAGGTTAATGTAACGCGGGGGAATATTTAACGAATTTTCGTTTGGTGCAGCTGGGAGTTGGAAGTGAGGTTAGGTTAGATGAAGCTAGGCGAGGCGTGGTAAGGTGAGGCGAGACGAAGCGAGCCAACATCGAACGTGTGTTCCAAAGGTTATAAAAACCGGTCCTTGGTTTTGCCAGACGAAACATCGTGGCGAGCAAAGGCGGGTAGAAGCGAGCAGAGGCAATGTTCCGGCTGCTTCGCCAAAGGAACGCTCGGAAATGACGAGGTTTAGCAAAGTCGCCTGCGAATCACACGTGTTTAACCATATTTACCCTTTTCTCCGTGGTGACAGTTTCGATAGGGAGGTGCAAGACTTTTCCAAAGATTCTCCTTAAGTTCTTCCAAGACCAAAAGCAAGTGGTAGGCAATTCCTTCCCTTTAACCTCTTCCTTAACCAAGAGAAGCCTTCGTTGCACCCAGGTGTACAATCTACGGTAGAATATTAGCGATATCCATCGATAACCCATCACTGTTGTGTACCAAGGTGGGTGGAGGGGCTGTAGTGACTTGGTACTTGGTACTAGAGGCGCGGTTGATATTTTATTGATACATAACGATAAATCGCTAATATAATTAAGATATACTTAAGGCTAATGGAAATGGACCGAGGTAGAATATAACGAATAATTTTATCATTGAAATTTATTTTTATTCGAGCTTCAAGGAAGTGTTCGTTCGAACGTGTACAACATCGAAGTTCATATTTAAAAACTCGATAAGATAATAGCGGATTACATACATTTTCAAATAATTATATAAACACGTGTTAAAGCACGGTTAATTAAAAATTTAGAAGGCCACCGCGGCCTCCGTAATCCGAACAAGGATTAATAATCCACGCTCGCTAAATTTATAATTGAAAATCACTAAATTAAATAACGATTGCGAAAGAGAGTTTAATAAACGCAAGATACACTATTATCAGTAGCATAAACCAGTATGTTCATCGTGATTCTGACAAAATAGTCGGGGTCAGAGTTGAGTTGGCTCCGCTGGCAGATTGTTAACCTTTCTGATACGGCGATGTAACGTTACGCGGAAATCACAGACATTTTTGTGTAATGAGTGGTCCCTGATAAAATTAGTATTGATCTTCGTACAAACGGAGGAAAAGAGCATGAATGAAAAATCAAAATATATATTTTTTTTTAATTTATTTATTGGTCTGTCGTTTTTCTTCATTTTGCATAAGATACCGCTTGGTGTTACAATTGGAACAGTATTACGATTAAATACTGTATGTCCAGCGATTATAACGATACGGTAACACGAATATGTTGGTAAAAAAATGCCTGTCGACGAAAGTCGACGCTGGTACACCGAGAAGGTTAACGCCTGCCTGTGCACGTTGTTGAAGCTTTGTGAAATACGAGAATAAGGGGCGTCCGAGGTGGAGACCGACCGATTACTCCGTCGATTAATGACGAATGGTTAACGAACCATGAAAATCATTCGACGCGTGTACGGGCAACTTGCCTGGAAAAGATGAGGCTTCGCTTTTCGTCGATACGTATTTTTCCCGTGCTTTTAACACACTTTTTTCTCTGACAAGCTCATTCGTAGATTAAGATCTTTAGCGAAATGACGATGAAAAAATAATCCACCCCTTTGCTGCTTACATTTGGGTAAATAGGTAAGGGTCGAAGGGGGAGGGGGGTTGGCTCTTCAAAAAGAAAGACTGGAATTCCTATATTATCAGAAATAAAAGAATTTAGACTGAAATGCACCATTTAATGCAATAGATTATTGATATAGTTTTAGAGAAAAGCTAGAGGATTCATCTTATTGTTAGTCGAAGGTTTCAGTTTCATGACATAAAAGTGCAGCAAAGTAGCATTCATGGCATACCAATTTAAAGCTTAAGATTTGACGAAAATGACTACATCAATTTTTCATTAATATTTTTCATACAGAATGGCTGGGTCTTCATTGGAACACGTAATGGATTAACAAATTTATGATTTATCATTAGTGTTGCCAATTAGCGTTTCGACAAATGATTAGCTTATGTACATCAAGAATATTGACGAAACTCTTTTATGCTCATTTTCATGAAATCTCAAGCTTTAATTCGATATGTCACAAGTGTTATTCTGCAATACTTTTATGTCATCAAATTGTGTCAGACTTTCTGCATTTCGAAATTTCTATGATACAATCTAATAATCACCTAAATTTGTTTCTTTCATTTTTCATGTCTCAAAAAAAAAAAAAGAAAAGGATAAATAGATAGAATTTTGAAACGTTTAAATACTATTTCAGAGGAACCATATTTTATACGAAACTCATTCCTCTTTATTACGAATGATATTTTTGAATCAGACTAAAAACGCGGAAATGCACGAAGTGTGCACATGCAGATAATTTTTCGAGCCTCTCCGTTCGATAATTAAAATGGAAGGCAACGTTGTACGCAATACCACGTTGAAACAATGGAAAGTGTGCGTTACAAAAGAAACAGTATGCGTGAGTTATATCCTTTCGACGATCTAAACGTTGTACATGCTCTGGAAACTTGGCACATTTTTTAATTTCAAATAAGCTAATTTGTGTTAGACCGTTATGAAACTTCTGTCTGCTGATAAACATAGAATAGAAATTTAATTTTTGAGAGAATCTACCGTAATGAATAACGTGTAACCGTGTCCCATGAACTATGGAAAGAACGCTCGATAATTCCTCGCCTCTAGTTGCCGAAAAGGCGGGAAATTATCGTATGGCCACTGTACAAGGTTTTACTGTATTATCAGTATCGTGCAGTTTCGCAGTGACGTAAATAAATGAATAAATCATGTTCGTAAAGAACGGCCGAGGAGGAAGAGCCGCGATGTTGATTGGACAAAATTTCGCAATACGGCGCTAAGATTGACGGGGAACCGGTTCCCCTTTGGCGCGAAGGAAAGAAGAGGATCCTTTATGTCCTTTTCATCCTCTTTCTATCTTTGGCGCGCGCGCACGCGCAACCTCTCATTGGTCTGTTTTCGTACGCTTCGCTCCGACCGTTTGTTTTCTCTCTTTTCGTCGTCTTCCCTTTGGCTTTTACCAGTCACGTCCTCCAACAGGTACCAGCACGTAAAATGTACTCACGACATTAGTCCTACGCGAAACATGATTCGTGCTAGCCAACGAGGTTCTACCGTATTCTATGCACACGTGTACGCTTCATTCCGTTTTCGCAGGATACATAATTTTTCTTGTGAAAATCGTGTGTGCGTATCGAATAATAGAAGATTACTTCCTCGTCCAATAAGGAAACCGTACCAAGTGTTCTTAGATTTTAATGAGCATTTTCATATCGGTAGATGATACGAGTTTCCTTGTGTATGGTTTTGAGCATACAGGTGCATCTCAACCGAAATAAGACGAATTGGTTAATTAAATCATTAAGAGGTAGCATAATTGATGCCGCGACGCTTAGGGATAATTTGCGTCGCAACATCAATCGCTGCTAATTTCGTGTATTTTCACAGAGAAAAGTGTAAAAGTAACAGAATATAAAATTGCAAAGTCGTTTTAACCACGGTTGTACCGGAGACCGTGACGTAAGTCCCGTTTCCTGTTTGGCCGGTATGACCCGACCCTGCTACGACCGTCGACCTGAGGTCTTTTTCTTCCATCGATATCGTCTCCTGGCATATACCGTAGCTATAATTAAATTTACCCTATTTAACTACCTTTACACGGATAACTATTGATCCTCGAGTGACCTGAATGTGCGAACATTTTGGAGAATGCATAAAAGAGAAATAATCAACAGGCAATTCTGGTCGAACGTTTTTCTAACGTTTATTGCTGATAAATTAGAGTTGAATTGTTATTGGATGTTGTTAAACCTTCTTTATTATTATGGTAATATAGTTTCATTGACATAGAATGATGACAAGTGTTATTCATTTTACGACTTCTGCAATTTTATCTTCCTTTTTCTACTCAATTGAAAGTTATTAATTGAATTATATTTAAGTGCTTCGTAATATAGGCTGCAAAACGACTATTTTTCAAATTGTAATTAGCAGTTAATAAAATAGATAAAAAAACTTAGGCTTCCACTACCTGCCTTGTTTCTCTTGTTTCTCCCGACTTTCCCGACTCTTCTTAGATTTTTCTGAAATCTCCCCGCTTTCTTCCAAGATCGAAGGCAAGTGGTGGAAATCTCCTCCCTTAACCAAGGGAGCCTATGTTGCACCCAGGTGTACATACAGTTGTCCTAAGTCTTAAAATAAAGAAAAAAGACTATGCACATTTGGGGTGCACGACGACTGCTGAGGACACATATTTCTATGACCTGAATAGACAATTAAAAATGCTCGTGTATCAATGCTCGAATCGAAGAAAATTAACGTTTAACCCTTTGACCGCGTACAGCGCCTGAAGGCGTCTAACGAGAAGTGCTCGTTTAGGGCGCACGATGCCGAAGGGCGTCCAACACGAGGTGCTCACTTGGGTGCCTACAGGCGGTTTTCGTTTGTTACCAAAAATTACTCCTTCTTCAATTCGCCTTTCTTCTACTCAATAATACTCCCACTGGTATTTCGTATAATCAATGAGAAACTAATTAAACAAGGAACCACGTTGCCACCGCTCCACAATGAAAGGGTTAATGAATGATTCATAGAATTTTTTTTCGTTTCGTTCGCTTGTCTGTAGACGTACTTACGTAAACAGAAAGTGTAAAAGCACCTTCAAGGCTCGTAGCAGCACTGAGTCATAACAGTGCTGTCCAGGAGAGGAATCCCTGAAGTTTAGTCTGACCATCGCTTTCTAACACAGTAACAGCATCCATACACTTATCGAACCTACTCTTTGACTTAGAGGCAAGTGCGTAACGTATACTCGCATAAGAAGACAGCGAGTGTAGTGTTCATTCGGCCCCGAAAATTTTTTCACTCTGTCGAGGTCTCTTCCTTCCCTACAGTTTAGTCTCCCATCACTCGTCTCTTCCTGTGTTTTCGTAACACACAGACAATCTAATACACAGAAGAAGCGTGGAGCTGTGCGGCTCCGAAATCGGCTCTGCTGGACAGAGCACCGCTCTGACCTCCCTCTTGTCAGAGGGAGGAGCCTCTAATGCGCTATGCTCTGCCACTATTCCTGCTGTCTCTCTTCGGTCTAACACAGTTACACCCTTGCGGGGTAGCGATGGATATTTTGAAGCTTCTTCTTACAACTTTCCAAGCAAACTTTACATATTACAATAGCTACCCCTTATACGATAGCGATCCCTTCGAGGTATCGTCGAACATCGATTCTAACAGGGAATTCTGTGGTAAGAAAATTATCGTGTGACTCTACTGCGTCAACGGATAACTGGGAAAATTATTGTTCGTAAGGCTACTAAATTGTACGCGTAGTCTTTGGTGCGTCGCGAGACGACGCGTTAGCGTGATGCCAAGAATCTAAATGCGTATTCCGAGTGTGTTCGTATGTCGTTGTATGGCCTTGACCCTCACAGACACGGAAGAGACACGCGACGCAATGCCGGAATGTTCTCCACTTTTACGCGCTGGTAGATTTATATTAGCCGCGCGGACACGGAACTTATCCGTTCGGACAAGTATTCTTTAAACCTTTCATAAAGGATGCGCAATCGTTCCGATAATTTAAACCTTCTCCCTTCGACGGACGGATATATACCCTCTCTAAAAATGATCCGTCATTCAAGGGAGGCGTATATATACGCCCATTACAAGTAGTCAGTCGTTTACGGAAGGCGTATACATATATCCGCCCATTACAAGCAGTCAGTCATTTACGAAAGGCTGGTTCACTAACTTTATTTTATAATAAAGATAAAAAAGGCAAAGAACATAACGTAGCAGAGATCTCAGAGAATTCCAAGTCCACTCTGTTTTTTGTCTATCTGAGAATGATAGATCTTTAGGCGATTTCAATGACCTATTACAGAAGGTCATTCCATCTTAAATAAAGGATTAAAACGACGACTATTACGTCATAAGAGATCCTCGAATTGACGTAACATTGCAATCGTTGAACTCCTGGTCATCGGTTTAGGATATTGTTTCTTGGAAGAGTCCCAAACTGAGGACATCATCGAGTGGCTACTTGTAGATGGGACCGTCCTGGCAAATGATAAGAATACCTGTATCTTATCTCTACGACAATATTATAGAAAGTATCTAGTCTAAACTAGTCTACAATTTCTCCTTCAATCACAATTATCAGCTTTATCTCGGTAATCCTAACGCTATAGAGAACATTTGGGAACCACTGGCCCATCTCCTGACCGCTTGTGGCCTAACCGTCCGTCAATCATTTAAGGGACATCCTTCTGCCATCCCCAACCTTAACTTCTCCCTCGCTTCTATTCTACGTACGGCCCTTGACGCGGATTTTTTCCTTGAAAAATTTCGGAGCCGCGTTTGCCAGGGTCGAAGCACGTGTCATCCATAAGTAATTTGGTTGTAGCCATATTTGACAGATTCAACGATACCCAGGCGTACGTCGCCGAGTTCATTAGGGGATTTGCGCTGGATCGAACAGATACGTTCATAATAACGGATGTACCGAGTAGTAATTTCTCAGTGGTTGACTGAAACTTTTGGATCCTTATGTAAGAAGACGAGTCTAGCAGGTTGGCAGATCCTCAGCGAATCTACTGCAAGATAGTTCAGTACCAAGACACCGTATTGCCTCTCTATGTGGCAAGATTCCTGCCTCTCCGAGTAATAGGTCGTCATCCCCCGCCAGTCCATAAAGGCAGTATCACGCTATTTCTCACTCAGCGACGTGGAAGGGGATAGATAACAGCGTGAAATCCTAAAACGAGTAGTTTTGCCAAGCTAGAACGAAGGCTGAAGGCGGAGCCTCGTATGGTAGAGGTGAATCGGTGGGGATAAAGTGGGGGGATAGAGAAATCATCACCAACACAACTGTAACCACACTTCGGCTTTACTTAATAGTGGAAAACACACCAGCCAGAGACGCGACAAAACACCGACTACCGTGCCACGTTTGTCGCGCTTAACAAAATGTGGCTAACCTGAAACGGGCTTAAAATTGCATGCTATATAAACTCTAAACAGAGAAGTGGTAGGGGAATACCCCTACGCGTTCTTTCTCCCCACTACTCTGCACGCGCATGCGCGTTGCGAGCGTCGCTCTTGCCCGGTACAGCTATGCACTGTAAAAAGGCATTTATTTTTATACAGATTAATGAATTGCGGCTCGTTTCGCTCCAGAAACCTAGGCGGGAAAGGGATGATTCTTGATGGTTATTTTGTAGGAGATGACATTTGTAACTTTGCTTGATTATTATATAATCAACAGATACAAATTCATTTTTTATTTCGCAGGAATTCGCATTATGATTTTGCAAAAATTATTCATTTTGAAAGTCAATATAATTTAAAAAAAAAGTCAAATTGGTGAGTTTCATAATATTGTGCTCTTCTTGTAAAGAAGATGCACTCTGGACTGCATTGTAGGCATTTCAAAGCGGACCTGTAGACGTATTTTTTTTTCGCGTAGAACCGTTGCTTTTATTTCGCAGAATCAAACTTTATAATCATCTTTCTCACGAGATACCAGACTGACGCGTATCGGTTGAACCTTGCGAACTCTAGAACACATTTAAGTCTCTCTACCTCTTTCTTCCTCTTCGCTATTCGAACGTGTTCGCGCGAAGTAACGAGCGTTTTTAAATTCAGGAAGGAGATTGTTGGAAGATTGCGAGAGAAGACAAGAAATATGGTTTTCTTCTTTTCACTTCCTGTCGGAGTGATACAGCGAGTTTTTCCTCTATCGACGGATATTAAGACGATGATATACGCGCCATAGTTACGGTAGTAATTTAACAATTTCCTACCTCCGGAGCCACGAAAGCGCGAAATTATCGAGCAGCTACTGTATTAACGTTGCGTTACGTCCCTCTCGATGTATATTTCGCTATCGTCAGAAACGAGCAAGTTATTCAGGTAGCCTGTGTCAGATGTCCCATCTCGGCTAGTGATAACATGGAAGGAACGTAAAGGTCTGAAACGTTGGACGGAGCCAACCCAACAGGCTCCTCGCAGAGAGCCACAAGAAAAGCATCGCGTTACTTTCGGTTCTGCGGTAGCATTATCCTAGTAAAACAAGTTCGACAAAGTGTTGTCTGGCCAGTGTTAGCCGTCACATTGTATCACTACGTATCGAATTTCTAAAGAAGTAGCGAGGACTCAAAGAAGAAGTTGGATCACAAGATGATCGGGCACTGTCCCTAGACTTCTCTTTGCAAATCGTTTCTTTCGATTGTTTATTGAATTATTCCTGAATATTCTCAGAATGACTCGATAACACACCAATCGTAAATCGTTTCTTTTATATCCGATCGTTAGTTTCTATCAAGAATTCGATATTCCGAACGTTATCGTTCACGACGATCGGTGAACGATGCTCGAAAGATCGTTCCGTGGAATCTTGAGGAGATAGAAATTTGGGACATCGCTGTGTGTGTGGCGAAACGGGCCACAGACATTCAACGACCGTTGAAAATCGATCGAGATTGGCATAGCAATTACCGCCTCGATTGCGCTTCCATTCGTGATAGCGATCACGCGCAGAATGCCGTCAGCTAACCCTTCAAACAGAGGGTGGCCGGCTCGTTCTTGACCCATACTAAGGTTTCACCAACACGTATTCCGAGTTAGTTTCATTATTTAGAGGAATTTCCATATTTCCTAGATGGCAGATTTTTATTTCTCCTGTGGTTTGCCTTCATTCCTTGCATCGTCATTTTCTCTAGAGGAAGTTAGTAGTACATCCTACGCCGGTATTCCTGCGATAACCCCAAAGGTTGAAAGGGTACCGGCGGCCCACACTGGGGAGGGGTTTTAGCGGGTAGGGTGCGACTCCGAATTTTTTTCGCGTGGGCGCTACGAGTCCCATACTGCCCGGGCGCTCCCTAGCCGAATAGTGCAACGGGGGTCAACCTGCGCGTACGTAACAGTATTTCTCCTCCAGCATTACAAAAAAAAGTTAGTAGTACATCCCTTCCCGAAGATGCGAAGAATGCGAAGAGGGTGAATGATGGATCGAGTTAACAAAAGAGTACTAAACGGGAAAGAAGCAGCACGAGTGGGTAAATGACTTGAGCAAAGAAAGGAAGAATGTGCGAAATAGGGGGGATATTTATGAAGGGTAAGAGAAATTAGAGCGTGCACGATGTGCTCCAGTCAGTCTCCCATAGCGTCGCGTAATCATTCCCAGCATTTCCTAGAATCATTGATAAACAAAGCAACGAGGTGCAGAAACTAGATCCCTAGGAGTCATCGCTGCTCGGCGGTGTACAATAAAATGGTAACAATTTAAAATATAAAATTATCCTTCGAATCTAATTTCATAACCATTACATCATCTATAAAATGGCATGGATCTCTGATTATGACAGTTTGCAAGGGAATATCGTGGAATAGAGGGAAAGACCGAGGTTGATAGAGCGAGGAAGAACGACGAGGGAAACGGTACGTGACCGAGTAAGATAAAGCGTTCAGAGAGGCGCAAGATACGACGTAAACGACACAGAGAAAGATCCCCGTATGTGTGACATGTGTGCTTGTGACCGCGTGGGTGCGTACATTGCCGTCCAGAAGTATAAGGACACTTGCAACTTTTCTTGATTATGTAATAATTTGTCTGAGTTATTGGAACAAGTACACTCTTCATCTTTCGTACATATATTGGTAATCGGGGAACATTATCGCGAAATGATGAATTAATTTGATCAACGTCCGAGTAATTAGAAAGGATATATTCGTTGTTCCATTTATAACCGACTGGAAGAATACGAAAGGGTACCATCGAATTTGGTGACAAATTTTCTACGCGCCCTAATACTTATGGAGGACAGTGTACGCGTACACGCCCGCGGTGAATTCTTCGCTCGCCGCTTTCTTAAGTGTAGGAGGGCTCGGATTCAAGCGTCACCTACCATATACGACACGCTACTCGTGTACAAAACGAGCGCGCACGGTACGTGCGTGGATACACTCCTCCTACTCTTGCTCTCCCTTCCTTCGTCTTTTCACTCTTTCCTCCCCCTCCTTGTTTTTTCAGCAACACTCTTTTCCACTTTTTTCCCCCTCTACATATTTCGCTCTTTTTTCCCGCCTTTTTTCTTCGCTCCGCCGTGCCTCACGCTGAGGCAGAATTTTAAGAAATAATCGAAAAAAGAAGGGAATCAAAATTTAAAGGTAATAGAATCTTGAATGTATATACTAGATTCCAAGATTTTCTGATAAAAACTTAGTACCCTAAGTCATAGGGGAACGCTAAAGGTCTGACCGATCGCACACTATTTTTCTAAAGTAGTTCAATAAGATTCGATATTTCGAGTGGATAAAAAAATGGCACGTTGAATTTTTTCCCCATTGGGATTTTCTGGCGCACGGTGGCGATGTATGCCCGCGTATTCGGTTCCACGGACTCGCTTCCAAGCGCATGCGTGTACACGTTTGCGCGCGCATACAAAGACGCGATATCGTACTATGGTATCTCTGCTTTAGCTGCATGCCTGCGCTATCTCCCTCTTCTTTCTTCCTCTTCATCCTACTCTACGCTTTTTCTTCTCGCCACTTTTTACTCCACCTCTTCCCCGTGGTCTTTTCATTTCCCTGTCTCTTTGTAACTCTTGTTGTGCAGTTTCTCCCTCCCTTTCCCGTCCGCGAAAGCGCGACAACGATACTTATCGTTTTAATTCAATTCCATCCCACCGCGTACCCTTAGAATCAGAGAAACAGGGGGGAGAGAATGTTTGACGATCTTTGTTTTTATTTCTCTATGGATAAAATAAGGGAAAGGTGGGCGGGTGAGGTAGTAAAGTTGTAGAATTATTTGTCGGAGCTATGATGGAAAGATAATGACGTTTCATACGATTCAATTTTGGTAGGATTAGTGGCGAGTGCTGCTTAAGGAAGTACTTGGGCTAAAATTGATCTCATGTGCAGGGAGCATAGGATTATAAGGGAGACAAAGTTTTCAAACCGTCTGAGCATTATTGGATTATCAGAGTAAACGTTACTGAGGGAATTTAGCCTCTCTACGTTCGCTTCTCTCTTCTTTGCACATTTATTTCAGCAATGTAGCGTAATCCTCTCTTCTCGTCTTAAAATGTTAGTGTTTAACAATTTTATTCATTATTTGACACCCTTATTTCCCTCGTATTCGGGAAAAATAGTCGATATCGATGACACGAATTCTTGGGGCTGTTGCATTTTTCTTTGACAATAATTAATCTAATAAATAAAATTAACAGCGTTTTGCAATGAAATCGAACGAAGAAATTCTTGTTCTGTTCCATAATTTGATGGCGCGCCATCAAAGTGCGATACAGGTCGCGTACAGAATGAAATAGTAGCAGCCCCATAAGGTTCATCAATTAACGAAGCTAACTAGTCTGCTACGAGGCGTCATCGATACCTTTTCGCCGACAAATTTTTTGTCCGGCCAGATAAATACTAGCCACGACCGACCAAAGGACTGAGTCCTTTCGAAGCGACACTAACGAACGTTTGTAGGCTACTAACGAAGGTAGAAAGGAGCCTAATCGACGAGGATCTTTACTACTGCCTTCCCTCTCTCTTTCGCCCTCTTACCAGTTTGATTTCTTTGTGAAGAGTACCGAAAGATAGACCGTACCACCTTCGTTCGCGTTGCAAAAGGCAATAATCCTATTATGGCGAAGGCTAGAGCGAGGTAAAATAAAAAAAAAAAAATGGCGAGTACTTCTTCAGGGCCTGTGAAATTACCTAGCAGGCCTCTTAGAAGGAAAGGGTTGGTGTCAGGTCAGGGGGTGTAGATGGTCACTGTAGTAATGAAACTTCTAGGGGTACATGGGTATTTTGGGACTAAAAGAAAGGGTTTCTTTTGAACTACGTTAACACGTTCAGGTCGTCTTGGGTAGATTTATTCGTTGCACTGGGATAAGTAGCTTTAAAAGGCTCGAAGGTGCTGAAATATGATTAATAACTTAAGATGTCTCTAGTTTGTATGACGTGTCATAAAATCACAACCCTAAAATTATTAGAAATTTAATGAAACAGAACGCGTTGAAGCGAACGCTGCAGGTGGTGAACACCATTCCGATCGAATGACGCATTAGAAAGTAAAACCATCAGAATCGAGTACTCTTCAACTAAAAATGTACAGAGCGAAGGTTGAAAGTTAGTTCTATTAAAAATTTACGAAATTCTATAAAAAAAATTTTAACTCCTTAGCATTCTATGCAACTTTAACGGTGTTTAGATGTGTTTACCGAAAAAGAAACGCTGAAAACTTCTTTGCGTACACCTGATATTAAAAATTCCGCCAATACACAGTCAAATTGATTTCTTTTTCCTCTCGTGACACATGTCTGTTGGCCTGAATGTGTGGCTGGTAAATATTTCACGCGCGTTTTATCATTATCTTTTCTCATGGCAGATGTACGAGTTACGCGATCAGTATTTTTTACATGTCGCGGCTGTATAATCATGGCTTTCAATGGGATCGTTTGTTCTCGTGATACTCGATTCCTAGGAACCAATTGCGTTATTTCTTTCGTAATGTTCTTAGAAGAGGTGCTGGTTAGTTTAATCACTGCCTGCCGTTTCTACGTCGCTCCTTTACTTTGTTCTGCATCCTGTTATCCCGGAATTTTTCTGGACATACTCCGCTCCGCGCAAGCGCTCAATTCTTTTACACGTTTTGGAATTCATTTCGTACGAGGTACAAAAGGCATGTAATTTAAAACTGAACTCTGATTTCTTTGCTCGTGTATCTCGTTCCTGAGCCACACTGTCACAGAGTTCCAAATGTTCGGGAAAACATTCAGTCGTCGAACCTCGAATGAAATTTTAGCGAGTAGAAAGTCTATAAGAAGATGAAGTGTTATGAATAATTTAGGAAATCTTCGTTATTTGAAATTGTTATCGATTACCAAGGTATGAGTTAGCCCCTTACTTCACCCTATTTTTACTTCCAACTGTATTAATTATGCAGAGGTGTCCTAATTCACGTCCATATCCGTTTTTATCCTCGACGAAAGAACTGAAGTTCCTGAATTTAGGTAATTTATTTAAACTAATTTTAAAACAAATTATAAGGTCATCCTAAGAGATCTCTGCTCTATTTTAACACTAGAACTACCAAACCGGTTAAAATGAGTGGCTTCAAGTTTCTTATTTTAAATTATAAGTTTTACCAAGGTATTTAATTTTCTGCATCAAACGTTGGTAGTTCTAGTGCTACCACCTTTTCTGCATAAATAACGACAGAAAACGCAGGCAAATAGATATGCTTGCAAAGTTAAATTTAAAAATTGTATAAATAAATGTCTTCAAAAAGAAAAAAAAACATTTTCCCCCAAAGGGGTTGCATCGGCCGGGAATCGAACCCGGGTCGCCCGCGTGGCAGGCGAGCATTCTACCACTGAACCACCGATGCTGGTAACATACCACTAATAGGAAGGCTTCGAGCGAAATATTCTAATCTCAACCCTTTCGTATCTAACGAAGCACTTGTAACATAAAAAAGCCTATTACAGGAAAAGTTGGATATATGCAACAGAGATTGGGATCCAAACGTTGCAGAGAGTGCGCCCTGTACAGGATGTCTTATGCGATTGGACTACTTTAGAGTTCCATAACAATAGAAGATAAAAGACGATGTCAAAATTAAGAAAGAAAATGAAAAATGAAAAAAAGAGCATTGTCTTCAAATTAGAATTAAATGTGCACCAAGATTATGAAGGATTAATTAAGGACTTAGATGATTTTTCAGTTTTTTTATCTTTCCGAATTTGTCATTCTTTCATTTTTGATTTTACCTCACGAACCGAGATTCGATAAAATTCTGGAAATAAAATCGATTTCAGAATTGACCGATGGCATTGTTGATAATCGTTAACGAATGCCATTCAACCGGGCGGTATCAACGAAAGAGACGTTAGCTGGGACGTGAAATTCTCATTGAACGCATTATGCATGTGCTCGTTGAAGTGAATTAAGAACGAAGCTGATTGTTATCTGTCGTCAATTATTCATCCACTTTTAATGCATATGGAACGGCGTGTGCCCTTTGTTCCCTTCGAAAGTCCAACAACTTGAAACGAGATCACGTTATGTGACACGCTCGTTCTCAATCATTTTTGAACGACGTTAACGATCTTCTTTTCTTTTTATCTGAAAATATTTGACGATAATATTATCGTCATTATAATAATACGAGATTAGATAATCCGTTGCTTTTGGTTATTATCAGAAAAATTAGCGGATTTGTGAAAAAATCACATCGTCTTAACTGACCATGGTATTCCTTTATCTTTTTCTTTAATTTTCTTTCGATAATTTTCGACCTCACCGCGCAGGGGTGTACCGTATGAACGTTTCTCGCACCTGTGCTTAACCGGTGATCTGATAACGACTAACCACCCCGTGGCAAGGGCGTCAGATAGGGTGGTAATGCGCGTGGCTGGATGCTCCTTTAGAGGCGACCCTAAAGGCGCCTTTCCGTTTCGTCGACACGACACACGAGCTGCCTCGTTTCGAGGAAGCATCGCGGGTGGAGTTGTTTCCTATTCGAGCGTGATAAAGGCATCGGTATGCCGACTGTTAACTTTAGAATCAGAAGATCTTGAACTGTTACAAGAAAGTCTGACATTTACTGAATCCACCAAAATTTGTCATATTTTCATTTGAAAAAGATTTCGACTCTTAATCCTCGGACTCTTTTATGTATGATCTTTATTTTTAAAATTTTACACTGTTCCTTTAAAAATTATATAAATTGTAATAAGTACAGGGAAAAGAATAAAAGTAATGGTCCTCCGATCTTAGGTCCTCCGTCCTGGTTGATCGATCACTTCCAAGAAAGCTCGAATTATTTAACTGGCGATCTCGAGATGTAGAGAGTCTGCGAATGCTGCCAACTAGCCTTCTCGAAAATCCTCGAAATAGATTGCCGTTTTTCTTCTGGTGCAGCTCGTTTTCGCGAGCACCGTAGCAGAAGTGGAGGGAAAAGAGCTCACCTTTCCTTGGACACCCTCTTTGTTTCCCTTCGGCTCCTATCTGCGTGAAATCGTGCGGGATCAAAGCGTATTTTACGTATTTCGTATCCAGAAGAAGTTGAAAATTAAAAAGAAGGAAAAAAAAGAAGAACCATCGCGAAACTGCATTATTGTATTTCAAGAGAATTTTAAATTATGTTAGTTTTTATAACGAGTTTTAAAACGAATTTCTCTTTCTTTTGTTTCAGGTAAGACAGATCCCTTGGCAAGTACCTGAAAGTTAATTAAATTTTGGAGAACAAGGTTGACAGAGGTAGAATTATAAAATATACTAACTTCTAATTAACAGCCGAATGGTAAAATTGAAATTCAATTATTTTTATCTTATGAAATCGTGTCAGAAGTTAACGATTAAATTATGACACGATTGTGACGAACTCCTTTTTTGCTTTGGTTTGAATTCATAAAATCTCACGGCGAATTCGCGTTTCTGCGTCGAATTAGACCCAGCGTGATTCGAAAATCGTCAAAGACGGGTTTCGCTAGTTTCGAAGGGGTGCGTCGCGAGAAACGCGCGTGGGATAGATAAAATTTTGAACAAGAGTTACCATGAGGGACGTTTGACGAGTGGTCGACCTTCGCTGTCTGCTTCCCTCTCTCTTCTTCTCTTTATTTAACAGTCAGACGGCTGAAGGTTCAATAGTTAGGCGATGCTCTATCTTGGCCATGAGTGAAACTTTTTATTTATATAATACATCAAAAGATAAACTTCTTTACGGTATTACAATCCCACTGTTTTAACAAAAAAGGGATTGTTATAATACACAAAAATAAATCATCATAGTAATAATAAAACAAAATTTGAACTATATACAGGATGTTCAGTGAAACGGGGTTCATTTTCAATTTTCTCGACTGATATATAATTTTTTACAAGTTCTTCAAGTTGTATTTCAATTCAGATAAAATCATTGCAAAATGATGTCACTGTAAACAAAAAATAAATTAGTACAGTGTATAAAAAGTTAATTCCCAGGTGTTTCTTCTAGTATATTCTCTTCTTTTTGCTTCAGTTTGAATTCACGAAATTTCCTGGTGAAATTATCTCGTATTCGGGATTATCCAGTTTATAGTTCGATACAATAACATTATTTTTGTATAATAATCGAAAAATAGAAAGAATCGAAGTAAATGAAAGGAAGAGGTGGTATAGGAGAAGAGAAAAAATCAGAGTACGGAGATACAGGAGGAGACGAGTGGAGCGTGGCGTAAAAGGAGTAATAAGAGAAAGATGAGAGGGAAAAGAGGAATAAGAAGAATAAGAGTATCCAACCCTGCCGAGAGACCCTCCAAGCGAAGGCATACAAAAAACTTTGTCTCTCTTCTTCTTTTCTTTCTTACGTATTTACTCGCTCGCTCAGTCACTTAGCGAGTCTCGTTCCTCAACTTCTTTCTTTTTTCTTTTTTTTTTCTTCATCTTCTTCTTCTTCCTCTTCAGAGCCTCGATAGTGACGTACATAGGAAGAAGTTAAGCGCAAATCGTCGACAGATGATCGCGGCGCCGGTAAAAACGATGCTTACCGCGAAAGAAACACCCTGATAGCTTCTCAGACAATCTCCACTTCCGGTTTCGATCACTGTCAGCGTAATATGAAAACCTCTTTCCCTTTCTTTCTTTATCTTGCTTATCGTCCGTCACTGTTCCGTCTTTGATACGGCGATAAATTATAAATTAAATAAATTCGTAAGGGGATGGGGTAGGTCGAGTCGTACGTAAAATGCTTTTAACTTTATCCCGGCGATGAGACGAGATCTTGATACCGCGTTAAACGCGACGTACGTATAGGTAGCACACGTTGATGAGAATTAAAAGTAAATTGTGCAGCGGCTCGGCGATGACTGTCGGCGACTATTGTAAGTGGAAGCACGTCTAGACGTGAAAATGCGATGGGAAAGAGAGAGTTTTTTGATGTACACGAAAACTCGTGTACCCGCGAGCGAACGCGAAAGAACGTTTGCGAATTTCCCTGCACGGAGACCACGGTCTGCGAACTCTCAAAGAATTACGGGAAACGTGAATTTCGAAAAAAATAAAAGAACACTTGAATCCATCGACTCGCGATACGATCGATGAATTTCATTTCAATACGAAATTTTCCTTGTTTTCTGATGCCTTGTCGCGAGGTTCGTTGCAAAATCGATGGACACCGGAGAGATATTCCACGTGGCAAAGACAGAATACGCTTAACGATTATTTTTTTCACTGTCACAAATTTTGCTGCACCCCGTGCATTAACGAGAATTTGTGGTTTGAAAGTGGAAGATTTGAAGAAAGGTGGAAGGAAAGTCACGCGAATGGCATTTCTCGACGTTATTTATCGGTGAGGCGTGCTGGAAATTCGACGATAACTCGAACTCCTGATTATAAAGGACAACAAGGCATTAAGGTGGAAACTATCGTAATCACTGGACCCCTTGTAATTACCGTACTTCCACTTCCGTGCAATGACACGCACGATTCAGGCATTCCTGAAGCATGGAATCATTGAAACCGCGCTAGCCTGACTTTCAACGCGGACATTGTTTCGTTTTCAGTACGGTGAAAAGTCATCCTATTATACAGGGTGCTTCTAAACTAACCACCCGTTTCAGTAGAATACCGAAAAATATCCGATAGAATAATATTAAAGAAAACGGAACCCTTTTTCTTGTCGCAAATTTTCAGGGATGATTTTACCCCTTAAATTAGAATTTTTAATTTAGAAAGATTTTCCATTTTTTAATTTTGGAATTTCGAATAGTACCCTGAATCTCTACGGTAACGTGACGAATTGAGTTATAGCGTTACTTTATGGAATGATCCAATACACGACTTTAGCCATTTTCATAATCACCGACACGGATAAAGTTTGAAGGAAACGACCAACGGATAAGAAAATGAAGGAGCGAGAGGGTGGAGGGACGGGATAGAGAGGTAGCGAGGAAAACAGACGTGGAGCATCGAGCGAGAAAGGAAAAAGGAGGGAGAACACCGGTTTAAAGGGGGAGATGAGTGAAAAATTCGGAAAGACCCCGAAGAGGTGGCTGAGAAGACGAGGCAAAAGCACAAGGCGGAGGTGGAGATAGAGGCAGAGCGACGAAGAAACTAGAGGTGGAAAAGAAGGAGGTGGATAAGGAGGAGGAGAAAGCGCCTCTCGCGCTCTGAAACTCGTCGTTAAAGCGGATAGAATACTGCCACGACCACGTCTCTTCCTTTCCTCTGCCTCTGTTCGCTTACCTCGCCGTCTATCCCCTTTATACTCGTTGGAACAGCTCTTTCTTTTTCATTTTCTATACAGGGTGTTACAGAAATAACAGGTCGAACATTGTTTTGTCTCATAATTCACCGGTGTCCATGGGTATGTCCCCCTGGCGATAGTCCAGATATGAAAAGTTGGCTAGCAGAAGAAATGCGGGCTCGATTACTTATAGAGAGCGTTAGGTTCGCCTTTTTCGATAAAAATATATGAACAGGGTACGCGTTAATAAGTTCGAGTCTAGGGTAGCAGGTGCAGCACGCCGGTGATAAGGCGAAGTCGTAAATCGAACCGTGGAGAAATGACACGATTGATGCATTTAAGAATGCATATTATTGCTACATTAATCGGCATCGTGTAACAAAGAATTTTTTATTTCTAACAATTAACCCTTGAACAGCGGAGTCTGGGTCAATCGAGAGCGAAACTTGGGATTGGGAAATTGAAATCGGGTCTCTCTCCATGGTCCGCCGCGCCGTCCGAGGATTAAAGCACTAGCGTAGGGCTTTAAATCATTAAATCCTTACGAGTTTATCAAGAAATCAAAATGCAACCCATTAGTTTTTCTAATGGAATCGAAAAGTGTGCGTTTCGCGTTTGTTGGTTCATCGCTGATAGTTTCTTACCTCTCGTTCCCGGTGCGTACCATGAAAAAGTATCGAAGGCAGCTAGTTCTAAGCTGGTTATACATTACCGTTCGTCATCTATATGCAAATGCGAGGACTAGCCGATTAAGAAGGCGGAATTCGTAATGGTTTGGTGAGCAGAGGCCGAAAATGGGCGACCGGTCATTCGTTAGCTAACGATAAACAGGTAGATTTGTTGCTACTCTTTTCTTCTTTTCTTTTTTTCAACGCGCAAATTGCGTCGAGCTTGATACTACATTCGAGTCCATCCTTTTTTTTTCTTTTCTTTTTCATGTCATTCATTCCCGACACATATTTTTAGCTACCTATTTCTTATTTGTCTGTGTAATCGATCATTCATCATTTTTCTACCGAATTAAGATCGCATAGCATTTAATAAAAATAGAATTCTCGAGTTAATGACTATACCGAGCGATAAAAGTCACTCAAAGTTCATCACTTATGTAAAATTCAAATATTCCAACACTTTTTATATGGCAAATAACATATGATTTCCAGGCTTTTTTCTTGTTGCCGATCGTTGGAGGAAAAAACAAAAATGATTTATTATGTGAAACCGGTAAGGTGACGCATTTCCGCACGGTAATCAATGCAACGCGAATGAAATCGTGATTTGAAGTCAATCGAGCGGAACGAGTTACGCGATTGAAACTGCTTATCTAAAAGCGATAAAGCCTTTGAAACATTTATAATTCAACGTGCAAAACTTTGCGCGGTTTGATCGCGCTATTGAAAAGGAAGTTTTTCGTTTCTTCCGCAACTTTGTGTTTCGTTTAACAATTTCTAGTCTCTTCTGTGTAGGTTCTGACAAGTTAACTCGTCATTTGTACTACTGGCGTACTACTAGTTAAAAGTATAGAACTATGCCATTTAAAATAGTTCAAGTTAATAATTTTGTTGGTTAAAAAAATATTTAAAAACGGTGGAATTAGACACCCTCTACATTGAGCGACCCAAGAGGCAGATTTGACCATTTTTCAATTCGTAGCTTTGTTTTCGAAATATAAGCGATTGAAAATTCAGTGTTTTACTATTGGATGTGTATGCCATTCAACTGGCAAATGGTTGAGAGAAAAGCACACATGAGGCCACGTACACACACCGAATATCCACTTTTCAATCGCTTTCATTTCGAAAACGGAGCTGCAGATCGGAAAATGGTCAAGGATTTTTCCATTTATTTTATCGCAGAGAAGCTGCGGTTGTCGGTCATGGTATACTTTTAATTTTTCTTAAAATGAAAAAAAAAGAAATGCTGGGAAAACGTTCTACGTTTCAAATAAATCTAAAATCGGGATTCGTGAAAGGAAACCGCCTGCGAAGAAGGACCCGTTAACGAGCAACAATAACAATCAATGATTTCCTTGAAGTCCTTCAATCATCATTTAACGAAAACCTTCTAATTAACTTTGGTTACCTATTTTTCTCAGAATTTCTCCACAACATTCTCTCCTCGTGTCACTTATCTTCATTTTACCGACCAGCGAATATCATCCCGCGGGTATTACGTTGATAAGGTACTATAATTGAAGGGGATTAGATAAGAGGAAAGTGCAGTAGGCGTGTGGGCAATGTTTAATTAAATAGTAAGGAAAAGTTGCTGTTTCACGTTCCCTAATGAAATTTAACTCTTTAATCGGATGTAAACACGCTTTTCCACGAGTTACACGATCATTTTTCTTTTACCATAAATAGGAATAACTGAAAGGAAAAAAGTACAGGACATTTTAACGTGTTAATTGCAAAGGACTTTTCAGTTTCTTTTCCTCTCTATAATTTATCAGTTTCTCTGCGTGCATTTCCTTTGAGACAACCTGTACAAGCGAAATTGTGTTAGAAGCTTCAGTCTGGACTAAAGCGAGCACAAGTGTGCTTTTTCCAAATTAATGAACCTAAACATTGGACGTCGGTTCGTTACACGATTCGAATGGCACGAAGCGTCGTTCTGTGCTGAGTTCATCGTATAATAGCGATGATGTAATTCTCAGATGCGTGCGTATCTCTGATCCAGGGGGATATGCGTTGTTTTTCCGCTGTTAAATTGTTTAACAAATAAATTTGTATTTTTCATTTAGAAATTTTTGCTGAAATTTTAGTTAACAGGATCAATACCATATTCTTTTCAAACAGCCACGATGGGTCTGCAACTTTGTGAAAATTTTTAACGTCTCACAGGGTTATTATTAAGAACACGTACTACCCTGTAAAGAACACAAAATTTAGCGCAAATGATTTATTGCGGTATAAGAAAATTTCGTATATGGCCGGTTAATGTCATCTGCACGACCACTGTAGGGTTTAGCCGTGTAATTACGGAAGCCCCCCGATAATTCGCCGAATTCGGGGCTTTAGAGGTAGGGCCTTTCTAAGAAATGGGAAATTATCGTGTTCTCTTCGTAGTTTGTACGTGAAACGACGACGGTGTGACATTTTTCTCGCAACTACCCCGGCATTGCATTTGACGTTAAATTCTTTTTTGTAATCAACCCGATACAAACGTTTGTAAATATAAACTTTCTGACTGAAAGCTATACTGTAGCAACGAGAGGTGTAGGTGAAAGAAAAAATTTCAGTCTTCCGCGAGAAAGGGCTCGTAGGGATTAATGAATCGTGGGGAGGATCAGTAAAACGAGTGGACGCTGTCAAAGTTCTGGGGGGTGATTTTGACTAGTGTGCGGATGCACGCGAAACAGCGGGGGTGTTGCAGCAGCGATTATAAGAATCGTGAGCGATGGATATAAGGGTGGGGACCGGTGAGAAAGAAAGAAAGAGCAAAGGGGTGGGGAGAACGGTGAAGGTGAATGCGAATGGGCAGCACAGGGTGTGACGCGAATGAATGCGAACCAGCGCCATTTTGAAAGGTTACACGGTAGGAAAAGTGGTTTGCAAAAATATACCTAGGGATCGGTCGTATCCGTAAAAGGGGCGATCCTTTTTGCTCAAATAAATTGAAAATTAACATATATTTTTATATCGGACGAAATTTCGCGACTTCTCCCTGTCGGGGAAAACGGTGACGAACACATTTGTATGTCTAGGCTACAACTTTTCCAGCCAGACTTTAGACAGATTTTACTGTCGTTGTTATTCGAGACGGCGTGCGAACGGCGACGACTAAAAATGGCGAGAAACGTAAACGCAGCTACGATACAAATGCAAAACGAACTCGATTTACATAATGAGCAATGTAATTAGCGCGTGTCGGTGAATACGGTAAGATGACCAGTGTAAACGGGAAGATGTTCCACCGTTTTCCTTGATGAAACTTTCGGCGTTTTCCATGATACATGGTGTCGATTATAGATTTCAAGTATCCATTAACCCTTTTGCTTATTCAGCTTTTCAGTTATTTCACTTCGTAGGTTTATTCTTAGTTGTTTGAAGAATATTGCGTTTTTGTAAGGGGTAGTAGCAGATCTCTCAGACTCGTTTGAACTAAACAGCTTTTTAAAACATATTTAAACGACAAATTGAATAAATGTTTATTGCATATCAGATAACGGTAAAAACTAGCCTTGCATGAAAAACGCGACTTCCTGGTTGAGAGGATCCGGGTCAAGTGGCCATTTTGAAACAGAAAAAGAGAAAATCTGTCGATCGATCAAGAGTTTATAACAGTCGTGCGATTTTTTTGAATTTTTTTTGAAAATTGACAGAGGATATTAAAGTAAAAAATTCCTGATCTTTTGAAAATTTTCAACAAACAAATAATGTCAGATTTTAGATATTTCGAAATTTTTCATTTAATAATGTAACAACCTCTAACAGTTTCCTGTGTGAAATCTTTGGGAAATTCGTAGGAAAGACGCAAAAAATTCTGGTTGCAATTTAATTGCAACGCGGAGTAGGTGGTGGTGTTACAACTAGTTAATTGGTACTTCGCTGAGAAAAGGAAGGTATTTCGCTGGTATGAATGAAAACAAGGAGAGTTCGTTGTTCTCAGACTTTCTCTGAATCTAACAGCTATTCGTTTAAGTAATCGAAATGTATTAACGAGCGAAATTGAAACCATTTATTTAGGGCATTCGTGAAATTTCATGAAATCTCTTCTCTCGATGCATACTATTTTCTCAAACGTGAAAATACTTCGTGATAGTTCTAGAAGCTTATCAATACAATTACATTTGTCGGAAATATATGCAGCATTCTGTAAACGTTTGTCTATTATTTGCAAAATATGAGCTATCTGAAAGTCAGTAGCAGTTTTTCCTTCCACCTCGCTGGAAAACACCCTTAAGCGGCAATAGAATGTTCCATCGACGATCAAACTTGCTTTTCAAACTTCTTTGTATTGTAAAGGACCATAAAAAAGTGGTTTTTCCTTCAAGGAGAAGAAAATTGATCGTAAATTGAAAATCGTTCGCGTTTGACGAGGAATAAAGACCTGAAAAACGTGCCTTTGAATTTGGATCATTTTGCATAAAAAAAAAATCAAAAAAATTCAACAAATCATGAGATGTTCTCAATTTTTTTATGAAACATTTCACCACGTAGTAAAAGGGAAAATAATGCAGACCATAATCTGATAACATTATATTTCGTACTTATCATATCGTGTTCTTATAAAACATTGAGAATGTTTGTCACGTGGGCGATGAAATCGTAAGAAAAAAAGATAGTATTTTTGACGAATCACCCCGTAGACAAGGGTAGCATGGAAACGCACGTTGTCCTTAGAGGGTTGGGGCGCCAGTTGCCTAGCGACCGCTTCTGGGAACCCCCGTAATCCCCTCGGGGCGTACCCTGTGCAACAACCGTCAAGCATTTACTCGAAAACGCTTCGAGTCGAATCTTTTCCACTCATACGACAAAACGTTACTCTAAATCCAGCCTAATTGACCTAATTTTTTACACGATAAATCGCTTGAAACATTTCGAGCTGTGGAAATCTTTATCTACGCCCAGACGTTCCAGTGGAGTACTTAAAACCGAAAAGCTGGCTAAAAGTTTGTTGAAATTAAAACCAGTTTTCATAACAGTTTAAGATTCAGTCTTTTTTTTTTTTTAATAAAATTATAAACAAAAATCAGTCTTATTATTTTTGTATATCATCTCTGTTTCGAGGCAAAGCGGTTTTATAAAATAGCACAAATCGTTCTTTACGTAATCTTGATTAGAACTTTTCGTTCGTGATAGGGTCACTGTGATAACGTTAGTCAACCACCCACCGGTTGACCCAGAAATGACCCCTGACCGGTGGTTAAATAACGAACGAGCACTGCAGCGAGTATAATATCTGTTACCTTTATGTATAATCTGAACATTCATTACGAACATTCTCTGTAGATGAAATTTGACCATACTAGAGACCACTGTACTTAAGAGTTAGATCACCAATGTGTGACATTGACAATCAATGTGTTAAAAAAATGATTTTTACACTTGGGTAAGAATTGCCACTGCAATTCATTGGCTTGCATTTGAATAATGATGTGTCGGTGTTCAAACGCACGATCACGACTTTTCCATTCACATTGTACCTGTTTTCTTGCTGGCTGAGACCTTTCAAGGATCAAGGATCAAGGATACAGCTGCCTGGTTTTCCTTAGGGAAACTTTCACTTGGCCAGGCGGAAAAAGGAACGGCCAGATAGCTCGAGCTATCGCCCCTGATCGTTGTCCAATAATTATCTTTATCTTGCTCGATCCTTGTCATTATCGTTGCTAGGCGCGATCGTCGAAGCAGCACACCTAGTCTCTCTTTCGCTGTCTGGAACGTCGATAAGATCTTGTTTATCGCTTGTTGGAAAACAGCCGGCTGAAAATCCTCTGACAACGCCTCAAACGTTGATGGAAGAAGAATTATCGCGAATACACACGGTGTATTAGAAAATGAAATTGAATTTGAATTCTTCTGTCGAACCTAGTAGAGCCATTTCAGGTTTCAACGTTCACTCGAGTATCGAAACTCTAATTATTAACAATAATTAAATTTCCAATCTCAAATTTCAAGTAAACGAAGGCATATTGATTGCTTTCGTGGAATATTTTGATGATCTTTTGAGCGCACCGTCGTACTCGTATCAAAGCTTAACAGTTTTTCTCTTTTTTAGAAAACTCCACTCGAGGTGCAACGTGTTTCGTTATCGAGAACTCGTAACCAAGGTTTGCCGTAAAGCGATATACATCCTGGCAATAGAACCGCGTTTTATATCCGAACTTCCTGAACATGAAATTATATTGTTCGCAGTTTCGTTTTCAGTAAGGGTATCTAGTAAAGCAAGTAGAAAGTTTAAAATATAAATTAAATAATTATATTTTTAATAATCAGCACTTGAACAGAGGAGTCTGAATTAACCGAGATCGAAATTTACAAAATTAAATTAAAATTTAGTCTTTCTCCATGGTCCGCCGTTCGAGGGTTAAAATTATAACGCGTCATATTAACATACATTTATTATACTAGAAACGTATATCGAATCGTGGCAAAATAAAATATTTGCTGAAATCGTAGAAATGGAATTGGACCCGCATCGGGCTATTTGTATGGTCGATGCAGCCGCGAGGGGGATGCTTAAAGGTTCGCCTGTCCATTGAACGATCCTGATGTTGACCCTGATCCTGGCAAAGGGATAAACAGAGGACTGGGTCCAGGAATGCTGTATCCATATAGGGTGTCCCATGCAATTGGACCAAGTTACATCTCTAAAACGTTTTATAGTTACAGCTTGGCCGAAGTAGATGAGACACCCTGTATACCTTCGAACAGCTATCTCCCTCTCTTCTTCTCTTTTGCTTTCGTTCTATTCATTCATTTCTATCTCTTTCCCTCCCACTCGTTTTCTTTGTCCCTTTTTATCTTACGTTTTCATCCCTCGTTCTTTATCTCTCTCATTCTTCCGCTGCCTTATCAGTGAATCTTACAAGGGAAGCTCATAAACTTTAGGACCCCCATTAGCTGTAAACTTTGCGCAATTATAAGGTCACAGGAAAGTAATAATTCCACGGGATCATAGGGTGCGTTTTTTTGAAATAAGGGCGAAATTTACGTCTCGTTAACTGGTTTGATATAAAGAAAAATTTTGTTTCGCCTTTGAATTCGCTGATTCGCGTAGAGAGGAGGAATGAGCACCCCTGATGGACACAGGAACCGTGACCACGGGGCGAGTAAACAGGCAAGATGGAGAGAGTAGCCAAGGGTAAAAGCGAGAAACAGGATAAGCAGTTAGAGAGAAATGGAGAATGGTGTTTCGGTGGATAGGTAGGTACAGCGGACCTGGTCTGGGTCCCTGTAGGCCCCTGGTTAGGTCTCGGCTTAAGGACCGACCATTCCAGCAACGTGTTCCCTCCTCGTCAGTGGCAGACCACGTATTTTCTGACCAGTCTCTTTGTCCACGGAGGAAAAATTCCTCGAGTGGTTTTCCATTATTGAGACGTAATCGGATTTCTTTGGGGCGTGGAAGGTCGTTCCAGTGTACCTCGTACGAATGCTTCCCTTCGCGTTTCTTAACGCATTCCTGTGCGAGCCATTCCGCGTCAAAACGCCCCGACCGTCGCGGTCATTGTCACCGATTTTCTTCCAACTCCTAGCGTTTCGTTTGAAAATCATATTTCAATCGTTTTTAATCATTTTAGCACGAAGAACGACTATCGAATTGAGAATCTGCCTGCTACATCGACTGTATATCGTTATTAGATTACACTGGCCTAATTATGTTAAAAGGTACTCTCTCCTTCGTTAACGAAGGGAAGGTAAACATTAAAGCAATTTTAATGAGATTTTCTTGCACCCAATTCCCTTATTAAAGTAATAATTTTATTATGCTACGTGGACTATCTATAGTTTCCTATAGTTCGAAACTTAAGCGTATTACAAGTTACATTCATTTACTCTGTTTTTCTCAAAAAAGAAAGTAAAAATAAGAATTTAATAAGAGTTTATTTCTCGTAAAATTTGTCTGTTCAAGTAATATAAACATGAGTTGATTAAATGATTAGATTAATTTGTGTGAATTTCGAGCGTTAGTCGTTGTTTGGACACTCGTACTTTGCATAAATTTCTCGATTGTTTCTCGATAATTTATCGAGCGGACAGGGGATTCGACTAGTGTTCCGGATTTATCGTTCAACCGATAAGAGAATCGATGGTTGAATTTGCTGTGTGGTAGAGAAAAAATTTCTGCCTGGACTGCCCTTTTTAAAAATTAATGTAAACAAGATACGTATCAATTGGTTGCATGCAAATGTCAGAGCTGGAAGTACAGAAGGTCTGACATAATTTTATGAAATAAAAATACCTAATGACCTAACACTTTCGAAAACTGACCAGAGTTTCTTCGAGTCATTTGACGATAAGGCTGGTGGATGATCCACGAAGGGAGACACCCAAAGATAGAAGAGACTCGTAGGATCGTGGCAGTGTATGTTTGCCTTAACAATCAGTCGTCTGTTGACTCAAGTGGACTGTTAGCGAGACATCGCTAACATAGCAACGTGCCAACATTACGAGAACCGTCGACCATTTTCCCTTTCTCGATCATACAACGCCGTTGGCAAAGACCGCGACGACTGGAATGTAATAACTAGACTGTAGTTTCGTACAGGTTGTATCACAATGCAAGGGCAAAAGCAATCCAGCTATTGGCAACACTTAATCCACAAAATTTAATTGCTCCCAGTTTAGGGAACAAGTTGTATTACCCGTCGTAAATAAAAATAGAGGTATCCTCTTTACGAGCCAGGCTCTCTTCACAAAGAAAAGTTGACCTTCTTGAAACAATAGCTAACTGTACAACAGAAGAAATGTCGATTTCTTGAATTTAGTGGTCTGTCCGCATTTCGAAGAGCCCAGTACCACCCTGGCTCCTATTTAGTTAGGGTGCGACCATCGGAGTATTAATTTTCGGGAACACCCCAAATTTCTTCAGCATCGCAATCGAATTACTATCGAACAACGCCATCTGGAATAATCCCGTGTCAGTACCACCTGTTCTCTCGTGAAGAGCCAGGAGAATCCATGGTCGAAGAGGAAGACAGTCAGAACTTTGGCCACGATCGATTTCGTTGCAGCCGCGTGACTCATCTTCCTAGCAGCGAATCGTCAGTCAAGGTTCTTCCTCGTAAGGAACTTCTTCTGGCCAAGGTCTCTTCTAACCGCAACAATGAACGAAGAGAAAGAAAGAGATCCTTGAACGTTTTTACGCTTGTTCTCCAAGAGGTATTCGTCTATTTTGTACGCCGACAGAAAATGGAATGGTTTCCTCAATTTTATTACCGTCATTCGGGTCGCGTATACTTCGGCACAGTGGGAGGGTTTAATTATTAAGTATAATTTGGAATACTTTTACGAAACTCTGAACCCACTCGCCCTCTTCATAATTTGCTTGATCGCGATCTCACGGAAGGTTCATAATCCAGTCGCTTTTATTTCTTCCGGAGTTGCTTGTTTTCTTCTCTCTCTCTCCTCTCATAGTCCGTCTTTCCATCTCATTGACACTATTCATTAGGTTTCCTTCTTTCGCGTCTCATCTTTTATTCATACCCCCGCGTGTACAGGAAGTTCAAAAAATGGTCGCGCCAAACTTTTCAGGCGTACTGCATTCGTCAGAATTCCATTTATACGTTTAAATATCTTATAAATATAATTTTTGTATCAGTTTAACCCTTTCCCTCCGATCCACCGAGGCGACATCGCGTGATTCATTGTCAACGCTTCATTTTTATTTCAATCCCCGAATGGCGGACCATGGAGAGAGCCCCTTGGCACAAGTTAGCGAGTTTGTAATTTAGTTCCTTCTCCAAACTATTGAAATACACTTTATATAAAATGCAGTTTAACCTCGTCTCATTATTCAAATTCCACGTTTAATGGTGTCTGTATCACATTTCGTTTCTTCTCACTCTTTCCCTCGAAAAATTGAATACTTCAAATAGAAATATCGGGGAAATATGTACGTTCAAATACTGGAGTTTGATTTATCGTTACCTGATACCTTTTATAGAAGTTTTCTTTTTATTTTTTTGTTTGCCAGTTTCCTCCGGTTATTTAGTATCCGTAGCAGTTCGTGTTGGACCATTTTTCCGGACAACTGTGGTTCGGTAGTTTAAAACTGATCTGTCGGAAACTTTTTATTCGGAATGCACTGTTGTACTCCTTTTCTCTTTGCAATCGATTCGATAATACCGTATTATTCCCTTGCTTTCAGATTTTATGCACGTTCCATTGGGTCCAGTGCATTTTTATTGAGAATTCTTTTCGAAAGCAATCGGTTATCTTATATATCGTAATAATTTTAATCAATCGTTTCGGTGATTTTTTTAAACAAATATCCTAGATTTGAAAATGACACCGTCGAAATAATGCCAGATGATTTTACTAGTAATTTATATGTTTCACTGACCTTCTCTTCCAAAATCACCCTATTTCGTGTTATATTAGTCGTTTCGGGACATTGTATATTGCACATAGAGAAATGCTGGGACATTCAGCGCAGAGGGTGGCGGTGGCAGGGAATAGAATATCATTCGGTGCACACCAAGGGGTGGCTGGAAGTTTATCGAGATAGACTCTCTCTTTCCAGGACACCGTTCCCCGGGGACGTTTCTTTTCGGAACGGGGAATAAAATGAAAAGGTTTCGTTGATAAAGGAAAGAAGAAAAAAAGAAACAGTGTCATCGAACTGGTAATTTCTGTTCAAAAATAAAAAGCAATATTTATTACATTTCTAAAATTCCTCTTAAAAGTTTGACAACAATTCTGTTCTAACCCTTCTCGATCGAGTAATGTCGACTACGACATCCACGTGTGCGTATACGTGTACTCACCGTGTTAATTAAATGTAAATGCGGGTTATTTGCTCTGCGTTACCTGGTATTTGTACATTTTCACGTCTACTTAAAAAAGTGGAGTATTTTTCTTTTTCTGTAAAAAATTCATTTACATCAGAGTTTCGTTCGTATGTAAATGCGATCGTTGAAACCGGATGTATCAGTGCTGATCTAGCTTTCATTTGAAAATTTTATTTCTAATGAAATTATGTTACTTATAAAGTAGATGCTATACAGGGTGTTCAGAATCATCCTAGCTACTCTCCCTTCAAAGGATGCTCAACCCTAGCCGAACACCCTGTATATTATATTTCTAAGTCATGATAATTAAAAATAATGTCCATTTACATTTTTAACCAGAAACTCGCAAGGCAAAGAGAGAGAGAGGAACGGGGAGCATAAAATATAATCGGAGGTGCAGTACCGTCTCCATCAGATCGGTGGGAATTTAAAGAATCTTGGGAAAAAGGAAAGAAAGATCGTTTCTGATCGATTTTCTGATTTCTGGTGAGTCCATTTTACTATCAACGGTTTGCGCATCGTTGCTAGCTGAAGAAACGCGACGCTTTTCATCATCTTC
This sequence comes from Osmia bicornis bicornis, assembly GCF_907164935.1. NCBI lineage: Eukaryota > Metazoa > Arthropoda > Insecta > Hymenoptera > Megachilidae > Osmia > Osmia bicornis. The sequence goes on from NC_060226.1 coordinate 6,673,226, forward strand.
TTTTTCTTTTTCTTTTTTTTTTTTTCTTTCAAAGTTCCTTAGCCATTTGCGTGTTTCTTTTCAGCGGTTAAAAAAGTTCATGAGAACGTAGCAGCTTGTCTTTTACACGCTAACAAGATTTTTGCACGTTTGCACGATCGTCCGCAGCATTATTATATCTATTTTTCGTTTTTACTTTCTAGAAATTGCGATCTGTGTCTGTGTGTGTTTGCATTTTTATTTCTCTTAGAATTTCTTACAAAAGTTTGTCCTCTGTTATAGAATAGTTGAACGATGGAACGAGTAGTACAACGAGACGATTAATTATGAAATTTCAGAGAAATTGATTCGATTAAATTTCTATAGCTTCCGGATCGATGATATGATTAGGTTAATGAGGGGATACGCATCATTCGAGCCGCACCGTTTTCACTATTTCCAATTTAGGATAATATAATGATCATCGACGCTAATTCTAGCTTCGATCGTTACGAGTAGCGTTGAAACGTTTAATGTTTCTTCTGTCGCGAATCGAATTCTATATTTTTGGACCATTTTTTTACGTAAAGACACATTTATCCCCATTTCCATACGATGTACGTTTTGAAAGAACTGGCATCTTGCGACAGGATCGAGCAAATCGCGAGCATCTACACCGTCTGTTTTATTGCGGATGCAATAAAAGTTTGCTGCACCCTCCCACGGTTGCAACGTTGCAACCGCCTTCCTTTCCTATCGGTCGTTTCACAAACGGTATCTTTTATGCTAAGGAAAACACTCGTTTCCGGGATGTTTGGCGAATCGTATTCCTCCAGTAACGGAAGTTGATACCGCAATAATGACATAAAATATTTGTCATTTGTTATTTCAGTTACTAGGATGGTAAAAATATCCTCTTCCCATTGGATAAACGTTGAAATACACTTGTCGCTTGTTGTGCGATAATTTGTTTTTTTTTGTTTAAAAATTGTGGGAAGTAAGAGGAATAAATTGGTACGGTGGAGGCAGCCCAGAGCCTGTATACACAATCGATAGCGGAGGAAATTGGCCAGGTGCGCGAGGTACAGGGAAATTGTGCCAAAAATTTCAATCGTATTCCATTAAACAGCGTCCAATAGGGAGCAATTATTCATCGACGCGGGATATAATGAAACGAGGCTCGGAAAGAAACAATCTAGTCTGCGGTAATTAAAAATCGAAACGCCATTTCGTCCTACACACGAACCTACCGCTCCTTGCTTTTTGTGTCGATCAAAAGGAAACGAAGAGGCAGAATTAGCGTGATAAGTAGGTAAATGCTAAAAATACATTTATATTTTTTTCCAAAATTTGTTGCATACAAAGCTCGCGCGTTCCGTGCTCTCCATCTAATTTATTCCAATAAGCAAAAGTCAGAGGTCTCGTTTTTCTTCTCCTTAGATTCCTTAGATTTCAAATTCACCCTTGTCACGCAAGTATTTTTCACGCGAAGGATTTTCAAACATCGTTTGATCTTAATTCCTCCGGCTATGCGAGAAACGCGACGAAGGTTCGCATTTTTTTTTTTTTTCAAACCGTATGCTATTTTTTCATACCGTTTATCTGATCGACTGAAAATATGTCATCAAACATCACGCGAGAACCTACCTAGTCGGCCAAAGGCATAAAACCACTTCTTCGATAAAGGTATAAAGTGATTATTTTATAAACGAGCAATAATCAGTACTATAGATACATGTTTGAAAATAAAGCGAAGGTTACAATATTGAGAAAAAAAAGAAAAGAAGAAGAAACGTGCTTTACAGAGAAAAGGTGTGGTTTTTCCTGAAGATAATGCTCGTTCGCGTACGGTATAGTTAATTCTTGAAAGTTCTTGAAGAATTATTATTTATTAATTTGATCTTCTAACTTATCGTAAACTTCGTTTGAGCTACCTGTAACTTATCTATTACCTAACGGGTTAAGTGCATCCCTTTGCTCTGGATTATTAACGTTTCGAGTCAAGTACTCACAATTTTCCTTTTCACTCGCAGAAAGCGAATCAAGTATCTGTAATCGGAAGCTTTTGATCTATGAAGAGTGTCAACACATTTCCTCGATTTCGTCGATTCTGCGTGTATCGTTGCTCGACGGCCTCTTTATGATCGAAGAAAGAGAAACGTAGTCGAGTCTTTGCCGCCGTAGATGGAGAACGGTCTTTGGATCTGAAGTAGGAGGAAAGAGAAGGAGAAGAGAGACAACTGTCTAAGCGAGTCTATTGTTGTGTCGGGGACTTAATGTGCATTTCTCTCAGGGGCGGACCACGGTTCTCCAAGGCTCTCCGCCTCCAGTCTTTCCTTTCAAACGAGGAATAAACGTGAAAACTTAGCGTTTCTTTATCACTTGATACCTTCTCTACTTTACCGAACCTGGATATATAATAATCATTAAGGATACAATCATTTAATCTCGGAGCACACATATTAGGATGAAAACTACCCCCCATACGAATCAGAGAAAATATTGAAATAATTTCCTCTGTTTATAAAAAAAAACAATTTAGCACCAGTCGTTCTAAAATGGTATAAAATGGAATTAATCAGTGAAGTCGATAGGAACAACCCTCTTCCCTATTCCTCTCTCTCTCTCTCTCGATAAGTTAACCCCGTTTCTGCCGAAATTTCAGCCGAAGCACCGCTGCTCTACCAAAAATCGATATGTGTGTACACACAGGCACACGTATAGCCGTATGTGGAACTCGGTATTGGTGAGTATACAGAGCCGGGTGGAGGCACGTGTTTGAGAATAGGGTTGCACAGGATTGCGCAAGCGACGCGACCTGGCAAATTGAGCAAAAGGGAGCATACGAAGTCAGAAAGTCTGAATTAGGGGAAAGAAGTAGGTATACCGGGTCATTTTTACACAGTCTTACCGATCACTGACACTTTTCATTCTTATTGTTGAAGAGATTTGGAAAAAAAAGGAAAGAAAGAAAGGAGTATCAAGGAAGAGAACGAAAAGTTTCAAGTCCCGACAGCGGCTTAATTTTGTAATTTCTCTCGCTTCTGGCGCTGCAAGGAAGTAGTTGAAGATGGGCAAAGGACCATGGGGGTGTTGGAGGGATAGGAGAACAGGTTTTCAGGTCGGTAGGGTACGAGAAGGATCGCTAGGAATCGTGACTACCTGACGACGTGGAACTGGTCTCTTTATGGCTGGAAAATGGTGAACACGTGCTTGTAGAAACCTGATTCGTCCACTAATTTTTCTTATTTTTTCTGCAAAGGTGTAGAAACGAATATGTACACCGTTTAAATTAAAATTCGGGCTCTCTCCATGGTCCGTCGTTCGAGGGTTAATACACGAGAGCGTATAGGTACGCTTTTCATAGACAAAGATTTAATACAACTTTGATTTTATTTTATTAAAAAGTCAAAAATATTACATTTCTAAACCTAATAATAAATCTTGTGTTGCTCGAAGACGAAACTTTCTGGCTGGCTTAATATGTATGTGTACAAAACACGAACGCGTGTGTGTGTAGGTGTATCTAAGAGTCCACATTATGCTTGCCGACCTGTTGCTACCCCTTCTTCGTTTCCACTGCTTCTCAACCCTCCGTGGCCATCCCTTCTGTAACTCCCCCTCCTAGCAAGGAAATGGAACACTCTCGCTTCGTTCAACACATTGAAAAGGTTCTATATTCTAAATCCACCTTTATCTATCGCTGTCTCCTCTTTTCCTTTCTTCTTCTCAGTGACGATACATTGCAGCTTCCTTCTTCCCTGATCCCTGTTTTACTCATCCTTTTCCTTTTCCTTCTATTTCGTTTCTTCTAGAGACGAAGGAAAATTGTGATTTCTTTTATTTTTTTCTTAGTTCGTTTCTCTATGCTAATGTAAAGTTAATTATAGTTCATTATAGTACTACCTTGTTTTGACGCATGAAAAAATCATCAGTGTTCTAACTGACCACAGGCTTATGTGATTCATATTTGAGTAGATTCGTGTTCCTGTCAGCCATGTCCTGTTCCTAGCAAGAATTTACGTTCAGAGAACTAAGCACTCGAGGGGTTAATGCGCTTAACCCTTTCGCTGCGTGCGACGTGTATATGCCTGGTCGGGAATCGAGAATTAATGGTATAAAGTGAATGTAGAGGAAAATAAAGTAAAACAGGAAATCAAATATATATGTAATTTTTTTTTTTTTTATGTAGAAAAAGAAACTGTGGATCGGAATTAATCAAAGTTTACACGCATCAAATCTACCACGGAAGTTAGAACAGGTATTAATTTATTTATCTTTTTGTTTTCAGCCTCGGGAGGGGGAGGTTCGATGTTGGTCCCTCCCGTAGCCCAAAGTGGGACTCCGGATCGTCCCGTGGGCGATACGGGTGCCCGGGCTCAACAGACGTCCGGCCCTGCCGCGGCAGCAACCCTATGGCCCTTGGCGCCCGCGCAGTCCAATCAAATTCCGAGTCAACAGTCTCAGGGCATTCCACCCTTGGCTGCCACCCCCGCGCCGGCTCACAGTCAAGGTACGTACACTCAGGTCCAATGTAACTTAGCTGCAATAGAAACTTATCTAACGTTATCACAAGTTTCTTTATACCCTTCTTTATATTTGATCGATTCATGAATAGAGAAACGATCTTCGTTTAGTAAAAAAGAATAAGTGATTATTTTAATTAGAATTTTTCAATTCTGAAATTGTTATACATTGTATAGGCGGATATTTATAAATTGATATTTGCACGATCAGTTATTATTGATAGCACTACACGAAAATTATGGAAATCCTATTAAACAGAGTACAAATTATAATTTCGAAGAAAATGGTAATTCAGAATGTTCAATTTGACGCATCGTAAATTCCATAATTTATAAAACTCATTATCTATTCATATTCGTTTGCGTATACGCGTGTACACGTTACATAATTCATACTTTTCCAAATGGAAAAAGGGAAATATTATTCATCGTAAAAATACATTTTAATTTTATGTTTCAATTATTTTTGTTTTAAATGCTATAATAATGAAATTACAGATCATATAATGTAGCAATTTTACATTGAATTATTTTCAAAATTGTTTCCCAAACAATTTTATAAAATAATATTATTTTAATAGGAAGAATACAAATTTTTTTTATTAATTAATTAATTGTTCCATATTTTATTAAATAGTTAGTGTAGTATCAGTTATAAAATAGAATTGTAGAAGGGTAGTTTCCATCGGCCAAAATAGCTCAGTTGGGAGAGCGTTAGACTGAAGATCTAAATGTCCCCGGTTCAATCCCGGGTTTTGGCAAGCGGTGTTTTTTATAATTTTTCTCCTTTTGTGGACGTCTCCGTAGAAGTACGGTAGGGAAGACTGGATAACCAAGAGCCGAAATAGCTCAGTTGGGAGAGCGTTAGACTGAAGATCTAAATGTCCCTGGTTCGATCCCGGGTTTCGGCAAATATTTTTTTTCCATTTCCTTGCTTTTATTTTTTCTTATTTCTATTACAAATAAATAATTCAACAATTTCAATATTTTAAAAAACATATTTTTTCGATTAATTTTAAATAATTGTTTGGTAATTACCTGTATTGAATTATTACTTTAATACATAAATTTGTGCATAAACAATGAAAGGATTTTCACGTTTTCATTCGATGCATTTTGAAAAATTGTTTTTTGGAAATTTTTATAAAACAATATTAAAGATAGAATGATCACATTTCAAGTATTTCAATGAATCTTATTATACAACACAGTAATTCATTATGCAATATTATTCTGTATTATTAATAAAAATAAATATTGCTCATTAATTCTCTTCAAAAATCAAAATATCTACACGCAAGAAAATATAATTTCATTGATTATGTCAAGGTAGAATGCGGATTTGATGCACTGAGCGTATTGCATGGTGTGAATAACCTTCATCTTAATGATGTTACAGGTGTGAATCGTTACGGGCTGTACTCGTTATTCCCTGGGGGTGGCGGGGGTAGTTACGTCGCGGCGACTCCCGCCACCCCTGGGCCACCCACACCTGCACGAGCTTATCACGCGACAACACATAAGGGTAAGTTTGCAACGATTTCTATTTTCTCCTATTTCTCTCAAAGAATACAAAATAAAGTAAGCCCCAAATTCAAGTATATTAGAAGTAATTTGAAAAATGATTTAACATTAGATAAAATTCATATATTTACAAATTCACGCGCCCGACGCAGGGTCGAAGCACAGTTGTCAGTTCTTCGAACGCTTCGGTCGAGGTCTGTGTACCGTGAGCCGGGCCTGCTTCGAGCACGTAAATTAGTACACATTTACTGTCTCGTCTCGTTGGATGGACTATAGTTTGCTTCAAATAACACAGGTTTTTCATAATTTGTTCTCCAAGTTTCCTGAATCTCTTTTTTTCTCTCCGCCTTCCGCATTTCCATTGCGTCCGCAGAGACTTTTTTCTTTGCACGTTGATTTCCGTACATTTAACTGGACGGTCAACTGAAAAATCAATTCTTCCAAACGTCTCGTGTTTTTCAATAATTATTTGATAAGGTGAACGACTAGGTAGTTGAGACAAACGAATTCCGGGAAAGGATAAATTCGAGTTACAGTAGAGGGCAGCTGTTCGCTCGATATTGGAACCTTCGGAAAGCCTCGAAACGGCTTTATATCCGGGCGACTTTTCAAACACGTGCGTGCCGATAATTTGTCCGGCAAGATGTGATCTAAATGAAATAATACGCGCTCGGCATTAATGATTGTCCGACGCGTACTGCGGCTCACCTGCTGCAGCTGCTTACAAATAATGGGAAATTTCGGGTGTAGATTAAGGGCAACGGAAACATTTCAGGTATTCCCTTGATAGTACAAACGTACAAACTCTTTGCTTACAGTAATTACGAGAGGGATACCGCATATTTTGAAAATAAAGCCATCGTTGAATGCAATACGTGGAAAGTACGGTGAAACATACGTGGAAAGTAGAAGGGTTAAACATGGAATTCTCAATTTAGCAGGTGTTCATTCACCTTTGACTCGGAGTACACGCGTTATCTCCGAAGCTAAAGAAATGATAATAGTTGAATCGCGGATATCGAGAAGCGAGGGAATCGATTGATTAGGTTTTGTCCGCTATTCGACTAATTAGATCGGCGAGTGTAAAATGCGAGTGGTACGCGTCGAATTCCTCGCTACCTGACGGACTCGTTCAGGTTCAAAGGGGTCCCATTCGACGTTTTTTCTCATCTCGAGAGGCTGTACCCCACGCCGTCGGTAGGGCTGCCCTTTCACGGGCCCCTACGCACCGGTACAATGGCGCAATTATGCAATTAAACCGGGTGAATAAGGGGCCCAAGCTCCTCTACGGGCAACATCGAAAGGGGACGAGAAACGCTTGACCAAATGCTGATTGTGAAGCTCTCCTCTGGCTAGTTTCTCGTTCGATAGAGAAGGACGAGGAAATTTCACGTGGAGGGGCTCGAAACGCGCGAGGGTGGCGAGCTTCGTCTTTCTACTTTCCATCGCTTCCTTCGCACGCCTCTAACGACCTCATTGTCCGAAGTGTAATCCAAAACGCGGTTCGCGACGAGCCTGTGTCTACACGTGCAGGAAAAAGAACGAACGCGAAAGAATACGTGCGAGGTTGAAGGTTCTAGCTTGACCCTTTACTAAAACTTCTTCTTATTTAGGGGTAAAACTGCAAACTTCTTTTTGATAACTTTCAATCGTACTTTTCTATTAATAACCCTTCGGGTCATCGAGACTTTATCTTACAAAACATACGAAGAGTTTCGTATATTGAAAGAATCATTTTTCAAAGAACAGTGAAAAATTTAGAAAAATTAAAATTGTGGATATTCTTTTGAATTTTCTTCTTAATTTGTTACATCTGATAGTAAATTTCGATAAATCTTAGTTGTCTCTCATTTTTTCATGCTGCGGATTGTTTGCAGAACGAACAGGTAGGGAATTGTACATTTACTAATTACTTCTGAAAAAAATTTCCAAGCTTCGCCTTATCGATTTAATAAAACAGAAAAATATAAATATAAATTCATCGATATCTATATTGTTACACGTTGCACGATAGCAAACAGAAATACAAATAAATTTGTTATAAACATTGGGAGGCCGTGAGTAGCGGCAGGGTAGTGTACATTGGCGAAATAATTGGCTTCACTTCAGCGTCAGCCATTGTGACTGGAAAAGAGGAACAGATCGATTAATCGTCGGATTCTGTAGTTTCAGAGAGCGTGTTCTCTGCTGCTGTGGGGGTCGGCGTGGGTGGCTACACCTGGGGTGCTCCCACACCACCCCCAGGATCACCGTACAGTCCTGTTCCGGTTACGCAGCTCGAGCTGTTGGCTAAGAATTTGGCCAATTTAGCTCCTCCTGGTCAACAAGCGCTGAGTCTTCAGGGTGTCGGGGTGAACGTTGGTAGTTTGCATCACGCACAACACACACAGCATACCCAGCACACGCAGCACACCCTCAATTTGACCGGTCTTCATCATCTTCATCACGGTGAGTGGTTTGAATTTTTCTGAAATAACGAAGGCAACGCATAGGAAAAACAAATTTACCAACGTTTCTCGACTAACAAGGGATACGAATTAAATGTAGCGTGTCAATTTTAACGAAGTTTACCTACGAGATGGTTTTCTTTTCTTTTTTTTAAATACATTTAATACATTTGAGACGAATCGTTTTCGTCAACAGGAGGACTTCATCAGAACACATTCTCACCGCAACTGTCTCTGGTGACCGGAAACGCGCCGACGTTGACGATCAACAGTTTCTCGTCGCCGAATTCGACAGGGAACGTGGTGCCAACCACGGGAGTATTGCTGCAGGAATATCAATCGCCGACAGGTTCGACTACCGGATGCTCGGTCACCGTGAACGGAACCTCGTGCCCCACGAGCTCGACCACGAGCACGATGGTGGTACAGGGTGGACAGACTGGCAACCAAGTTGTCCAGGCTAGCGGGAAGAAACGAGAGGCCTTCCTATCCAGTCAAGGTCAGCCGGTGAAATTGGAGAACAAATCGACTAGACAGCCCTGTGTTTGCAGAAACAGCAACGGTATGTACATATTTTCTAAGGGGATGCGTACACGGTTATATTGAAAAGTTTTCAGTGCTCTTTTCTTTTTGGATAAAACTTCACGGTTGTTGTTTCAATGATACGTTCTTCATTACTTCACGTTCTTATATAAGAATTTGCGTTTGATTCCTATGCCCTCGCGTCAGCTTCTTAGCGAATGGTTTATTCGTAGTGACAGTTTCAAGTTGCACCGAGAAGTAAATGACGTGTTTTCATAATTAAGCAGCTATTCTAAAATTCTAATTTCTTGAAGTTATACAGATTTAAACGTAGTTTAATTTTTTTTTTAAATTAAAAAACAAAGTTACAACGATAAGGTATGAAGAAAAGAAGTCGTAGAGGTTGGATAAGAAAATGGGGTAAATAAAGAGAAAAACAGGCTTAGGAGGAAGAGCAGAGGCGAAAATGAAAAAAAAAAAAATAAATAAAAAAAGAAGAAGAAGAAGGATGAAGAGCTTACGCAAGATTCTCTCTCTTCTATATTTATTGCAAGAGTCGACTGGCTTCTCTGCCAGTTTCTCCTTGGCGTCTCCTCGACCAAGTCAGTTTTACGCTTCGTTTTCATGATTCATTCCTGTCCACCACGTGGCGGCAGTCGTCTCTTCCCACGACTTTTGTAGGCCACAATTCGTTACCCGAACGTTGCATGGTAAATTACACGGAATACCGAGAAACGATGCTTACCCAGTGACTTTGATCCAGGATAGCCAACTTTTCTTTGACGTTTTGCAAATACCGACCTAAAGAGATTATGCTCGTTATTGGTATTATGAAAAACACAGGGACACGCTGTGTTTTCGCCAGAGGAATCGAATATTTTAGAATACTTTCACAGTAAAGAAAATAAAAAAGAAAAGGAAGGATCCACATCGTTAAGTACGGTGACCTAATAACGGGTATGGGGGGATGAATACTTCTGGGAGTCAGTATAATTGTTCTGACATAGCCACGCTTGGTGGCACAAATGTTCATGGCACAAATGATAAGATCAAGATTGCCCTTTTTTTTCACGATACACACCGTTGCCTACGGAATTAATGTTGGCGTTATTCACGCAATTGTTAATTTCGTGAAGAATTTATCTTTTGGCTCGTTCGCGGCATTATTGTTCGGTAAACATTTTCAAACGATTTATTCTAATCGATTATTAAAAGCTTTGCGTTAAAGTTTAACTAAAGTATATTTTTTTTTTCCATTTGATTTCGCGAATTTCAGGAAAAACGAAAACTGTGCATTCCGATGCAGGTTGCAGCAGGACACTGCCGGTCGCATCGTCCTGGAACGGGCAGGATGCAAATTGCAACGGGAACAACAATGGAGGTAACAATATGGTGAAAAGGGAACCTTTGGCTTCGGTACCCTGCCAGGTAGCTGAAGTCTCGACGTCCCTTCACGCGACCACCACCTCTGTGAAAATTGAGCCCGTCTCCTCGAAATCTGAAAACGGTGAGTCAACTTATTCAGATTTTTTCGACCGTACAGCGTGTCATAAAAACTGATCTGCAATTTCTACCGTTTTTATTTCATCAAATTTGTACGGGACTTCCGTTATTTAATATACAACAACCTCGTACTTATTATTTAGTATAATTTACATATTTTCGAATATTCAGTGTAGAGATCTTCTTGTCTGAACAGTCTTGTATTAAACGGATCTGTTGTTTTAATGTCATTACTAATTGTTAACGTTATCGATCGGCTGCAATTAAATCGTGGACACCCGTGTAATTGGATAACAGCGACTTCTTCAAATTGGGAAAATTTCCGGCGACGTCGTCGAGCATGTAATTAAGCGATTTACATTTTAACCGGAGGTCGAGTTGTTTGCACTTATCCAGAGGCTTGTTCCCCCTTTCTTAACCATGTATAATACCGTCAAAATTCACGGTTCTGAAATTTTTTAATATAAAACTTTCATATTCAATGATCGTTCCTCTGATAAACATCCAAAAATAATTGGAAGCTAAAGCAACGAATCTTTCACTATGGCAACACACTTTGCCGACCTTAAGGGTTAAATATACCACCCGGTTACTAAAATCCGAAGAATTCGTGGGTCATTAATTATTCGAGGCACAAGGTGAACACCGTTGACGTTGATTAGTAAGAAGATAAATATGAGATACAAACCGGGTAACCTGACGTATTGCAAATAGAACGTTTCTAGAGATAGTTATACTTCGAAAGTTGAAGGCATAGTTAGAGGGTTGTCTTCGTGGTCGGTCTAATCACTTAAATTCATGGATGTTGCGTTTTCTTATCTATACAGACAGTTTTTAATAATAATTTTGGTAAGGTTGAAAAATTTTCTATTCGTATGCAATTATCATTTGACGATCGAGGGATGGACTCATTCGTTAGAGGAAGGTCTTGAAAGAACGAGTCGAAGAAAAAAATTCTTAGGGCGAAGATTGGGACGGTGAAAAAGAGCACCGCCCAGACGCATCGAGACTGCTGTGTGTCGATTAATTTCTGCGGCGGATACACAATTAGGGGGAGGAAACGAAGGGTTGAATGTTAACCGCAGCCGACCAATGAGAGATCGAGTCCGTCGAGTGGAAGCTACTCGAGGTTCCCTTCAAACATCTGTACAAGTATACGTGTGCGTGAACTTGCGGACAAAAGGGGTGCCCGTGACACGAAAGAAAAAGAGAATCCAAGTAGATGTAATCAGATTGCAATATGAAAATTTTCCCGGCAATATATCGTAACTGTTTCGATGATAATAAGAACGGCAGATAGAAAATGTCGAAAAGACGGAGGGAACGGAGGAACGGTCAAAAGTACTTTGCAAAGGGTGGAGGAAAGAGAGTAGAAGAAAAAAAAACGGAAAGGAGAGGGATGAAGGTAGACGTTGGAAGGGTCGAGAAAGATGTGGGAAAGTAATGATAGAAGAGAGAGAAGCGACGAGGATTGAAGAGGGAGAGAAACGATCTTGTTAAGTAGGAGGTGCGTGGCATGCATGGCGACACAAACACAAGGCGTGGCTCGAAAGAGTCTCGACCCTACCATCTATCCCATTGGGTGTACCTAACTTTTTAATTACACTGTCCAACAAATTTTTATTTTCTTCTTTCATACATTTCGATATCAATTATTCTACGAACGATTTTTTCAAAATGATTATCTTGATCTATTTTCATTACTTCGATGCTGTACTTAACACTAACATCTTAATTAAACATTTAACACTCCCAATACGTCGGCGTGAGAATGCACATTCGGTAGATCTGATTCCAATTGGTCGCGGAAATCGATCGTCGACGTCGCGTTAAGGGGTTCGCTCCTTTTTCTTTCCTCTGCATTTTATTTTTCTTTATCATTCCTCTCGGGTTTGATGGTTTTTCGTCGTCGCGGATGAGTCAATGGTGATCGCGATGAAAAGTTGCGTCGATGATGAAACGAACGGATACGTCGATAGGTGAGCCTGTACACCCTCCGTCAGAGAGATCGCAAGGTGTACAATACTGAGCATAGTAGGCTTCTCACAGGAAAATGGCGCTTAAGGAGAATTTACCGTGTACGAGGACTTTTTTCTAACAGTCTGTCTGACCACAATGTGTACCTTTGTGTTTCAGGGATCGTGGTGTCGAATGCAGGAGCCGGTGGTGTCCCAGTTGGTATCGCGGTGGCCAGACAAAGATTACAGCATCAAGAAACTTCGACTTCCATGAGAAATGTTTCACTGAGTCATCACACCTCGCATCACGCGAGCTATCATCACTTCCAACCCGACAATCTGGGTAAGTTAACGATCTTTAGTTCCGTTTTGAAGTGAACGCGTGCCCTCTTTCCTTCTTCATCTCTCATTTTATTAACGGAGAGTTGCCAAAATCTGAGAGTACCACTTGACTCGTTGAAGTTAGATGATGTCTCCGACTCGTCATGTATTTATCATGCCAAATTGTACAGTGACTTGCCCGAGAGGTCGTGCGATTTGAACAGCTACTTGAAATTCAATTTGCAAAAATTTAGTCTGTTTCAGTAGAGATTAGGATCAGGGTTAGGTACATGCAGAGTTAGGCATTGTTTGAATAATATTAGAGTAATAATTTTAAAGAAAAGAAAGATGTTTGAGAATAAGGAACGATTTTTTATTCGAATAAAATATAATATTCTTATAAAATTGAACAATCACGTACGCTTCAAAACTATATCTCCTTCTCTGATGTATTTATGTGATTTTCGTTATTATTTTCTCATACAATGACATACCGTGAAATCTACGAATTATAAAATTAAATGTGTTCTCTTCCTTTATGACTATATAGGTGGAGATATACATCAATATTAAATAGACTTTATAGGGAAAATTAATCCCTTAATCGCTTCTCTTTTATGGCGATAAATTAATAAATTCATTAATAAATTAAAATTCCTGAGGTTGCTAAAAATAACATTACTTTTCAGTCAATGTGTAAGCCGAATTAAAGAATCTCGGTCAGGAATGTTTTTCCCCGTGGCTTTTATCCGCTTTTGATACGTAATAACGTTCAGGGACAACTACATTCGCGTATATGAAACCCGCCAAGAAAAATTCATTCTAGGCTAATTACTTTTCATACCTGTTCTAACGTGTATCGATATTGTTTCACGCTTAAGGCGCATTCATTACGTCATCTAACGATACTTTTCCCATTGACACCGATGTTTTAGAACCGACCTACGACAAGTTACTCCGATCGATCATTTGAAATTCATAGAAAGCATATGACATTGGATCAACTAGGCAATTTCATTACAATAATTAGAGGATAACTACTTTTGTATTATACTTACTTTCGCTCACTTTCCTCCCACTTTGCTTCGAAGTTAAACAGGAAAAGCGTTTTTCTTTGCTACATTCAAATTATAAAATAGTTAATTAACATTAGAACTACTAAGCCCGTTAAAATGACGTTTTTCACATTTGTATAGGTGTATAATTATCCATTATATCATTTTATATTCGTATCCAACTTTCATTGAGAAAAATGTACGGTCGGAGGATTACCATAGTTTTTTCCAAGTATTATGCAACTCGGATGCGTGTGGCGTATTTTTACGTGGTTATGTTATCAAATATACGGTTGTTTGAACCCATGGCGCAGTCATCGACATTCTTAAAGCGATCTGAAACATCTGGACGGAATATTAACGAGGGTCGGTGAAGGGCTGGCAGCGTTCTTCGGAAATTCCTCTTCCGTCGTTCGAGGGTACGAAACCGATCATCCTTCCATTCGTCGCGATCGAAACGTTCCGACTAAATTCCTCTCGTCTCTTCCTCTCTTTCTTCCATTAATTTTACCGATAATTTCATTCACGGTACATAATAATTTGGAAAGTTTGATAACATCAAATTTTTGTATTTTTGTTTGACAATCGGATTAAATTCGAATCTGTCAGGGTGTATTATCTAATTTTTTTTATACAGACACGTAGTTGCGTGAAGGATTCGCGCGTTGTACCGTAAAACTTAGGCGAAGAGCTTCCATTTTTACAGCAGGTGCATGATTCGAGAAGATAACTGGTGCACGCATATGCGTGGAACAGATAATGTACAAGGTGCTGTTCATAACGGCGAGGAAGCCGCGATAAACGTGTAAAAAGGAAGCTTTGGTAGCTTAAAAGAGGAAGGTGCCGATAAGAACTCTTGACTTGATAAATTAATTAACGTTTCTTAGAATGAGCCTCTTCCTTTCGGTAATTTTTAACGTTATTACAAACACTGATATGTCTAAAGTCGTCGGAAGTCTCATCAGGAAGTAATTTTATTTTTAATTATATTAAGGATATTTCGCTGGCTCGGTTATTCCTTAACAAAATAATTTGTCATCTGTTATCGTCACCTATGAAACAGGTGACAGTTCGATAAAGATTAGGATTCTCTCCATGGTCCGCTAAAAAGATACATGCCTACTGTAATTCTTTTATTGTGTTTTTCAAAAGTTATTGAATATACCGGATTCATATCGTTACCAATGTAAAGGGTTAAAGATGGAGATTCAATGGATCGTCGTATGCATTTTATGCATCTATCGAGAAACATGCAACACACTGTATAACGAATACGGATGACTTGAACTACCAGTGTTTCCTCTCAGATTCTCTTCTCGTTTCGTCTTTCTCCCTGATCGGACCTGCTCTCTTGTAATTATCGAGCTTCTGGTGTTTCTCTCTTGATTGTTTTTCTTCTCTATCAGACGATATTCAATCGCTACCTGTGGAATATCGATAGTTTTTCGCGCGACTGACTCGTGAAATAGGAAACGGACGATGGGTGAATGCTTTGAACGCGAATAATTTTTCACTGAAAATCGCGACGATATCCTCTTCCACGGACTAGAAATATTTTCCTTCGAAGAAGATAATATAGGCAAGGTAGAAACGGAGGTCCGAAGTTATTAATTTTTCTTTTTAATAAAATTTTAATGTATAATTTGTACAGTACTGTATGGTACTTTTGTTAATTATTCGTATTAATTGCGGATATCGCTGTTTTTGTAATTCGTATACGTACCCTAAAGGTAGACAAAGATGGATGAGGATGAGGACCGGTGTATTTGACAGGAAGACAGGAATCTTCGTCGTAGCCGTCACTTATTCCCTCTAGTACAATGCTGAAATAGTATACTTGGTACACTACTCCATTGTTACGAGCCAGATAAAATGGCAACTTGTATAGAGATGAGAATAAGCTTGACAGCAGTAAACATACTACATATTAGCTCTTAGGAAAAGTTCCATGTTTTCTTCTCTCGAAAATATCATTTCCTCGCGCATAAAAAAAGAAAAAAGATAAGAAAAAACTATAGAATAAAATTTGCTCATGCACGATTTTCATTGGCTTCAATAATAATAAAGATTTATAAAATATTTTAATAACATCCCCGAACGCGTAAGTGTCCAGATCCTTTCGAATAGTAACGTACACCAGCGTCATGAAATGTTCTACAAATATTGTATTGCATTAAATTTTAATTCATATTACGTTACAGAAATTAAATGAGAGTTGCAAATCGTTGAGCTCATAGTTTGCAGGATTAAAGTAATTTATTGTTAAACAGTAAATGTGTGTAAATTTTCAATAGACACGTGATGCAGTTTCGCCAATTATTCCATAAAATAATAATGAATCGTAATTGGAACGTACGATCGTTTCGATCAAAGTTAACCTGGCTCTGCTAGTGAGCTATTTATGCTCTGGCCATTTGTTTAAAGCTTGATTTTGAGATTTCAGTTAATCCTTGCAATGCAACGCGAACGAGCTGTTTGCCAGGTACGTTCATTTTTCTTATCGATCATTCGTCGAAAAGAAATACCGCCTTTTCTAATCATTGTTTATCATTATTAAGTTTTCCTCTCTAATAAAATGGCGGAATCAATAGAATCGTTCATTTTTTGATTTTATTGTTCTTACAATTAGTTAAAATAGTCCAAATGTGTCACTATATCGTTTTGAACCTTATAGTCAAAGTATCTAAAGCAGACTTCATCCATTCAACTTTGGTGTACTGCATCAACACATAGATCCTTGGCTTATAAAATTCATTCCAATCTCTTAAGACGTAATAAGGGACTATTTTGACACTGTTATTGGGTAAAGTTCGAAATCGGAGGTACAGTAAGAACTTGTTATACGTTCGCGAGATGGTACCGTTCGGGATGCTACAGTCGCTCGCAGTAAAAATGGTACCGGGTGAATCTATGCATATAGTAATATTTGTTAAACCGAAGTAATTTCATTTAATGCAATACACTATGATTAATACTCTCATTAATCGCCCATTTGAAAAGTCTCCCACTACTTATCTACTCTTCTAAGTCATCGCTCGATAACTTCCCACCTTTCGGTCCTTAGAGAAGAACGTACCTCAGTGTTAATCACAATCCCTATTTTATTATTAAATTAACCGTAGGCAATTTGCATAGATGCACACTATACAATTTTAACTGTTAAAAGGGTTTCGAGAGTTTGAGAAAGGAAGCCATCATCTAATCATTACCCACCCAAAATTCATTATCATATCTACTGTTACATATTCGTCTGTAATTTTCGGTTAGGACAATTCTCGAGCGTATAAGCAGATTTTACTGTATTCTAGAAGCGATTACAAGTTCTTGTTAAAGAGAAGCAGAAAATGCATATCATTGGGCCTTGTTATTAGGTACGAGCACAGCCATGGCAGTAGGCGGTGCGACCCTGGTGCATTGCGGAGGAGCTGGAGGGGAGGAGCGATCGGCCCACCTCGCCATTCCCTCGGGAGCCCTGGCGCCCTCGTTGAACGCTGCTCTTGGCTCCAGCCTGAATTCCAGCTTGAATTCCAGCCTGAATTCCACGCTGGGCAGCATCGGTGCCGCGGCGAGCGCCGCCACCGCTGCCACGGCTGCGGCCACAGCCGCATGGCCGCCAACCTTATGGCAGTACCCCGCGGCAGCCGCGGCTGCTGCAGCTGCAGCTGCAGGTGAGACTTCGTTCTCTATTTCTCTTCCGCCCTCTTCTTTTTTTTCCCCCTTCCAACCGTGGGGTATTTGTGTCAAAAATTGACCGAAATTATTTTTCTATCATCATCGGTTGTTCTTTCAACTTACGTCTTTCGGAAATATTGAAATTATTTTAATAAATGTTCAAGAAGGCGTTTGGATATTCTTTTGGAACATAACAGTTGAAGTGTTATAGAGGCATGTAAAGCTCGTGTTTTTATATCTTTTTTTATAGATGACGCACTGGCTATCACTTCTTGTTTTATGTGATCCCATAAAAAAAATACTGCACTTGTAAAATCTGAAGGCATGCTTATATTCCAACTATATTGATCTTTAAATATTTTATTTTCAGCCGCTTTCAATGTTCTTCGAGCAGGGCATAATTTTTAATATATTTCGTTAATTATACAAAATAGGAAGAAATATTTGCATAGATTTGCAGCTTTTATATTCGTTTCAAAACGTTTTGAAGATATTCAAAACGGATCTGGGGTAAATTCGTTTCATTTTTTTTTGCGAGATTTGAACTTCCTCTGGTTTCCACCGAGTTTCTGCATTCAGTTCTTTTTCTACGTTTATTTTGACCGTCTGTCAATTTTTTTGATCGCAATTGAAAAGACGTCAGCGTGAAAATCCTTTCCCGTGTTCCAGATCTGATAAAAAAAAATGCAGGTTTTAATCTGGAACGATAACGATTGCGAAGAAGTATGAAAAAAGATAAAAATTTGCAAATAAAAATAATATTTCTCTTCAGTTTTTGAAATAAAATCATTTTATTAAGTTGTAAAAAATCGACGTATTCGAGAGATAGATTTCAAATTATCGAAAGCATCGAAATCTTAACGCTTAATTAGATTCACTATCAACAAGGTGGCATTTAATTACAGCAGGTTAATAAAAAAGTCCATTCCAACTTAATTTCATGATTAATTAAACCGTGTTGCAGCAATGCCGATGGAACCAGTTGGTTTTCCACAAATGGGTGTCGGGCTTCAAGGTGGTTTGCAATTGGTCAGAGATCCAACGACGGGTCACCTTCTTCTCATTCACGCTGCAGGTACAGCTTCCTTTATTGAAAACCGTCTTACAAAAAAGAAGCTACTTGAATAACAACTATATTATTACGCAACGCAATCTCAAACAATATTTACAATGCTTCGTCGACAGAGCAAATGCAACAAGCTGTAGTGTGGCCAAATTATTCGAATCATAACAATGGGAACGTTGCACCGCCACCCCTTCTACTCCCACCACCCCCGCCGTCTCTTCAACTGTTGAGCGACATCGGTGGAGCAAGGTTGGTCCTTACCGAAAGTAAAAGGAAGCAGCAGAGTACCCTACCTATCGTGAAGATAGAGGCAGATTGTGGTGCCAGCCCTACCACAATAATCAGTGAGTATCATCTAATTGATCTTTGTATAATAATTAAATAATGTTATACGAGGTGGAGATAAAGGATAGAGTTAATGTCATGGAATTTTTGAAATACATAAAAGGGACTTTAGGCCTGGACAAATTTAACCCTAGCAGAGAATATTAACAGAGAAGAAGAAGAAGAAAAATGATTCTTTAGATAATATTGAAATTCTAAATTCCATAGCATCGACAGAATCAACGAAGGCGTTGCAGACCGTGACTTCGATGACCGGCACCCTGGTTCCGGATACACCCTTGGTAACGACGTTGCACTATTACCCCCATACGCCAGCATTGGTTCAAATCAGCCAGGCCGAACCGACACACTGTAGATCACAGGTAAGTTCACTCTTCCAGCTTTTCCCTTCCCTCCTGTCAAACAGGACAGGATGTCCCTAGTGACAGAATGGAAGAGCAAACTCAGACTAATTATTCCAAGCCCTGGCCGCATTCTAACCGTTCGCATAATCGCATATTGTGTATTAATCATGCGCAAACCCATTTGCATCGCCATCTGCATAGATATTGCTGACCGGCTCATTGTTGAACCCGTGATTCCTGTTTGACGTTGAAAACGTCGGAGTTTTCCTGGAATTTTTATTTTCTATTTTTCTTTAAAAAAATCGAGTAATTTTATCATTGTCCTTGGAATAAAATACATTCTTTATGCTTGAGGCTTCGCAGAAGACATAGAAATTAATTGTTGCTTGCATTGCGGCAGATTTCAATCAAGTTGGACAAAGTAATTATGTTCACTGTCGGTTAAAATGATAATTCGTAAAGTGTTTAAAATTTTTGGTATAAAACTGTTTATAAGAAGAAAAAAAAAAAGAAAATCTGTACGGTCCAACTTCGTCGAACCTGCCGTAGCTTTGGTCACGCCACGACACCTGATCCTCGAATATCCTGCGTTGCAGCAGCGAAATTCGTTCTTATTAAAGGCGACGTCTCCCGTGTCCTGTCTGACGCCACCGCCCGAAGTGACGACCATCCACGCGATCGAGCCACCGGAAGTGGCGCCGATGGTGGGCGTACAGGACGCATCGAACCAGACTGACGCGCCCGAGCCGGAGGACCAAGAGGCTGGAACGGTAGCGGAAGCGTGCGTGAAACAGGAGCAAAATCTGAGCACCTGTCAGCTACAGGGTTCCGGTAATCTGACAACGACCACCACGAACCTGACGAATCTAACGAACTTCGAGATCGTCGCTGCATCGCCGGAGAAGGTCTGCAATGTCGTACGAATAACCACGACCACGACCACGGTGAACCCGGCGGTCTGCAGCATTGTCGGCAAGGTCGACAAAGCTGAGAACACGGTCATCAATATGGCCGACTGTCCCAAATACGCGATCACGAAGGAGTGCCGAAGTGTCACCTCCATCGACAGAACGATCGAGCACGTGGTCTCCAGACAGATTGATAGGGAATACGACGACAAGACTCGCGTCGATGAAGAAGACGACGAGGCGATCGTGGAGGATAGAATGTCGCGCAGAGACCTGAAGAGCGGGCCAAGGATCATCGAAATTACCGAGGAAAATTGTGATAGTTTTCATGAGAATTTAGAGTTCTTTGGAAGAAGGAGGAATCCTTTCAGGGATCATTCCGTGGATCGGCAAAAGGACAGGAAGAGGTACTATGCTGCGGAGTTCGCCGAGAGAGAACGGGATAGAGAGACTGATCCTAAGGAGAATTACGAGGTAAGCATCTAGTGAATATATTTTCTTTCTCCTTCCGCTTTAATTTCATACATGCGTATATTAATTATTATCGTGTCAAGGTAAAGTGATCGATATTTTTTTTCTTCTTTTGCCAAATGAGGTTTCCATAAGCCTCTATGGGTTTTAATGTTAATTTAAAATTCATGGATGTTTAAGTGTCTGAATTTGTATAAATTGGTGCAGTTAAATGTTTATACTCTTAGAATGAGCTCTAACATCTGTTAATGGTACGATAATTATATTTTTAACGAAACAGAAGTTAGAACTTATTCCAATTGCATAATTTAACTAAGTAGTTTTATATTTTCAGCTGGTTACAAAAATTTCATCGCATACTCTCTCATTATATTTTTAACAAATAGTAACTACGGTTTAAATAGCTACATTTAAAAATTGTTGCCTTAAAGTTTTGTTTATTTCAAGAGAGTCTATTTATTTCAAAGTATCAACGTATCGATTTTTCATTTCTTACAGAAACAGACTATTGTGTATTTAAACTGTCTAAAAAAGTAAAAGAGAATGTAACAATTAAAACTTGTTATGTTTATCGGTGAGAGAAAAGTGCGAATTTTACAGTAAAGAGAAAAAGAAAAGAAGAGTCACAATGCTTCAGCTTTAATACACCACTGGCCATTAGTGTTTGGATACCTGTAGAGTTTGAGATTAATTTAAAATAAAATTATAGATTTATTAAAGAAGAATTCAAAATCATACTGTTGTATAGTTTAACTCCTTATAATTATCTCTGTGTAATAATAATAATCATTGAAATTGAAAACGTAAAGTTCACGTTTGCTGTTTTTAACATTCTAGTCGATGTCTCTATAAATTTCAATAAAAATACTCATAAAAATTCTGGTTATTACTTTAAATATGTCTGACTATAAATACATAATGTCAAATAAATCAATGTTAAATAAATCCTCAAAAATGATAATTCAAATAAGGATACCCCTTTAAACTTGAGTTATTGCAAATAAAGAAATATATACGCGTTATTTTTGGCTGTTCTACAAGCCTATAAAGCTTCATCCAAATAGGACCGTTCGTGACCCTTCCTTGTTAGATAAGCTTAACATACATAAAAATTTGAGATAAAGTTTTTACAGTCCTTGCTACATTCCAAATGTCGTACATTCGAAACGTTTAAAAGGTCTGAAATATACTTGGTCTGCATTTACAATTAAATTATTAATTCATCTACATATTTACATAAAAATATATCAAAACTAAAAGGTGTGCATAATATAATATAACAGTAGAAGTATAATCATTCGACAGTTCATACATTTCATGTTAGTTGCAAGTGTCCAAATACTTATGGCCGATGGTGTACGTATTTTTACATTAGGTATTTTCAACAGCTACGTAAAAAAAAAAAAAGTAAAACATATGCAATGAAAATTTAAAAAAAAAAAAAAAAATGAAGATATTAACAAAAGACTTGAATATACCACACGTGGGAGAGAAGTAAAATTGTGCTAGTTCCTCCAGAAACGAGCTTGCAAGCAAACAATTCTAATTAATCTACCAAACGACTAATTCAAAACCAATTGTCACACGACGACTCCAAAGAAAGAATCAACAGTTGATAATATGCACTAGTGCACAAATCGTAAATTCAATCAAAAGGATAATAATAAGAAGAAGAAAACCATTTTTTCAGGCCGAGGATGTCGCGAAAATGACGGATAATCATAGGCAAGTAGCCACCGCGACAGAGGACCTTGAAAGGAACGTTAAAGCGCAGACAAAAGAGTGCAATGAATCGAAAATCGGGGTCAATTGCAACGCTGATCCTGAACCGTTGCCGCGTCCACAGATCACAGTGAAATCGTTCGACATGCCGAGCATCGACTGCGACGAGCAGGTGGAACAAGTGGTGATTAAACAGGAAGCCGACGATGGTGCGTTCGAGGATTGTTCGTACAGATGCGAGGCCGCGTCGATGGCCGAGAGGCCGAGATGTCTGGAATCGTCGAAGAAGCACATGGCCGAGAAGTCTCATCCCGGTATCGAGAACGTGGTGGAGAAGCTGAAGAAGAACGCGGTCGCTGCGCTGCAGGAGTCGGCGCCGAAAGTGGACGATTCTAAAGAGAAGAACGTGAGAAGACAGCCGGAGGTAATACCAAGGAAGCTGGAGAACGGCTTGAAGAAGCATCTGCTGAGGTTCTGCGAGAATGCCCAATTAGCCGAGAAGCAGGAATCGTCGAAAGAACCAGAGTCACCTCAGAAGTCGCAGGATGTCCGCAAATGTCCACCCACGACAGAGCCTTTCGATTCGCTGTTGAATTATCCTAGAGACTGTTATCTAAACAACAATAACGTCGCCAGAAACGGCAACAATAACGTGAAAGGAGCGGAAGAAAAACAGTCTCTCATCGTCAAGGAAGAGAAGACATCTCCAGATGCCTATGAGGTGTCCGAAATGAACTGTACAAACAGCGTCACGCCTAAAAAGTTCAGAAAAATGGAAGTAACGAAGGAGACGAACGTTCCAACCGCGGATAATCAAAGCATTAAATCCAGGGTCATTGTCGGTTCCAAACAGAAGCCTACGGTTGACATAAGCGGTCTGGAGCTGCTGTCGAACAGCATCGAGCAACTGGAGCAGTTGAAGCCGGAAGTTCAGGGCACGGTTCCGGCTGAACTGGAGAAATCACCCGTCAAGAGTAAACTGATGTCTCCACAGACGGAACGCAACAACAACAACGTCGACAGCCCGTTAGGTCTGCTGTGTGCCTTAGCTGAGCAAAGGTTCATGGAAGAAGTGGGCGACAAGGTTCCGCGGAAGTTGAATCTGGACAGTTCCGAGGAAATATCTCATGCCGGAAGGTTGTTGCTGAACTTGGGCAGGGCTGCGATGCCGGATAGGCAGGAAAAGATGTCGGAGAAGAGGAAATACGCCGAGGAGGAGGATTACGAAGGCGCGAAGAAGTTCAAGACGAACGAATTCGAGGAGGAAGAATCTTGTCGAAAGGCTGACAATGATAAAGGTACGGTGTTTAGGATGAAGGAGAAGACAAGGAGGGGCTTGGAGTTCTGCGAACGATACAGGGTGGAAGGTGATCCAGTTCTATTATTGAACAACACTGACGTGGCGAACAACGATCCTTACAAGAACTCAGATTACGAGAAAATGGAAGGTTTTCAACAGTATCCAACGAACAATGGCGCGTATAGTGAAAAAGAATCCATGGACGATAACGACTATTCCGATGCTGATATGTATTGCGAGAAAATGTCTGAGATGACCGAGGAAGGTCGCGAAGGTATTGAGAGAAGACTTTCCGTTGGTGACCATCGCGACTGCCACGATTATAGCAACCTGCAGGCTAAATTGGTCGCGAAGAAATTCATCGCTAGAAAAGGTCACATCGACGACGATGCAGACTGGCCGAACATGGACGCCATGGAACTGGATATGAGAGTGCGGTTGGCTGATATTCAGAGGCAATACAGGGAGAAACAAAGAGAACTGTCCAAACTGACGCCGAAAAAGGACGAGAAGAAGAGTCCTGGTAGACCTAGGAAGAAAAGCCATTCTTCGAGGTAAATTTTCAATATTTTTATACCATCGGCTTGGCTTGCTGGTAATGGTGGAGGTGAGTAAATACGAGTCCTGACAAGTCGCTGTTTTATTAAAATTATACCATAGGGGTACTTGATACATTGAATGTTGCGGGGGTCTGAATAGGAAGTCAAATTTACATTTTACTTTGAAAATCTACTAGCTTGAATTTTGAAAATTAATATATTTTATAAAGATCATTATCACCGCGACAGTCAATGTGTTAAGATTGATTCGCACTACAGCTCACACTTTAGAGACATGCTTAAAATCACGTCGTGTCTTTGGTATTCGCATTTATATCGCAAAATTAAATTCTTAGATATGCATTCGTATTAATGTATCATTTATTTCATAATTCCGCATATTCCGTTTAACAATCTTACACAAGTTCTCCATTGTATTAAGATTCGGTAATTGTACGTCGGTATCCGCTATTGTATATCATCCGCTGTGAATTTGTTGAAGAAAACTTTCAAGGAAAAATGAATATTTATTGAAAAATATTTGCAGCTCTGATCACGGCCCTCTCGCATCACCGCCAATGTTGGAGGCAATGTCTTCTCCGCACAAATCTCCAGTGCAGTCTCCGGATGGAACTTCACCGCCAATGACCTCGGCTGTACTGGCTATGCCAAGGTGTAACGTGAACTTGGTGAAACTGGGTGAACCGAGAAGTCATATTAAACTATTGGACAGTATACCGAGCATTCCAATCCCAGTTCCACCGGTGGCTTCGCCTATCACCGTCTTACCATCGAGCAAAGCGTCGCAGGACGACGATGAAAAGAGTTCTGGAGGGGTGAGTTTAATATTCCGATCCTTGAATTTAATTAAAAACTGTGCCAGCCAAGACACAATCGAAAGAACCAGAAAGAAAATCAGAATCAGTTCTTTCTTTCCAAAAAATAAGAGTCTCATCCAGAATTCCAAATCTGTCCCAAGTTAAATGAGTGAACCACTTACAGAAATGGAGACAACGTGGCATACCTGGAGGCTTCGACTCTTGCAACAATATATCGCGGTAGTCAATGTCAAAAAAATCAACAATTCGTAAGATATTTCAAATTTCACTTACGAGGTATCTCTCTCTCTCTTTCAAACTTAAAATATCTCACGAAGTATAGATTTTTTTAACATTATGC
Organism: Osmia bicornis bicornis; assembly: GCF_907164935.1. Lineage (NCBI taxonomy): Eukaryota > Metazoa > Arthropoda > Insecta > Hymenoptera > Megachilidae > Osmia > Osmia bicornis. The sequence continues at coordinate 6,698,586 of NC_060226.1, forward strand.
CTTAAACAAATTTCGAATTAGGCAGAGGAAGATTTAAAAGTATATTTCGTCTCCTTGAAACGAGACTTCCGCGTTCGTCCCTGAACAGTAGCGAATCTTGAAAATTTGATCGGGGTTCCTGGTACTCCAGTATAGCAGGAAAAGGGTTAAATAAAAATCTTCATAGATCATATTGGAATGTTCATAGATGGGATACGATACATCGTCACCAGCACCTACGGTTGCAAGTTCAAGTTCCGCTTCGAAGAAACGGAAGGTCGGTCGACCCAGGAAGTTGATGTGTACGTCAGGAAGTGTCAGACATCTGACGGAAACGATAGTCGCGAAGAAACCTAAAAGCAAAAGTTCTCTCGTTGGCTATTTGTTGTCGTCGAAAAATAGACACCTTCAGGCGAAAGTGAGTAATTTTACTAACAACGGGCCATCGTCCAATTAACACACCCTTAATTTTTATCCAATTTTCGTATAATTTGTAACTCGACAAAAATATTCCACGCATAGTCATTTTTCATTGGCAATCGTCTGTACCGAAGAGACGAGAGCAATCCTTATAAATTTGGGTCGAAGGGTTTGTCTACTTTTTAATTCTAAATAAATATTAATGAATTTTCATGAACTTTTGCTGCCCATTTCCGTCAGATACAAAGTATCCCAAGAATCTCATCGTGGCCAAACAATTCTAAAATTCTTTCACTTTTGAGATACAGCGAGGGAATTGATTACGAATTGTTGATTTTTCTAACATTGTACCCCGATACCGTGAAAAGTAAATCAGTTTACGTAAAGAAATACAACGATTACCTTTACGGTACATTTACCATGTAACATTATTATTAATTGTAATGTTATGTTTGTAAATAGTACGTGGGTAAAACTGGGTATACTCCGCTGCCCTTCAAGTCCGGGCTATCCTCCATGAGATCTTCCTCCAAGAGTCACAAATCCGCGAAATCAAAGCCCAAACCCGCCAAACAGACGCCGTTGCATAATAAGAACGTGATCAGTTCGATCATCGCGGAAAAAGCGAAGTTGAGCCAAGAGGTGAAGTTGGAGAAACAGAGTAAGATGAAGCCGAAGCTGAAGGCGGAGGCAAAGGTGAAAACCTGGGAGGACGATGAATCGAGCAGTGTTGCCGAAACTCCGATACCAGAATTTACCGTACAGGAACCTGTACAGGTAATTAGTGCTAATCTTCCTCGGTACTAATCTTGATCTCGTTATTATGACAACTTATACAGTGCATCGTCATTTCGTACGAGTAGATTCTCCTGAGCGTTGTATCGAAGGGACTGCTGTTGCCATTTCAAAGAATCTTCTTCTATTATTACGCTACTTTTCCTAATTATTCTCATACATTCTATTCGAGGCGTCAGTCGTCAGTGACCCCTCAAAAGTACTAACACATCTGATACTTGCTATGGCTCAGAAATCTTCATTTAATATGCAACAATCTAATAATATTCCTACAAACCAGTCCCAAGGATCATCAACATAGTGTCTCTTGATCTAACTAAAAGCCATTTTAATTAAGCGTTTCTTGATCAATTAGGAGATTCCCGTGGACACATCGGAGAGCGTTGAGACGGAACCGGAGAAGATCAGGCACGAGAAATCGAAGAAGAAGAAACGGAAGTCCAGCTCGTCGTCACCGTCTAGGCATAAGTCGAGCGATCGGGAGAAGAAGGAGTCGAAGCGTAGGAAATCGCTCGAGTGCCAAGAGTGCGCTAAAGCGGCTAGGGCCGAGAAGACGGAAATCGTGAACAGATGCAAATTAACGTCGGCACACTTGGCCATTGACCAGCTGAGGGTCTTGACTGCGATGGGCGGTCTATTTTACGCCGGAAGGCTCAGTGCCGTCCAAGCGCCTGACGTTTATGCCATCACATTGGACGGGGAACGTGGCAACAGACCTCACATCCATTCCAGAGAGGAGATCCTACGAGATGCGGTAAATTAATGTTGATTTACACGATACGTTGCAAAATTATTCGGACGTCGTTAAACCGAGTTGTCGTAACTAACAGATTCATCCAAAAATTCTCCAGTCCTAAGTCATAAATTCATCTTACAGAGTATTTAAATAAATAAGTGTTATCGAAGAAGAAAAGAGAGAGAGGTTTCTGACTTGTAATTTTCATTTCCACAGATAGTAGAAGTTTGTCCAAGCTCGACGAAGGAATTACCGCCTGGTACCAGACTGTGCGCATATTGGAGCCAACAGTATCGATGCTTGTATCCAGGTACCTCTGTTGAACCTTCAGAACCAGATCCAGAACTTGACGAGAAATTTGTCAGCGTTGAATTCGACGATGGGGACAGTGGAAGAATCGCTTTGGATGATATCAGGTTGTTACAACCTGATTACCCTGTCGTTGGTACGTTTCCTTGTTTTCCTGAAGCACAAATAACGAAATAATTAACGCTTTGAGTTAATTATATTAATTCTCTTTGAAATTGTACAGAGTACGACCCAAATCCGCTGTTGTCGCTGGGCAAACGCCGCCGGCAAACGTCAGTCTCGACGGAAGACAAACGTTCGACGAATAGTCAGTCGGTTGTTCCGTCGAATACAAACACCGCGGTAACTGCTGTTACGTCCACGACGAATTGTTACGTTACATCGTCCGATGCACAGCCGTTGGAACGGCATAAGTCTGAGGAAATGGACAGCAAGGAGTTAGAGGAGTATCGCGAGAGGAAACGTATGAAGAAGAGAAGAAAAGACAAGTTGAAGAGGTTGCAGGAGGCTCAGGAAGGGAAGAAGAAGCACAGGAGGCACAAGTGTTGCGAGGAACACAGGAAACATAAGCACAGAAAACATAGGAAGCATAAACATAAGCACAGCCATCACAGTAGTCACAGTGATGGAAGTCACATCAGGTTTGTTCCATAATTAAACGATCCTGTAGATATTTAATCGAGTGGAACTGAAAAACGTGTTTCTCGACTTTAATACTGACAATATTTTCTTTCCATTTTTCAGCAGCGGGGAGAGCTGTTGCGGTCAAAAAAGCGAGGAGGAAGTGACGAAGGAGACAGTGCCCAAGGTGGAAGAGGAGGTCGAGGAGGAACCGATCAGAGAGGAAGAAATAATCCCGGAACCGGTGAAAGAACCGGTTCGCGAAGAGAAGCCCGAGAAACCGAAGAAATCAGACAAGAAGTCAAAAATGCGGGAGCGACAAGAGTCTGTGGAAAGTCGTAGTAAAATGGCCGCGTTCCTTCCAGCCAGACAATTATGGGGCTGGGCTGGGAAAGGTTACAGACGACCCGGTGCTAAGGGTAGAGCCAAGAAGCAATTCTTCCGAGCTATCCAGCGCGGAAGCGAAACGATCCAAATCGGCGACAGTGCTGTCTTTTTATCCACTGGCCGACCGGATCGTCCTTACATTGGACGCATCGAATCCATGTGGGAAACTTCCAGTTCCAACATGATCGTTAAAGTCAAATGGTTCTATCATCCTGAAGAGACTGTTGGGTGCCCGACGAACCTGAAGTATCCGGTAAGAATTTCAATTTCCAGTAGATTTTTTACGAACGATCCAGCAGGCTGTGTCTTCTACGGCCATAGAATAGAGATAAAAAAATGTATTAATATGAAATATTTCTGTACGAATGTCTTCAGGGTGCTCTGTTCGAGTCACCGCACATGGATGAGAACGACGTGCAAACAATTTCTCACAAATGCGAGGTGTTACCCCTTCAAGAGTACACAGAGAAGCTGGGCAAAGAGCCGCACAGATACCTGACCATCTACGACAACAACGATATTTACTATTTGGCTGGCTACTACGACCCAACCACGTACTTGTTGACTATGCAACCAGGGGTTGTTTGAGAACAGCTTAAGCTGACGATTAAGTTAACAGGTGTTACTTAATTGTCGTCAGCCAAGAAATTACTGCGAAATTAACTAAACGCCGTGGTCGTACCGTTAGGTTTTGACGTACGCCAGGTTGAAAGTGTGGATCGAAGGGGCGGACTGAAAATCCAGCGAGTTGGATGATATTCAAAAGCGAACTGAACATTCGTGGATCAAAGACAATTAGGATCGTACTTTTTAATACGATCTTATGCTTTCTCAGAGGACGTTCGGGGTTCAGCGTCGCAAGACACAAGCGTTATTTGTTATCGGCACTGAGCAACATACATTTCTTTCAGTTTCCTCGGTGGTTATTATAATTGTTACAGTCGTCGTTGAGTTTTCTCCTTAATCGAGCACAGTTGTTGAACGATCGTTGCACCGTATTTTCGCTTCGGTCAAGCCAGTACCTATGAACTTTTCCCAAGACATGTGCAATGACACGTTGTTTCATTTTTGTTTTGCGAATTCGAGGATTCGTAAAGAATTATTTCAAGGCTTGTGTCCTTGTATAACGAAAGAGCGATCGAACGACGGTTCTCTTTCTTTCCGAAGCTCATTTATCGTCGAATAGAAATCGACGACTAAATAAAGGAACAAATACATTAATATTATATACACAGGAGAGATGCAATATGTATTCCGAGTGGCATTACGAAGACGCCAATAAAAAAGAAAGAAAGAAGTTTTATTGATTGTACATATTGAGAAGTAGTATTCCGTAAATTGTACATAAACCGTTAAGCGTGTATAATCTGTAAGCGTAAATCAGATTACAATCTGATCGTTAATCGTTAGACCGGTGTTAAATATTGTTGTCTAATCGCGAAAAAACACAAACACACATGCATACACATTGAAGATATGGTTGAGATATTTTCCCGCGTACCTTGTATTTTCATCAAATCGAAGTAAATGGCCTGTTCTTTGACACAGTCCTCGAGCTTTTAGCTAATCTTTCGAAATACTCTTGAAACGTACTTAGATCGACGCTTTGACGGCCTCACGTTTCATTCCTTCTCAAACTCTCAGCAACTTTTTCAGCTGCCCCCTTTTTCTATTTAACATCTTGCCTTATAACGAGCCCGATTTTTAAACGACTAATAAATCTTACTCGTAGGATAGTTAATCTATCGTTCTGTTTTCATTCAGATAGAATTTTATTTCGTGGAAACCGTATTCGAATTAGGAGGGTACAGATCAACCCTGTTCACACTCTTCGAGATTCTCTCCAATCTACAGCGGTAAATTGAGAAATTGTAATTAGTAGGATAATTGACTGATAGCCGTCAGGGTGTTAACAGAGTGTCTCTTTACGTTTCCTTTTCTTCTCTCTTTAAGTTTATCGACGACACGGTCGCTGGTGATACGAGACAAGGTGCTACACGATCTTTTTTCTTTGCTACGCGCTCGTTACTGTTTCCAACTATTGATATTCGCGAATGCTGTTTCGGATTAAGACGTTTTTCTACCCGATCATTTTACTATTTCTTCGCTGTAAGTTCGTCAGCGAGAAGAAAGCCGGCCCACTTTCGATTTCATCGAAAGTAACCAATCGTAGACGGATGTATGTACAATCACCGCTCGACTTTTCCGCCGACTACACGTATACTCATTATCGAGTCGAGATCACGACGAGTGTTTCTCAGCCCTGTTTCCGTCTTACCGCGAGACGAGGCACGATTTTAGTACAAACTGCAAATACAATAAATAGCCATGCGTTCTTCTCGGTAGATTTTCATCTCGGCGATAACTCTTTGAAAGAGACGAAGGAACAAAAGAGAAAAATGAAAAAAAAAAAAAAGACAAAAAAAGAAACAGAACAAAACGGAGTACTTATTATTATGACGCGTACGATTGTCGTCGTCGTGTAAATAGAAGATTCGTAAGTGTACGCGATCGACGAGCGGCATGTCTTAGACACCCTCGTCGATACCCATAGAATTCTATTTCTACTTCTATTTCTATTTCTAGCCTTTACGTAGATTATCCTCTGAGGTCGATCGATTCGATCGCGCACAGTGCGTACAATCTGTACATGACATAGTATTTTTTCAATTTAAGATGCAAAGAAAATCGAGACCGGGGTTTAAAAGAGGACGAATATAAATAACGAGGGAAGTATAATCGAGAGATTCGTCGGTCACAGTGGTTCAATTTCTTCTCTCGAGCCACGTCCCTTTGGCGTGGAAATGATTTTCTTCGGAAACGTTGCGCTGAAAAATGTTTAATATCGCGCGCAAAAAAAAAAGTGTCGTTTTGATACGCTTCGATTCTGTGCAGCCTACTGATAGAGACAATGTAGACGAGGCACATTCGCTTGTAGATTTGTAAATATATTAGCGATTAGGTGGATGGAGATAAGTGTCAGTGTCCCTGGCCCTTTTTTTTATACCTTTCTCGATCCGTCGTCGACACTACGTTTCGCGACAGAAAAATGAAAAATACAAAAAAAATAAGAAGTAATTCGAGCGTACGTCATTGTACATATAAGCATGATGAATACTAAGGAGACACCGACATTTCGCGACGAAGCTTTTCTTCTGCCATTCGAAAGTATTAGAGTGCTTGATTGATTTAGAACCTATATGTTAATTACATTCGGTAAATATTATACATTTTTAACATCCTCTAAATTATATTTCGAAGACCTCTGTTAATGTTGCCGAAAATTTTGTGAATAATTTTGCCAATTTTCCAAAGTATAAAATTTGTATGTCTAAGGGGGTAGATCTACGGCGTCAGGATCTATGGTCTGTTTCCTAGAGCGTAGATCTATGGCCTAGATAAACCTAATAATATAAGTAAATAATAAAATGAATCATGTTTATGATTATTTGGCAATAAATAAAATTTATCAAGTGTCCTAATACTTTTGAGTGGTGGTATACATACATTGGTGAAGAAGGGTGAAAAATAGTATGTAGGACGTTTCTTTCGATAAGTTTATCAACTTTGAGGACGATAAATAAAGTAGTCTCCGTACATTTCATTAGAACTTACTTTAACATTGTATCATTTCTGTCTCAGACGTAAAGGAATTGATTGTTTCAAAATTTGTGAAATTCTTAAGATTGAAACGATCAAACTTCAAGTGACGGATATTAGATTTTTTTTAAGTTACGGAAATTATTAACGTGCTTTCGTCGAAATATATATCGACTTTTGTCGATAATAAATAATAACTCTATATGTTAACTTATTTTCCATCCTTCATTTATTTATTCTTCCAATTTACTTTCTACTCAAAAGTAGGTATACGATATTAAAAATTTTATATGAGCAATATTAGCTATATTATCCATAAGATATTAAAGTTTCATTTTGAAAATTCGGCTTCGTTATTTTTGCGACAGATAACGTACTAATGAATTTAATATAATATTTATTATTGATATGAACGAGGATAATCCATCAAAATATTAACAATTAAATTAACGGATGACCGAATATTATTTTCATTTGTATATTACGTATTTGTCATTTTCTGCGTTCAAAATGTACAATGTCAAACAAGTTTCAATTAAATGTACGGAGACATTTTTGATAGATTTATGCAGGGTGTAAAAAATGTTTAACCCTTTTGGTAATATGGACGACCATAGCCAGTCCACGTTTAAATGTGGAAATAACAAATATGAGAAAATGCTAAAGAAATTAATTTTCAAGGACTATTATAATATAAAATTATACTGACTAGATTCAAAGGTATAAAAATATTTGTTACATATTTCCTTTATCACTTTTTTTTAACTTTATGTAAGTCGAGCAAAATCTTATAAAACGAAGGAAGTTCGACCCTGCATCATTTTCTTACACCCTGTATATTTATCAAAAGGGAAAACTGTAAGCGTGAACAGTATATAAAATTGATAAAAGATAAGCGTACACTGTTCGAGCTAGTCCAGCAGCTACATAAGGGTAGTTTTTAAGCTTACAAATGAAGGTAATGGATAGACGATGGGTTCTCTTTTTTGAAGGAACGATACGAGCAAAACTATTACGCTACTATTATCAATATTACATTTATTAGTATCATTACTACTACTATCATTATCATCATCACTATTATTAACATTATTACTATTATAATAATTGCTCGTAGCCTTTGTTTATTTTTTTTATTGAAACATAAATGCCTCGTGTATCTATTACCATAAAACAAAGTATCCCTTTTTCGTCAAGTTGCATACTCGATTGCCATTTTCATTCGCGCGAGAGGAAAAATGAGAAAATATAAAATTCGTGATAAGATAAGGATGGACGAGAGATTATTTGCGAACTTGTATATTTTGCGTGAATAATCGAACGCGTGGATGACTGGTGACAGAAAGAGATAGGGAGAGAAAGGTGAACAAAACAAAAGAAGATAATATTTTATTCTAAAGAATCGAAATTATATTATATTTTAATAACGGAGCCGCGGGTAGCCGATTTAACGAAGTAGTTCGAGCAAGCGTGTGCGAACGAACGAAAAATAAAAAAAATAAAAATAAAAAAGATTACAAAAAAAAAAGAAAGAAAGAAATGGTACGAAGATAAGACGGTGAGAATGAGAAATCTTTTAAGTAGACGAGCGACGTGTTTTTGAACTCAAAAGTCTGAGAACAAGGTTTCAGGATAAGCAAAGAGACAACAATTGAATTTCATTTATATTTTCTTATGCGACACTTTTTTGTATGCTGTATGACGTGTGTGCGTGTGGATGCAAGGCAAGTCTCGGTTGACGTTTCATTTGTAAAAATAAAAAGATGCAAAAAAGAAGAAAAAAAGAAAGGAGAAATGACACGAAATTCGAAGATTTCAATGAAACGTGCTGAAAAAAGAAGACACATATTGAGCTATCGTGTAAATAAGTATTATCTATTTTGTTTCGTTTTTATTCCTTTTTTTTCTGCAGATCAGTTGCAGATTTCTTTTTCTACTCGGTATAAGACTCGTATTTATGTTGGGGACATTTTTAATAAATACAGTTCTTACGGGAGTTGGCAACAAAATCGATGAAAATTTACCTGTCTTCTTAGTATTATTATTTTCTCTTTTCGTAACACTTCTAAAGGCTTTGGTAGCTTTCTTACGGTTGTCAGGGAACGGAGTTGTAAAATAGAATAGTAACTTTGCAATATCTTCAAGTTTTTCGAAGGCGAAGCTGGGTCAATCGTGTCCCATGCTTATGAAAAATACTCACCGGTATTTCCTCTAAAATAATATTTGCAAAAATTTAAATGTCGGTTCATTTCCTTGATCGTATGAAAGCTTAGCCTATTTTTCAATGATTTTCCTGAGAACCAAGCGAATCACGTGGTGCCCAAATTATTGAAAAAAGAAAAAGGAAAATTCTGTGATAAAATTATCTCGTTGACGACGACGCTTCGAGTGAAAGCGAAATTGACAGTTAACGACAGGAACACTTGCAGGAAAATTCGGCAGGAAGATTGTTCCTCATTTCTATCGAAATAAACGACACGAAGGGTCGATGAACTTCGCCTGCTTCGTTAACCGTAGTCGAGTGTTTGCTCGTTTAAGAACGAATCGAAACGATAATTGTTTAACACAGTAATGAACAGCGACAGTTTCTGATTTTTAAAAACATTCTTATTCACCAGAATTAGTATTTTTATTACGAACGAATAATAAATTTAAAAATTAAATTCTAAATATTAATAAATTTATATCTGACAGTTTGTAAGATTACTAATTATTTTCTTTTAATTGGTAAACTGAATCTGAAGAAAAATTTATTAGCATTTCATCCCCTTTGTGATTTCTGAGCCACCCTGTACGTTTAAAAGCACGTAAAATGTAGAACGAGAAATACTATAAAAGCGTAAGAGCATTATATATTTTCCCTCTATTTTTTCGTGTACGAAGAAGAATAATGAATCTGTCGCACGAGATCGATGTTCAAAGTCGTTTACGATAGAGTTGTAAGAAGTATAGCGAGCGTTCATCGATCGTTTCCAAGAGAATATCCTCGTCGATTCGAAGCCAGCTGGGCAAAGTGTAGGACAAAATCGAATCGATCGACAAAAGACCATCCCGACGATCAGAAAGAAAGGGTTCGTACACACAAAACGAGGAGGGTGTGAAGGTGTGCTTGTGCGAGTGATCGAACAGAATGCAAAGCGAAAAATCTAGGATGTATTAAGAAAAGGTGCACACCGTGAAAACCGTGGATAATTCTTGATAAATAAAATTGATAAATCATTTCCAATTTCACAATTTGAAATTTCGTTTTCGAGATATAAGTAATTAAAAGTCAGCTGTTTGATTCTTTCGCCATCTTTAGATCTTTGATCCAACAGCTGATCGAGTTGCTGCAGATGGTAGCAATTCAAATTGAATCTCTATACAATTCAAAATTAATAACAAAAATTTGAAACAAATTTTGTGTTAATTTAAATCCTTCTTTATATTTCGAAAATGAAATTCGAAATTTCAAAGCTGCACTTTTCATGGTGTACACATTTTTTTTGAGACAGCCAGTACAATACTGAAATAGAAGTGGTCTTCGTACTATGCTTTTAGAAAAGTCAGCCAGCCATTTATAAAATAGAACTTACTACCGGTGTATTATTCATTGTCTCAATGTTACATGATTGATTAACAATCAATTAGTTGTCCAGTTTAACACACCTATGACAAAGATACATGGATCAGTCGAGAACTTAATGCGCACACACGTTTGTTAACACGATTATGGATAAAAGCAAGACGAAAGGAGAGATAGACATATACCGGGTGTTTCAAAAATGTTGTACGCATATAAAAGACAAAAACGAAAAATCCTTTATCATTTTGCAGTCGTTTACCTAAGAGATTCGATACCCAATTTGGAATTGTTTTTATCTTAAAAACGAAGCTACGGTTTGGAAAATGATTAATCGTATCCTTGTACTTTTTATTGTGTACAACAATTTTGAATCGTCCTGTATAACCGCGGCATATTTATATTGTACACGTGCACGCAGATTTGATGGGAAGTGATGTAAGTCGGAGATGCGTGATCATTGTAATATCTATCATCATTGATTTTGTACATATAATATCGATGATAGGGGTAAAATTCGAAAGAGATGTAAGGTAACGAGAGAAAGACGATAGACAGAACTTTTGTTCGAACGGAGAGAAGGAATACAGATTCTTGTTTACTTCTGTTAGCTAAGTACTTGGCCAACAATAAAATGCATATTAGATATAAAATAAAATAATGGAATGATTTCATTTCAACACCTGGCAGAATTTCTTGGGAAGGTTTAACTTGTTAACATGTTCGATACCAGGCCACGGTAACAGGTGCAGTTCAGGACCGTATGCTGTGGTCTATTTTATAGTTCCATTTCGGTATGCTACGTAGAACACGTTGACACTTTACGAAACATTTGTTTATGGATATGGCCCTGGCCTAAAAGTTTCCGCTTCTAAACTCCCCTTTACTGATTGGTATCATTTTTTCCACGTTTGAGTGACGTTATGACTTTCTAACACTTTCAGCCCGGACGGCATCATAAGATGCAAAACTGGCGGAACTGCTAGGGCAATAATTTAAAGATTTTAGCTTAGAATTATAGTTTCTTTATTGTATAGTTCTTCGTTATATTGTTTCTATATAATATTTATTATTTATTGTTTCTATATCTTATATATGTCAAACGCAAAGGCCTCCGCAAAAGTTACAGAGATTTCAATTTTTCTATAAAAAGTCTATGGATCGTACATTGTAGCTACGGGGTCCTCGACACCCCAAGATGATATTAAGTCGGCGCGTAGAGATAGTCACCGGGGTCCCTGACACCCCAACATGATATTTTGTCGGTGCGCAGAGAGTCGCCGGGGTCCCCGACACCCCAAGATGATATTTTATCGGTGCGAACAGATAGTCACCGGGGTCCCTGACACCCCAACATGATATTTTGTCGGTGCGCAGAGAGTCGCCGGGGTCCCTGACACCCCAAGATGATATTTTGCTGGCGGGCAGAGTGTCGCTGGGGTCTTTGACACCCCGGATGCCAAAATGTTTTTGCTCTCTTTGCTCACCGACAAAATATCATCATGGGGTACCGGGGACCCCGGCGACTCTCTGTGCACCGATAAAACATCATCTTGGGGTGTCGGGGACCCCGGAGATTCTCTCTGCGCACCGATAAAACATCATCTTGGGGTGTCGGGGACCCCGACGATTCTCTCTCCGCACCGATAAAATATCACCTTGGGGTTTCGGGGACCCCGGCGACTCTCTCCGCGCACCAACAAAATATAATCTTGGGGTGTCGGAGACCCCGGCGACTCTCTGTACGTACTGACAAAATGTCATCATGGGGTGCCGGGGACCCCGGCGACTCTCTCTGCGCACCGACAAAATATCACATTGGGGCGCCGGGGACCCCGGCGACTCCCTGTGCGCACCGATAAAATATCATCTTGGGGTGTCGGGGACCCCAACGACTCTTTCTGCGCACCGACAAAATATTTTGCGATTACCCCCTGTGGCTCGGGGGGCTCAGAATACGGTCACGGTAACCCCTGCCTGTCGTAAGAGGCGACTAAAAGGGGGAACAGAAACACACACACACACACACACACACAAGTGAGTGAAACGTATAAGTATCGAATGCGAGCGAGAATTAAAAGTATCGAAAATGGTAATGGGGAATAGAAATAACAGTAAAGCGTGAATGAGACGTTTGATGTAATGCGTGTAATAGAAGAGTAATGTTGTAAAAGGCGCGTAATGATTGAAATTTTCAAATCAATCATCTTGGGGTGTCGGGGGCCCCGTCAACTCTCTTTGCGCACGAATTTAAAGTCGTCTTGGGGTGTTAGGGACCCCTACGCACGGTTGATGCTCTGCATACCGACTTTAGTGAGAACAAACATTGATGAAAAGATTGATAATAAATCCGCTAAAAATCGTGTGAAACGTTATATTAATCTTTAAAGTTGCTGTTATAAAATTCATTTTATCTAACAATTTAAAAAAAAAATTAATTATAACAATATTATAACAGAGAAATGTAATCAGAAACTGCTTCCAACAGATAATTAATTTTTATGAAGCTGTAGCTACTATGCTTAAACGCTTGTGAAGTAACTCTTTCCTGGTTAACAATTTAATTAAAATTTTTTAATCTGCTATGTTTCATTACAAACCTCGAATAAAGGTGTAATGTAATAAAATGTTCAATTAGTAATGTTTAAATTTATTAATTTCAAAACGCAAATCGTTGAATTTCGAATATATCTGTGGAACATTATTACGTGAAGTTATTTCAAGTATAACGTTAAAGTTGAAAGAACAAAAGAAGAGTCCTCTCTGTATCTATTACAAAGACACAAAGGAAGGTTGATGAAAAATAAAACGAAGCTCGAGTCGTTAATTCGTAAGAACATTTCAAAGAAAATTGGAAGCAAAATCAGAAAGAGAAAATGGAGGTAATAAAAGGTACCTCCTTTAGCAGGCAATGGCCGACAAAAATGGCCCATAAGAGAAACCATTTCGAAGCTCTGCTTTCAATATCTTCGCAATATAGGAAATCCTACTGCTCCGTTCAATTCTTAGTTCCTTTTTTCTTATTTTATCCGTTTTATAGATATTTCCAATTTCCAGTAAAATGTCAAAATAAAAGGTTGTAATAATTTATTCTACGAAGAATCTCTGTTGAGACCTTTCTCAATTAATTTGCCATATCATTTGACAGGACGTTTAGGCGAACGTTTGATGCAAAAGGTAGCAAGTTGGAGATTAAAGATATTTCTTCATCTCTTACTAAACAGAACTCATAATTAATTCCACACGATTATATATGTAAAATGGTAACTTTGATTATTTTATGTCGTTTGTCAAATATTTCTCTCACGTTTGAACGATTCAAAGAATAAAAATGCTTTGAAAATAGCGATGGAATCGGAGAGTGGACGATGAGACAAATATTTAGAAGGAATTCGAACAATAAGTAATTTGAGGATCTCCTGATTTCAATGTTCGTCGTCGAAAGCGGAAAATACTCGACGAACATCGAGCTAATTTTTGCGACATCCTCTTCCTCTTCGCGAGTGAATAAGGTTCGTTTGCAAAGAACTATACCCGCATCGCTGTCTGAGAAAGATATACGTCAGTGGTTCCCAAACTGTGCACCCCAAGGCGTCGCGACGCGTTTCAATAGATCCATTGAAACGACGTCGTTATTAAATACTAATTTCATTCGCAACATCACGGTTGTGCGAAAATTTCTCTATTGCTATATCAAAGAAGTCTGCGATCTGATTTTGAAAAATAAATAATGGCACAAAAAGGGTACCTAAAATGGCAAAATTTGGAAACCACTGGTGTACGAAGTTATTCAACTCGCGTCGATAATTTCACAGCTTTGAATGAACGTAAATCACTTCATTTTGACTTGAAAATAGTTTGATACATTACGAGAACGAGTAGAGAAGATTTAACTAAAATTTTAGCCAACTGTTTCTCGTTCCTTTTCTTCGAAAATAAAATTTATTAAATTGGTATTCAAATATGAATCATTGTCTTCTTATTAATTTTCAAACTTTCAATTAGTATAATAGCAGTGCTATTAGTCTTTTCAATTATTCAAATATATCTGATCCGTAATGGCAGCGATCGGTAATCCCAGCACTAATTGGGATCATTAGTAACTTCTAATAGAAAAGATAAGTCACCGATAGCTCTATGTCCAACCAAAGAAGTCACATTAAGCGTATTTAGTTATGATCCCTAATCATGCTCATTACATGGTCCTGTATAATTTCAAAGCGATATACATAAGCTATCCGATAAATTTATCTTCTACTCTCTCTAATATTAGTTCACGTTATGATAATTGCGTGTTTAAATCATTGAAACATATTCTAATTCGGAATCAAATTAATTAAACGTACAGTAATTTAATCATGAGCTTAATGTAGGATAAAAAAATACTCACAGATGGTCCATAGATATAATTAATTATTACATTATTATTTCAAATTGAAAGAGAAATAAATAAATTAGAATTCATAAGGTGTTCACTGACAACTATGAATGAGATCTGAAACAAAGGCGTTTCTATAGGTATCTGGTTAATTAAAATTCCATCAAGAGCATTGGATTACAAGCAACAGAGTGAATTGAATTATTTGATTGTTGCTCGAATGAAAGGTAACCAATCATGTAATCAAGGGAAGTTGATCGAATAAAAGGAGGTCTATCGAAGAGGAAAGCATTATCTCGAGGATGTCCATTTTCGGACATCCGAAGAGGCTTTCTCTTGGTCCTGGAAAGGGAGGGTTGGTTTCCCAGGAATTTTTCCAGGCACGTTCGTACCCTCTTTGAGCTTCCGTACGAAAGCAGCAAAGGCGATAAGGGTGAATGGAAAGAGACAAAGATAAGGAAGTAGTCGAATGGAGAAGAGATAGATGGGTGGCCGGTCGGTCGAGAAACTTTCACAGGAAGTTGTCTCTCGCTTCTCTGCCAACTGCAAATCCGTTCTTCTGGCAACGACATCGACGCCTGCGTTCCCCTGGACGCTTCGAATTATTATTCCGTCGAGTCGAAAGTCGCCTGCTTGATCGAAAGAACATTCCGCGCGCGAATATAAGTTGGTGGTTTGCTTGGGAAAAGAAATTCTTATTTTACCTTACAGGATCAACTCTGACCGCCTTAAGTTACAAATTAATACACTACAAGTACCATTTTTCGTTACCTTTGTGTTATTTTTATCTTTTAGAAATAAATTGTGACGGATTGATTAAACGGACAGTCAAACCGAGGACTGTAACTGAGTTAAAAGTTCGACGGACTTTTAAAAAAGAGATAAATCGAACAGGCCATCGGTAATATTTTTACGAAATAACTCTTTCAGGCAGTAATAGTAATTTACATCTTCGACGTGCCACCAGTTATCTGACACTGTCCATAAATTTTGCCTGTCAATATTGAAAATTTAGTTCAAGAATGTTGTCCCACTTTTCTACCACCTCATCCGTCGAATATATTCCCAGAAATTTCCATAAAGATTTTCCCCGCGACCGTGTAAAATTGAATCATTCGTTTTACAATCGATCGTTTTTTCGTAACAAACAGCATTTCCCTCGGAAATCCTGTGGTAAATTGAACTCTTTTCTTCTTCGTTAAATCCAAAAAGAAATTAGCCTAGTTTGCCTTTGAAACAGTCTCTCTGTGACTAAAAAATTTCGGTCCAATAAAACGTATCGTTGTTAACGATATTTGACCGAATATAGTTTTTAGTGATATTTTACAAAGGCTTCGATTTTGTCAAAGAATAATTAGCGAAGGGACCATGTAGGGAAAATGGCACTGTATGTATATTTAATTTTAATTTTATTTTGTTGAAATTTAAATAAGAACCAAGACTGACTCACTGACGGGGACAATGTTTGTGAACATGGAAAAGGAAAAGCGGGTGTAAACGACTCTATCAGAAAGTACATACACTTACGAGGGTGCCTTAATTTCATTGAAGAATAGGTGAGCGTGGACTAGTACGTTCGAAAAAGGAGATTGAAAAAAGTGTAAGTAAAAAACGAATGAAAACAAATACACTCAATGTAGGAAAGGGGAAAAAGAGAGATTGAAACAAACGAGAACCGTGAAAATACCTCTTTTCCGACAATCGAATGGATTTCATTTCGCGTTCAATCCCATTAACGAACGGAAATTACGAAATTGTTTATGCTGCGGATTATAACAACGACTGTAGTAATTAGTTCCTTCCGTTGGTCAGTGACTATGATTTTAATTACAAATTCAACATAATTTTAGTTGAACCTTCATATGTATGAAGCAGGAACATTTACTTTGCACTTTGTTTAATTATGATTTTTCAAAGCGGTGTATGAATATTTCTGTTTCACTGAATCGATTTCTTTGTATTGCTTATAAAAATTCTACTCTTTAATGATGGTAGAAATAAATTCATTAAAATTTCGCAAAATTGCGAAAATTACAGTGCGAAACTGAACACACACAAACCTTGAGAGCCATTTTTTGGTACCATATTTTCCTGCAGAATGGATCAATATTTTTTTGCTCAAATTTTTACCGAACCTGTGTTTACATTACTCCACTACATGAAACTAATTCGTGAAAAATGTAATGACAAAGTAAACCTTCTTCCATGACTCGAATCATTTCAAAAACGTCCTCTATAAATAATGGTACTACAAAACCATGGCAATTTAAGAAAACCAGGTAAAGGATATGTGTCGTTAAGGAAATTGCTGTCCCATCCTTTCCACAGTAACGGTAACGAATTGGCCCGATATTGGCAAACCGTGTTTTCAATATCATCAAAGTATAGTTCGATTGTAAGAGAGCCAAATTTCATAAGCTCTCGGAATTTCACATGATACTCGACTAGATTCGAGGAATATTTTGAGCGGAGACAAAATCGATGTACCAGTTGAAATTGCAATAAGTAATACGATATCTCTACAGTAGATTAGTATTTAATTAATGGAAATCCATACTTGGTTCATTCGTCCTTACTTTTGATGATTAAAAATTAAAAATATGATAGTTTAATATTCAACTTCAATCCACGGTGGCTTTGACCACATTCCAAAAATACAAAAAAGCTTTCAAAGAGAAGTTCTTTACAGAGAGCAACTATGTAACTAATTAGGTGGTGTACCGTTATTCAGTTTCTAAAACAAAAGAATCAAAGCGTCTCTACTAGCTTTGAAGAGTAATTAAAATCCAATATTTCATGTCCACCCATCTAATAAAATAAAGGAGACTTTATTTCTAGGTAACGTTGTTAATACACTACATTCAGGAAAGATTACAAATTTTTGTCTCTTATTCGTGTTCTTCTCACACATTACAGATAGTTAAATTCCCTTTCGTTATTTCTTATTCATGGAAACGATGCGTCAGAAACACGTGTCGCAGAATTACCATCGTCAAAGTTGAATCGTTCGATTTTATTGAAAGATAATTTTACGTTAATGCTGATAACAGATATTACGAGGGTAACAGGGGAGCCAATATCGTTAACCGTTATCGTAACAGAACCAAAGCAACCCTGTAAAACGTTATTGGTCCAGATTGTATGCTGCGTAAAATTGCTATGGAATATTTCGAATTTTCTGTTGAGTTATCAGCGACGATGCAGTGAAACAAGTTTGCGAGATTAGAACAGTATCGGAAATGACATTTCAGATAAATCGGTTCTTTTTTTTTTTTGGTAATTATCAACACGTGTATATCGTTCTTTCGTGTCAGGCTGAAAATATTATAAAATGAAGGATGCTTTTAAAAAAATACTATTATGAAAAATTTTCAAACTTTACAGCTGGGACGAATATGTGATAAGGGGTGCTTCTGACAAGGACAAATATCAGTTTGCAGCTGAATATGCACTGATGAAATTTCTAGAAGCTCTAGACAGAAGATCTATCATTCATGATATAGATCCGCGAAAATAGGTATGGAATTTTAAGAAGGCACATCCCATTTCATCGAAGATAACGAAATTTCAAACACGATCTTCTGAAATGATTAGTGACATTAAGAGTAAAGCCATGCATCGTACACCTGTGATTTAATAAAGTGCATTTCTTGCCACGAATGTTAATTTCGCCTTAAATTCGACCAGAAAAGTGAACATTATTGATAGGATTTAGTGTGCGGATTCTCTTGTCCATTTGTGTACATCTCCGATTGTGTGTTCTGCTGCTTTCGTTTGTCCATCGTGTACCGTCCTGATTACCTATTCCGTATGCTTATGCAGTCGCAAATGTGTGCACTTGATGCATCTTCTATTTTGTCCCTCCGTTCTCTAATTGCTTAAATCAGGTAATCGATACCGTGACGTGGTTTTTTTTAGTAACCAGAGTGTGGATGCCTTAGCTCTCAATTAAACACTTAAAATTTTTTGTTTAATTAGTTTCAATTGTTTGATTATAAGGACGATTAAATGAAAATTTAATTTATTATCTTTAACTAAACTTTAATTATTATTTAAATACAGGAGAATTCAAAGCAGGTATAAATTAAGATTGTTGCATTTTAGAAATTAATTTTTCTTCTTTTTATTCGTTCAATTTTGTGTTGCTATATTGCTGGGAATATAAACCAAGCTTTCATAAGATGTCTTATTACATGGTGCATCAGCGTTCATTGCTAGATCCTTCGGTACATACACTCAATTCTAATAGAGATCGGATCAAAGGGAATCAAGGGTCTAACTACAGCATCGAACAACGTGTTCTTATTACACCAAAACCAATCTCTGCTACTTCGACAAATCGATGCCTGGTATAATGGGAAAAGAGGGATCATTAATCTCCCTTGTCGTAGGCATCAAAGCTGCAGGTACTCTTTCCCAAACAAAGGAAGGATTAGACATGGAAATAGAATCTTCATCGAACGTTAATATTTTTTCTTTTCATTATTGTCAATTAATTCAGCTAGTTTGTATAAATTTTCTTTGGAGAATTCTATAGATTACAGGGTGTACAGTGCTAAGCATATTATACTTCCTTAGGGAAGATAGCAATTTAGGAAAAGGGGATCCCATCATTTCAGAGTTGCCACTAATTATGAATAAATTTCCTTAATCACAGAAATATTATTTAATGAAATTTTCAACATTTTCAACTTGAAGGAAGGAAGAAATAATAATTCACAAGATTTTAATCTTCAAAGTAGTAATATTATGATTAATTTATGATTTTTAATTATCTAATCAGATTTAAGATCACTTAGATCTGTTTGCAGCTGCAGTTTAAATTAAAAAAAGTGTTATGAATTAATATTGCAGCGATATTTCAAACTGACAAGTTTTATTTGGCGTTGAAATTGTTTCGTTTATAACTTCCAAGAGAAATAAAGAACTGAATGCGACTGAAACGAGTTGATGAAGTTTCGCCCAAGTTGGACAGTGAAACTTTACGACAAAGGGATGGAAATTGCAGTGAGAAAGGAATTTCGAAGAAATCGAAACCATTTACGGAATAACAAGTGACAATGAAGTTTCCACGAAAGAAAACAAACGCGCATGTTAAGTTACGAAAAGCGATGAAGTTAGAAACACAAACTTTTGTTGCCTAAAGGTTTCCTAAATACGAATTGGAGCTACGTGCTCTACAATGCAGCGTTTTATACCACAGGTAAAAACTTGTTCCTCTTAATTCTAAACGAACCTTGTCATTCATTTCTTCTTGATTTCAATTTGTTTCTCTCAGTGGATAATTTGCAATGTTTAATTTCAAATTATTTCCCAATGGCTGTTCAACATCCTACGTTCTGAGGGTCTCACTAGTGGAAATTAAGAAACTCCAGAGACAGGTCGGTGATTACAGATACAAAAAGACTGGACATGCCTTTATTCTCGAGGGGTCATAATTTTGGAAGTTCCAGACATCCCGAAACGGCGTTATGACAGTGATGCCTGTTTTACCAGTCCACCTTTTATCACACCTTTTATCATTCACAACTAAAAAGACGATTTTTACACTATTTTTGATTCTATTTTTTTTAAATCAGTTAAATCAACACAAATTATTAAAATAATTGTTTTACAAAATAGTATTCACTTCATGTACCTTGGTGAATAAATTATTTTAAAACAGAAACTGAATTATTATTTAATTTATCTAACTTCCGGAACGTCATTCCTGATTGGGTATCGCTGTTCTCAGCTTGATCCAGAGTCAGATGAGACCTCTTCAGTATTATAGCGACCGCCGAAGAGTGCGGACGTACCTGTTAAACCCACATGTATACTTATTTTATTTCCTGCGCTTATTTAATTCTTTTATTTATTATTTTATCTCTCTTCATGGGCCCAGGCTCACCCATCTCAGTTATTTATTTTTGTTTGTCTTTAAGAGCCCCCCTGGAAGCAACCTTATATCCCTCATATCCCTGCATCGCTTACATCTCTACATCTCTTACATCCCTGCATCCCTTACATTCATGCATCTATTACATCTTTGCATTCCTTACATCTCTGCTTTCCTTATACCCATGCATCCCTTTACTATATTTTACTATATCCTTTACGTCTCTGTCCTCCTGACATGCCTACATCCCTTACGTCATTGTATCCTTTACATCTTTGCATCTCTTACATCTGTACATCCTTTACATCCCTATATTCCTTACCCCACTCCATTCCTTATATTCCGGCACACTTTACATCCCTGTAACACTTATATTGCTCTATTTCTTACATTTTTACATCCTTTATATCTCTGTATTCCTTACATCCCTGCAAAATTTAGTTCCTTTTGCAAAAACCAGATGGCGCTGATTCGAGGTCGAGATTTTAGTTCACATTTTTGCCGCTAGAGGGCCAAAAATGCTACATGATTTAGTTCCTTTTTCAAAAACCAGATGGCGCTGACTCGAGGTCGAGATTTTAGTTCACATTTTTGCCGCCAGAGGGCCAAAAAGTCTGCATGATTTAGTTCCTTTTTCAAAAACCAGATGGCGCTGACTCGAGGTCGAGATTTTAGTTCACATTTTTGCCGCCAGAGGGCCAAAAAGTCTGCATGATTTAGTTCCTTTTTCAAAAACCAGATGGCGCTGACTCGAGGTCGAGATTTTAGTTCACATTTTTGCCGCTAGAGGGCCAAAAAGTATGCGTGATTTAGTTCCTTTTTCAAAAACCAGATGGCGCTGATTCGACATTGAAAATTTAGTTCAAATTTTTGCCGCTAGAGGGCCAAAATTTGGACATGATTTAGTTCCTTTTTCAAAAACCAGATGGCGCTGATTCGACATTGAAAATTTAGTTCAAATTTTTGCCGCTAGAGGGCGCTGACTTTTTGTTTTTTGATTAAATAATTCTATCAGGGAAGAAACTGAACGCATTTAATTAATAATTCAGAAAGGAAATTGGGTAATTTGAATAAAAAGTCATTTGCTATTTTAAAGTGATTTATTTACCAAGACGTATGAAGTAAATACAAGTTTGTTAAACAATTATTTTAATAATATTTCGGTCTAGTGCCGATTTTGACTGATTTGTATAAGGAAGAAAATTAAAGAATGTAAAACTTGTGTTTTTCAGTTGTCAAGGCGAGGTGGAGTAGGTCTGGTGAAATAGGAAGGACTGGTCATACCGTCTAACGTCACCGGGGTGTCTGGGACCTCCAAAATCCCTCGAAAACAAAGGAATGTCCAGTCTTCTTTTATCTGTAATCACCGCAAGGATAGAGATGATTTCTGCATGTTCTCCTGTAACAGAAACAAGGACAACATTGAAGCAGTGTTTGATCATTTTCAACAATCCTTAAGTTTTAAATTGATGTGTCATAAGTGATATTTTATAGCACCTTTATACCATAAAATCATATCTGTATTTTGACATACAATAAAGTAATATAAATATTTTATAAATACTGAGTTGTTTATTAAAAATCAAAAAACTCCCAAATATCAAAGGAAGAAAAAGAACTGACCGAGTCACGAAGGATCTCGAATGAAAATGAAAGAATGAAGTATGAGCTCCTCATAATCTTTACTTTCTAACCTCGAGAAAGGAAATTGTAGCTGTGTCAATAGAGTTTTGCGGTAGGTCAGGTAAAGTGGAAACTACGGTAATCCCGATGGAAGACTTAACTGTCGCTGGAAATAGTTGGCCGTTCTCCGTGGAAACTTCCTCTTGTCGTTTGCTTCTCTGATCCCCAAAGGAAATTATAAATTGAACAGCTTGCGACCTCCTTCATCTCTGAGAACGGATACATGCCCTACAGTATGCAAAACTCCCTAAAAAATTGCAATTATCAATTAGTATTTAACTTGGAAATTAATTTATTAACTGTTCATTGTTATCTGTGGTCAAATATAATCGCCACATGATTGATTTATTGTAAACTAACTGATAAATTCTATTTTTGTTCAAAAATATTTATTTTGAGAATAGATACGATTTTATTTTCAAACGAAGAAATATAAAGAATAGTAAAAAACAATAAAACTATTCTAGAGCTTGCTCTAAAAGTTTGAAATAATTTTCAATATTTCCTGATACCTCAATTTTTATCGATCCAACAGACACAGCTTACTTTCATACAGGAAACTCTGTTCAAAATCGAGATTTCATTTTTCCAATAATTATTCCAGAAAAAGGTAAGCCGTTTCACAAATACAGTGAAACATTAAAGAGAAAGAGAATACAGAATTTAGTCGCTTCGACGTTTTGATAAAAAATTGGAACAGTTTCGAACGGTTGCTGAAAATCTACCCCTTGCGTAAAACAGAAAATGGAAGTTTTCTGCGGATTAGCAATTTCTCGTCGATTCTACCATGTACAAAATTGAGATTTCGTCTTTGCAAACGTACCAATCGTTTGCATAAGCAACGATATAACATTGGAGAGGATGGGGGGAGAAAAAAAAATAGGAAAGGGCAGAAATGGTAGTCGACTTTCATATTTCAGTTGGCCTTTTACCGGGCACGTGAAAGTACAGAGTCAAAGGCGATGTTCGTTCAATTTTCCTCGACGGAAAATCGTCATAGGTGGCCCGATTTCATCGTACTATAAGCAAATACGATCGAGTAAACGGCAGAAAATCCCGTGGCAGGGATTTATACCTTTTCGATATTTATCCGTTGTATTTATTCGTCCGAGCGACAAAAGCGTGCGGTCAAAATTCAATTTTAATGGACTCTCGATGAGTTACGGCTGACATACAGAGTACAATACCCATCTGAATATCAACTGCTATTAATTAAAGAAAATAAAGTACAATATAAAAGGATACGAGACCATCCTGTATATGAGAAAAGGTCTCGTTTTCCCTTTCGTCTTTCTTTGTTTCCCTCTGTTATACATTTTTTTTTTGTATCCTATGCAACGAAGAGAAGCTTTTATCCTATTTTGGTCCTCTGAATATTTTCCTTGCGTACACTCCTGCTCAAAAGTTCCACGACATTTGTTAAACTTTATATAAAAATTATGATAAAATTGTTTTAAAATTAAAAGTAAATAAATTGATTGCATAGAAATCATAAAATTGAATTTGCGAGATTTTCATAGAATGTATGTGAGAACCCTTTCATTATCCGTCAAGTTGCAAATTAAATTTATTCACGAAACACGCCATTGTGCAACGATCCATATTTTTCACGAGTCCCTACAAGATGCTACAAATTGGTTCAGTGCTCTTTCCCCTAATTAAAACTTTTCTTCTTTGGTTTTATTGAAGGATAAGTATCACTACAGATTCTTATTATCTGAGAACCCTGTGTTCATCTACTCTTCTACCCCCTTCTTTTCAACTTACTTCTGACGTCCTTTAGCGAGTGCTCAAGAGAAAAATTACTGTAAATTTTCACTGTAAAAAGTCGTTCTCTATAATCAAACTCGACATCTTCCTGAAACGTTCTCTCAAGAAGCAACGAAAGACATTTATTTTCGGATATTCTGATATCTTACGGAGAAACTTTGCTTGCGAAAGAATCCGTTTGGCGAAACCATCTACAGTGGCTCCTGGTAAGTATGTCAGCAGGAATTGAAGTATTTTTATAACGATGAAGAAACAAACGCAAGAAGCACGAATGCAACATAAATTAATAGTATTCTTCGAGGGACGATTTGATCCCCTAAAATCCACGACGATTTGATCCACGACACCAAGAAAAATAAGTTAGCTCTAGGGGCTAATTACTAAGCTTAGACGGAAAGTTTCGTAATTTTCTGAATTTCCGGGTTACCTAACTTTCCTTGTTAAGTGTGACACGAACGAGTTATAAACAATGACTAGTGCATTATCTGTTTGCTAAGAGGCTTGTACGACATAAGATAGCAGTATCGTGTTCAATTAATTAGTCACTATCTCCCCATCCCTATACCAGGTAAGCTGAAAATTGTAGTACAACCCCCAAGAGATTTATTCTGCATTAAAAAATAAGGACAACTCTTTCAAATATAAGTAACAGAATATTTTGTCAAATTTTATTTGCAATAAGAAATTTTTTAATACGAGTGATTTTATTTCTAATTGTGATACGAAAAATTTAATTACATACTAATTAGTTTACGTGCTTTGCGTTTGATAATTATAGTCTATAATATTAAGGGTGTTCAATATCAATGTCTTTTTCTTCGCTTTGTTACCAATCGATAAATACTCCGAGGGTAGATCTGTTTTCACGTCAGGTGTTCACGACGACCGCTCTTTTCAATTAAAAAAAGGTCAAAGAAATGCCGCGAACGAGGAAGCAACGTAGAAGCAAGGGGAGCGGGATTTTCTCGGAAGTAGACTAGATGGGGAATAGGTGTCAACAAAAGGAAGAAAAGTAAAATCCGAGACAGGGTGTTTGTAGTGGAGGGCTGATCGAACGAGGAAAACAATGGTAGGAAATCAAAGAGAGGAACAGAGCGTGACAAGGATAGAAAAGATTGAATTAATTGCAGCTGCAGTTTCCTGTGATCCAATGAAATGTAATCAACAAAATGTTTCCAGACTCCAATATCGTGTACCTCTCTTTCAGCTAACGTTTTAAAGTACTTCAGCTATCAATTTGGAGAACTTGGCCGTCAATTTTTGACTACTCCACAGTTTAAAGGTTCATTTTATCAAATCACTTTGCTCCACTCCCGAGTTAGTTGTTTGATTATCAATAGAAAACTGCATATCAGCGACTAATTAACCGTGAAACGCAGACTTCAGGTAATATAGGAAATGCTTCGATAAACTTCAAAGGGTTGCGTTCTCAATCGAATAAATAAACGTTGGGCAAACATAGGCATGCATAAATTGCTTCATTTATTAGGGGTTCTTTTACTTCGATCTTATCGATGACCGTCTATTTATTTGACAAATATTCCCTTAAAGTCGATGCAAAGTTTAAGATATACACACTAATTAATTAAATTTATCAGTCAAATGGTAATTTGCAAACCATTACTCTAATTAGATAATTCTTATTAGTGAGATAGTACAACGTTTCATTTGATTAAAAGGAAACCGCACCTATAATTTTTAGCAGAATATTATCTCAATATCTAATAGCGTTTAAATTTTAAGTAATATTACGTTTGCCTGAAGGTTGAATCTACACGGGAAAAAAGAAATAAATGATAATTTTATTCTTACATTGAAATTCAAATTTATCGGTAAAGTGTGTGTGTAGGGAAACACGAGTTTTACATACACTGAGTTTTATTCACGAATTAATAATAACGGAGTATGTATTATATACAAATCGAAACTTGAATTTTCATTAAAATTAATTTTCCCCAGTTGTGATAATATTTTAACAGGCGCACGATATCTGCACCTCTCTATACAAACAAAATGTTTGAAGCGGTGAATTAGAAGTTGATGGTGTATAATCAGCGCGGAGAATCGTGGAACTTTCACGTTTCATTGAGAATGTTTAAAAACAATTTAAACGAAAATCACTGATAAACAGTTAAAATTAAAATCCTTATAATGTTATAGAAGTATTCGTTTTATTTAAGTGAATATACTCCGGTAAATAGATTAACTCTTCAGGAATATAGAATGGAAGGAAGAGCTTAATTCATAAGTTATTCCAGAAAGCAGTTATATGCATTCAACTCTTATTGATTAAAATATGATTACTTTCTGTTAAATGCATTAGACACTTTTATCGCTTGCTGCAGGAAGTTCCAAATGTTAAGTATAGAATTGTTCCAGTTTCTGATAAAGATATTCAATTGAAGCAAACCACTGTATGACAAAATTTGATTTTTATATTTTCATCACGAATAATTTCGTTCCAATTATTTTGACCGGAAATTTTGATTTGGAATCTATTTTAATTAAGAAGTATTTCAATTTACTTTAAATGATTCAGAGACAAGTAAAAATTAGTATCATACGTTCAGACGGCGATACCTAATTCAGAAGCGTACGATGGCATGGCAGGGTGACAGTTAATGGTTCACTGTCCCTCGAAGCGCACAAGCGAGCTAATCTTGTTACAACTGATCAATAATTAATAAACTCGATTAAGTCTGAGCTTTCGGGAGACGAGTTGTAGTTGCAAGATGAGTGTCGAAGCAACATCAGCTTTGATGCCCAAACATTATATATTCGTTGAACGTGCTGGTTGTACGTGAACGGGGTAATTCGGGACACAATTTTTTCAGAAGCAATCGGAATTTCATATTTTCCAAGCGTTTTATATATAGTAAGATCTTCTGAGAAAATTAATAATCTCGGTGCTTATATTAACTGAGAAGACTAGAAGAATGAAATTCGTTGAATAGCACAAGACTATGGAATGTGTCGAAGGTGCAATAGGTTCTTACATTTGACAGTGTAATTTACGGAATGTTCCGTAACCGGTGGTGCAAAATGCTGAATTTCCAACAAAAGCGTTCATTGCCGTGTGTAAGACTGAAGATCGGAGGGAACTACGTAAATTACAATACGCGATGGGATGAGACAGGAGAACAATTCAACTGTTCGTACAAAGGTACTTGAATTCGTTATAACGCGAATTATGAAATGAAAATTACAACTACTGCGCGTAATTCGTGTAGAGGAATATTTTTGTTAAATAGAATTATTAAATTTAAGAAGAAAAAAAAAGCCAACAACACGCGGAGTTCCCAGGTGGTCACCCATCCAAGTACTATCCGCGCCCGACTTAGCTTGACTTCGGTGATCAGACGAGAACCGGTATTTCCTAAGTAGTATGGTCGTTGACTTATCAGACACAACCCCTCAATTCGAACGACTATCAGAAATTTAAACGTATGCTCTGATTCTTTGTTGCGATAAAAAATATATTAGGTATTTCATTTTGCTCTACTTTCCTTTAGACTTTGCAAGAAGGAAGTAATTCGATGGTAGTTCTCGAATATTATTTCCTTCGTTCGTTCGAATAATAGGGTCGGTCGTTTTAAACGCCTGAAACGTTTCTCTTCCCCTTATATCATCCGCTCCCTTTGTACCGGTTAAAGTAATGAGTGCTTTGTCGTGTCACATGGTTCGCGGTTAAACGGGGCTTTTCTTTCGCTGGGACCGCGTAAATTACATTCCCTGTGTAAACAAGTGGCTACTCTCTAAGATTCAATTCCTCGGTATGTTCTTCGCGATTAATTACATTTCTTTTAACCCGGTTCCTCTGTTGCGAAATTGAGGACGCTTCGAGAGGGGAGGGAACCTTCCTTGACCGTACTCTTGAAAACTTTTCACCCGGAATAGAATTTTGCTTGAATGGAGAAAATGATATCTGCAAGGTTCTTCGATCCTTTCGTTCTTACAATAAGGGTATAATTTTTGCAAATTAGTGGCGACGATATAATTATCATTACTCTCGTCCCTTCTACCCTCTAACAATTTTTCATTGAAAATTAATAGAAATCTTGGGAATATTTCAAATTCGTTGGAGTGAAGTTTCTTGATAAAAGGGGTGAGCGATAGTTAAGACGGAAGTTAGGCGAAGGAGAGGGTGAATGGTACTTCCATTCACGATACCATCTTCTGTCGAGTCGACAAAGGTGAATTGCGTATTATCGTAATTATATCTCTATGTAATAGAGGTTGGATGGAGGCGATAATTAGGTGCGAAGGTGGAACGAGGACTTTCCCGTGTTTAGAATAATTTACGATTAATTAAGGATTATTACGATACACTGATCTGTAAAATGACTATCTATTGAAATAATATTTGTCAGTTTGAGAATTAATATTTCTTAACTTGAAACGCTTGAAACGTCTTTCCCGGGATTTAGCAGGAAGTGACAAAAATCCTGACATTTGCAGCGTATCCGATATCGAATGTCAACGCGTAAAGTGGAAATTCATATTTCTGCGGGCGCAAATAAAAAGTAACTTTCGCCGCGAGCTTTATCCGCTGCTCGAGCCCAAGAGACGGTGCCTCGTAAAGGAGGAATCGTGTATGCTATTCTGCTCGAGGAATATAGATAGAAGTTGTTCGTCGCCCTTTATTTTTCTGATAGTACCTAACGGGCTGCATTGGATCGACGAGGCTCGAAGAATATGAAAGTAGACGCGTGGCTGCGTTGACATTCCGTTCCTGTTTGTTCTCCAACGTATACGTGTCCCCGGCACTTTGGTCGACCTTTTCATTTCTACCGAACAGCCAGAGTTTGTAACCGAGAATTGAATCTGAATTTTCCGAAGCAATCGAATCATTTGTAAGGCTGAAACTTTGATAAAAGAATTTCGGAAGTTGATAGTCAAATAGACCGCTCGCGATATTTCTATTTTAATTCTAAAAATCTGGTACACCTCCGGGGGCATATTGAAACGTTTCTAAAAACAGTCTTCACACATAGAGAGTTTTATGAAAACCCAGCTTCTTGGATATTGCTGCAAGGGTAGTTTCTCGTGTAAACACACAAGGACGATGTTTCATCATTTCTTTTCTCATATTTGCTTTCTACCATCGTTCTCTTCTTTCGCTCTTCTCGCAAGGGACTTCGATGTGAATTGTTTCAACAAAGCTAGTATATCTCTCGATGAATAAACTCGTACTAAAAATTCGTAAATCCTTTAGCGCTGTTAAAAATGCACAGCGAATCGCAAAGATATGCACGCGTGCACAATACCGAGTTGCTTAACAAGGAAACCGTCTAATGGATTCGAGGAAATCGTAATTGTAATAGCGTCACGACGATTGTCGTTTCACGCCGATTCCGTCGTCAATTTATCGCGAATTATTATGTGTAAATTACCGCGTCGATATGAAATTCACTCCATTGTAAGTAACAAATGGATTCTCTTCCCGTACATTTTATCCGGTATATCCTAGCTGGTATATACCGAAGAAAGGGTTTTCAGCTGGTCAAAGGCGGTGCAATCGAAATAACCTAGCCAAACCCAACCTACCAATCTTGCTGCTATGTTATCTCAAGTGGCTTCTGTCCAGTACCATAGTACATAAGTACACATCTCAAAAGTATTTCATAATACATTGTAGCTAGAAAATGCAGTTTCTTGTTAAAAACAGACCAACGTTCACGTAGACAGAATGCACTATCAAGGTACAAGAACGGAATACAAAGAGGACAGCGTCTTACAGCCTCTTTCTGTCCAACAGACTTTTTCATAGGTACGTTTCACAGGGGTGAAGAAGGTTGAAAGAGGCATCGGTTGCTGTCGGGAGGTGTGAAAAACGGGCATCCACACTGGAAAAGGAACCAACGGAATAATGGCAATGGTATAGAGAGGATGAAGTGTGCTGGGCAACAGATCTATGAGGATGAAAGGGCAAGGGACACGCGAACGCTATTGTGATTCCGGATATAATGATGCACCTATACGAAAGTGTATTTCCGTTGGAAAATAATGGCACGCTATCGCTTTCACGATCAAGATTTTTTATGGAAAGAAATATCCCTTGTATTTAAAGGACGAAGAAAAATGTGGTTGTTACGAGATGGATGACAGCCTTTTTTGAATAGCCATTTTCACAGGAAGATGGATAGCAAGATACTCTGGCATGGATACCTCGGTGCATAAAATTATCAAACCGGAAACAGGAGAGCTAAAGATATATACGATCTTGGCAGGAGGTTCTCAATTTGAAGAATACTAGATTATATTACGTTCAGAAGAAAAATCAAATTCAACGGTTTAAAGGAAAAAAATAAAGAATGATAAAGAGTAGATGATTAGCGAGGTTTCAAGAAAAAAGGATATTCTGTTGTACAAAGCAATTTACGTCGCACGTAGTAAAAGTCTGAACGTAATCGACGATTTCTCGACGGAGGAAACGATCTTTCCTTTTTCTCGATGCAATCGCGGTTGTTATCTATGTGGCTTCATCGTGGAAGCTTAAAACTTCACTAGACCTGAAGTCCCATAACGATCTCAGATGCCTGAGCAAGACTTTAGAGCGGCTTAACTCGATGGTTTCGTCGAAGAAACTGCGACGAGGTTGTTGGAGCAGAAAGGAGAAGAAAAGACGAATCTTCGCAGATTTATGTTACCGGTCTACTTATTTTCAAAGAAACGATATCGAGTAAATGTTTGAAATTTTATCTGCTCTTAATTCATTTTAAGTTTCCTTCCAACACTTTCACAGATCCTCTTTTCATTTTTTACACCGTACTAATTAAACTCTGAACGGCGGACCATGGAGAGAGTCCCGATTTTAATTTCATTTTCTATTTTCCTAAAACAATAGAAATAATAAAGACGAATTGATAGAAAGAGAAAACCTCGAAATTCCAGATATTGCTGCGAGCTTCGTTAAGACGTTCAAACCTGGAGCGAATCGCGGTATTTCTGTCGTTGGTTTCTCTTTAGAGGATAAACGAGGCTCCAGGAACTACGGTTCCAACCTAATTTTATAAGATAACGTACATATAGGTGCAACGGCTGCCGTATTTCGCGAGAAACCTCGAAATGAATCGATTTTCCGCTGGCGGATGTTGCGATAAACGAGGTCAGTCTTAAAATTCAAATTACGATTTCTGCCAGAAAATAGAATTCTCGAAAGCTATCGTCATTTCTTGTCGCATCTGGCTTACGAATTTCTTCGGTACGTCCAATAAAAAAATTTTTTTATTACAAAAATAGTGTCAAGTACTAAAATTGTAGTTCATAAATTAACGCTGCGCGAATACTTTAAATAACGTCCTTTGGAACGAACTGAATCGAAGATTTAAACGATGAGAAACGGGGGAGAGGATATAAATTCAGGACGAACGATTATGTTCTAGGGGGAGCATAAAATTTTCGTCGAAATTTTATAGGGACAAGCCATCCATTTGATTTCCATGCGAAATACAGATACACACGTCCATACGGATTTCCGTGAACACGGTGAAGATACAAAGAGTCACATTTCGACGGGCACGAGTGCGAGCAATCTCTGAACGAATTTGTACGTCGGATACGTCATGTATCGGCAGAAAAATCAATATCCATTTGAAAGAGTATAGTTTGTTTTACATGACTACGCGGAGACTCGTTTATACAAACCCTAAAGAGAAAATATTACTCGCCCTGTTTGTTTCCATTTGCATCACATCTAACCCTCGATTTACAAGGTAGATTGCTTCTGCAAAAGTATTCGTGTAAATTGAAACTCGCATCTGTGTTCAGAGTTTAAATCGACAAATAAAAGTTTACAATTTTTTAATAAAATAATACGAATTTTTTCGTACAAATTGAAAAATAAATTTCCAACTAAGAGATCTTTGATGATTTCAATAATAGGAGGGAAAGGAACAGATTAAATTGTTCAAATAAAAATTTTTAAAGAAGTTCATTAATTCTCTACAACGGGTCGATCACGGGTTATTAAATTCAATCGATAAATAAACGATGTTGCCAGCAACGAAAGGAGAATTTAGATCGTCGTTGTGGTAATAGCGATCGAGCTGGGCTAGCAGTACCGAGGAGGGTAACAATAGTTGGCTATTATGCAGAACCTTCTCGTTTTCTATGCTCCGCTTCTTCACAATATGCTGCCGTCCACGAAACTTAAGCGTGTATGTAAACGATTCCTAATTATCGGTGCGGACGACCTGGCCTATGGCAACATGAACCTCTTACAGGACTCTCCTTACCTCCAACGAATCGTTGCGAAGCACGCGATAAACGAAACGGGAGTTCCTTCTACCCCGTAACCTTCAGAAAATTGCTTGCTACCGGAAGAGAATAAAGGAAGAATTGTTGAACAATGAAAAAGTGGAAAAAAAGGAAGAGATACAATTTGTTGCTCGAATGGCACATTATTAATTCGGAAAAGAAATCATGAAGAACATGTTACTTCGTTATCTGAAAAATATCTAAATTTCAGCTATTTTATATTAACATAGATGCTCGCGTAATAGCACAAAGTAGTCGAGAAGAAAAATAGATACGTATTTTTCATTAAAGAAATATGATAGGTACTTTTGCATAGATTTAATATAATAGATGAATGAACGTTGTTTTTATCGTATAGCAAGAATTTCTACGTGCTTTTGAACGATAGGGTAGGTGCTATATGAGATGGCTTGGTCACACGCAATATAATGAAATGTAGATATATGGAAAGTGTATTTGGGAGTTTGCTGCTCCCAGCGATTCGTCGTATGCGTTAGGTATGCCACGAATATTGCATGGAGAGGGATGGAATTGGTGACTGGAAATTAATCAGGCAAACGTGATAGCTTAAGTTGTGTACACCTGTACGGTGTTACAACTTCAATTATCAACTGGGAATACGGAAATCTTGTAATTCTTGAAATTAACTTAAACGATAAATTAATTTATCACGCGTCTTAATTCAAGATGTGTATCATCATTTTCTTGCAAAGTACCGTAAATGAATAGCTCGAATGAAAATGTTATACATTTTAAAATCGAATCAAAGATTGACTAAACATATATGATTTACTTCAACGAAATAATAATCTTAATTTTTATGAACCAGTCCATGAAACGTAATTATAGCTGCATGCTGGTTACATTGCATGCTTGAAAAACATATTTCATTAAACTCACGTATGCTCGTTATTTCGGCCGATAAGGAATGATGAAATGTTACTCTTAATTATACGAAATTTAAATAAGAATAATAATGTACTACCACTTGATAACGAGTTTTGCCGGTTATGTGTGTATTGAAGATAAGGTATATTAAACATGAAGTGCTGCAAGACTGATTAGTGCCCTCTGCTTATTTGTTAATCAATTTTACAGATATTATAGCACAAATTTCCAAGGATTTAAACACCCTACAATCTTTTAGTTAAGCACAGCAAGTATGCAAATACAGCGAGATGTAATTAACACTAATGTAACTCATTTGAATGTGGAGTGACATTTGAGTGACGTTTACCTCTCGAGATGCAGGTCCATCTCTCCTGGAAGCTTATCTCTCGTGGTCAAAATCTGCCCATACAACGATCTACCGGACACGTAGAGAATTCCTCATTAGCTGTTACAGTAGTCTTTTAAAATTTCGCAAATTCTGTCCTTTGAAACGTTGCTTTACATATTTTTCAGGCTGCAGTCCACGGCAATTGAATTAGGACATCGTGCAAAAATTTCATTTCATTTTTTCTTCTCAACCCAAATAAAATGGTCACGTCTCTTCAATTTTTTATCGTCTCCTATAAAAGAAAACAAAGTCGTTAATACTTGAGGATCGAGAATGTCCTATTTCAATCACTCTCTGTGGGTTTTCACGAGGCCGAAAAATTGGGTCGGCCTGTCGGTGTCGGTACCGTGACGGTGTCACGTCAAACAGCAGACATTACACGGTCCATCGAGCACAAATGGAAATTCGGGGATCGAGCGTGGTGGTCGTTGACCATAGAGCAAACAGTTTTCACGTGTAAACAAATCGTCACGCGAATTGTAACCGCGGCTTCATGTCGGTTCGACAATGTAAAAGTCTGATTCGTTTCAAAGTGGGAAAACGACACCTCTGCCAGCGTGATTTTTGCGCATTCCATTCGAAGAGAGAAAGAAATGACAATTGAAATAACAAAATGACACTTTTTGATATTGCAATTAACTTAGATCTGTTCTTCGAGTATCTGAAAAATTCAGATAATATTTCCATAATTATTGCATTTAAATATAAACATTTCTACGATGGGAATATCGAGGTGTTTAATAGTTCCTTTTCTACAACACAGAGTGTTTTATTTTACGTACTCTTATTTTGCATACGCCATATTTTTTGTGATCTTTCTCGCACTCCATTCGCTACCATTTCGCAGCATCCCTTTTTTCTACTTGTACATTTATTCTCGTATTCCACTCGTCTCTGCTCCTTCCCCATTTTTATCTGCTCCCTTTCTTCTCTGTCCGCAAAACTCTTCCGCTTAACGCTACATTTCCGCACGGTTTAGCTTTCTGAACGGCGGCAGCTGAAGCGCTCTTATTTCAAGCAATCGAACCGCGGTATGAAACGCTCGAATAAAAACGACAGAACCACTTGCTAATGCATAAAGACGAGCTATTTATTGGTTTACGACTTTTATCAGTTAATTCAGCCGCATGAAAACTCATTACAGAAACGATTACCACACTTAATATCCCGCGGGGCGTTTAACAACTTGAATTCGATGCGAATCGTTGAGGACTGACATCACGAATTGAACGAAAATGTGTTTTTGTATTTCTACTTATTCAATTTTCTGCCTCATTTTCATATTTCATGATAATATACGAGAGTTCCGTAATAATTGCACTATCTACTGAAACGAAATTTCAGCTCTGGATTTATAACTTTATAATACTCCTGAGAAACGGATTCGAAAACAATCTGCTTGAGATCAAACATAAACAACAGTGATAAGTAATCGAGTTTTCAGTTCTCAACGTCTCGTAGGAATTCTTTTTGGGGTCGTTTAATTCTCTGGAGAGCGCCAGCTATCCGAAACGTTACCCTGTATTTTACATTATTATAATTTACCTTCTGTGAAGGCTAACATATTCGATCTCAATTATTTGGAATAGTCGAAGTATACTCTCTAATTACAGTAATCATTGTACAAATAACAAAACTGAAGAAACTTCTTTCCCTATCCCCTTTTCTCTGTTAAAAATATATTTCATTATCGATCCATGTTTCTTTCGTTCGGTATAATAATACTTGAAACATTTTATTCAGCCTTCAATTTTTCAGCAAGACCAATAAAGCTTCCTGAACGAATGAAATTCCTTCGCTGTGACTTCCTTTGGGAGTCGAAATATTGTAGCTCGTCTGCAGGAAGCCGTAGAACGGAAACGACGGGTTCTATTGTGAGGTTTTGGACAGCGTGGTGGTAGTAGATAATTAAAAAGAGATCCGACAGTAACGTGGCAGCCTGCGCAGGGCCAGGAATTTAAAAGTATTTGATTTGTCAATGAAGGAAGAAAAATCAAATTGTCCTCTTGTTCCTTCGTTCACGCTTTGTCCATTCGCGTCTTCTCAATAATGGTCAGAATTATTAATAACAGTTACTGCCGCAATGCGCACAAGTTGAAACTGATCCAAAAGAAGGATTAAGTTAACGATCCTTTCTATCCGTAGTGCTAACTTCAAGTTTAGTAATAGGTGGTTGGAAGAAACTTTTTACGTACATGCAGTACTTTTAAACAAGGCTTAACCTTGTATATGCTCTTCCGATCTCTTCAAACTAACGTATTTTGGAAAACAGAAACTTTTATTTACTACTCCTTTATGTTTCTTCGAAGCATTATACAGGAAACTGTATTTTTAACAGGTTGAACCCTGTGATTGATGCTTCCAGGCAGTTTTATTTCCAAGTCTCAACAGCAGATAAAATTGAAATACTTGAGAAATACTCTCTAATTACAGCGATCATTGTATAAATAAGAAAACTGAAGAAACTTCTTTCCCTACCCCTTTTTCTCTGTTAAAAATATTTCATCATCGATTCATGTTTCTTTCATTCGTATAATAATACTTGCAACATAATAATATTGATAATTTAAATTTGATAATTAAGTATCCGTATTTCTAATAAGTCAAATTTTGTCTATGTCTGACTATACGTACTGATTTTCACTGTAGCACTCAACGTGATTCCTGTTTTATTACATTTACAATGTTTCCCCTCAAAATTGGAATACATTTATCGTACTATAATTTAATAAGAACATTCTGTCGTGCACAGTTAGTTCTAGCAATTAGACAGAAATATATGATAAGTGAATCATGATACGTCGTATCGTGACAAGGTCTCTCGAGAACAGGGATATGAGCATAGCAAATAAGATACCTTCGTTCCGTCCAATTTCTAGTATAAACAAATTAGCTTCGCGATGAGTAATATTGTCAATAATTTTCTCCTACAATATCTAATTACTTTTATTGAATTTGATTAGGAGTTAATCTCTTTCATTGCGTAAGATTTTGATAGGACTTTTTTTTACTAATCATACTTTATATAAAAACTTTGTTTCTTTAAAAGATTTTGCCAGATAAAATGTTGATCATTTCGATAACGAGACTCGAACGAAAGTTTTAATAAAAGAGTTCACTTCACAATTGTTTCCGCTCTATATGTTTATTGCCTACGCTATAAGCTACTTATAGAAACTCCGATACTTTTTCATACTAATTAAGAGAGAATTTCAATCGATGATAATACTGTTCTATTAGGAATACGCAACAGTTAGAATAGTAAAAACTTTAAAAAAATATTTCTTTTTTAATTTGATTTTAACAAATTAGAAATCAAAGGCAACTTGTTCCTTCAATAGAAAGTACTTCGGTAAAACTTCATATTCTTTTTTTTTCTTCTCGCTTTCAATTATAAGCTTCCTCGCTGCTCAGAAATATAGCTGTATCACATAAACTGCTTCCAGCAAAGTTAGCCATTGCTTACGGGAATCATTTTCTCACAGTAATAATTACCGTAATTAAATACTTTGCATTTGGCTAATTTCTCTCTACACCGAGCGCGTGGGAAATAAAAAGTACCACTGGAAAATTAGAATTTTATACCAGGAGCAGACAAAAAAAGAAATTAATTATTTCCCTTCAACATTTTCGTCAAAGACGAAATTTCCAATACATTTTAATACTTAAATATTCCATTCAAGGGGAAGGAATCTGAATGTTAATATTATTAATTTAAACATAAATCTAGTGAATATCTCATAAATCATTGACAACAGTGTAAGTCTATTTACAATGTTGATTCATATAGAATCATAGTATTAAGTCGCACAGTCCACGTTTGGTAGTGGGAACAAAGCAAAGATGAAAGTGGAACATAGTGATGTCTCTTGTATAGCAAGAAGAAGAAGAAGGAGTTGTAGAGGAAAGGTAAAGCTTCCGGTATCCCTGGGGTGGATTTGTCATAGGGAATCCGGTAGAAAAAAGGAACAAAGTAGAAAAACAGTAGAAGGTGGAAGCAAGATGAAAGGATGAGAGGAAGCACGTAGCTTGTTACCACTTGTTTATCCAGCCACGGTGTAGGGTTGTTCTCTACCAACCTTAGAAAACCAGAAGCACCCTCCCTCGTTCTCTCCGCCCTCGGCTTCTATCTTTACCCACGAATGCTGGGGACATACTAAACGTACGTTGTACGTGCACTCATTAAGCTTTCTCGAAGCTACTCTATTTCCTCTTCTCGTCTCCCTCCTTCTTTCTCGCTCGTACCGCTCTTTTGTTTCTTTCTCCAGTGTCGATCCACGTATCCATTTGTATCCCTTGTCCCTTTGCCCTCGCGTCGCTTCTGGTCTTACGGGTTTCTTCCTTCGTCAGTGTCTCCTCTTCGGTAACTCCATTTCTCCAACTGTTCCATCCATTCCTCTCGTTACTGCCTCCTTTCTGCCAGCAAATCACGAGACACGGAATCCGGGCACACTCGATTCGTTCCGCGACAGGTATTTTCCGGAGAAGGTCGTTTCAGAAGAAACAAGATAAGTCCGATTCCTCGTACCGTGTCCCCTTTTGCGAGGAGAATTTTAATCACCGACTAAAAGCTTCTCTATTTTTTATTAAAAATGCATTCGGGTTTCTGGACGCTCGGGTGGTATGCAAGAATGGTAGAGAAACTGGCGGTGAGAAAGAAAAATATATATATATAAGCTACGTCCGGTTGTAACAGCAACGGCGACCTATTTTTGTTAGCACTGCCGGTATACGACACCGCAAAAGTCCACAGTTCACCATGGAAATACAGTGGAACTAACGTAACACGGTTAAATACCAGACGGTGGTCGTTTATAAAATTCTAACCCCGGAATGGTCGTTGCTCGATTCTCGATGCAACGATAAATTCGTAAACTGCAACACCGGGCTCGTTCCGTTTATTAAGCTTTCGAAAGCAACTTCCTTATAATGGTGTTTTCGTGTTACAGTAATTTTTGAACAACCCTCCCTTTGTCTAATTTCGTTCAAATTGTTTCGTCATTTTATATGCGGAATTTAATTGTATTACACTGGAGACGAGCGAAAATATTTAATATATCAAAAATGAATTATTTTCTGGTATTCACATTGGCTTTTACAGTTAACTTCGTTCAGATGTTGTATCTGAATATTTATTAAACCGTGGTAAATTTATCATCGATGCATAACTAAATAATCCTTTCACGGTGGTAGAGGAAAACATCGACGTATTATACGAAACAAATGGGTACTTTTTTTAAATATGCAGATTACAACATTTGTTTAAGAACAATTTTATATGGTTTCGAATTTTGCATTATCGGGAATATGTAAACTACGGTTTATGGAAGTATATGTTGCGAATATGCAAACTATATGTAAAACATATATAAGTGTGTACTATGAATATCGAAGCTGGCACAATTACTATGGAAGAATGGACAGACTATTAATATTTATCGCAACAAGAATAATGCAATGTTATAAAGAGAAAAGATACCGTCGCCGTTGTAATGAATAGAAAGAGGTCTGGAAGAAAGAAATGTATCTCATAACAGAAGGACAGGTACATTACAATAATTACTAAGCGTAACAGAAGATTAATGACTTCAAAAATTACCAGGAAACTTTATAACGGAGGAGACAGAACTGTGTCAGTTTCAGCAGTGAAATGGCTCTTAAATAAAGCAGCCCTTGAAAGGAAACCGCGTTTACATGCTCTAAATAAATAACGCCACGTTACATTAGGTAAGAGAATACGAAAATTGGACACGAGAAGTGAGAAATGTTGTGTGAAGACAGGTTCAAATTCGAAATATATGCAATATACTGCAATATATGCAAATATAGCACATGAAATAAAATTATAAAGGTAAGAAGAATTTAATTTTACTTGGAAAAATTGTTACTCAAAAATTATAGTAGCCTAATGTAAATCTAATGTAGCAAATTAAATGTTTTTTGTGATACTCGAAATTGGTATTGTTGAAAAAGCAGATTTTCGAGGACAAAAAATTGCATTTAAAATCGTTGGGATGTTATTTTATAGAACTATTTATTTAGTTAATACAGGAATTAGTCAAGCAATTGAGACGAGTTATATGTGCCATTTAGTTGAAGATAAAAAAAATGGTAGAGAGAAAAGTTGAATTGTACTACAGATTCCATTTTTTATGAACTCAATTTTTTGCTTAAATGCAACAATATAGATGAAGTTCTCTTTTTAAATGAGACCATGCTTTTTAGATAAATGTTCAATAATATTTTATTATTCTAAAAGTCCAAAAAATGGCACTCATAGCTTATCATTCAGTAGCTAAATATTTTATAAAAATAACTGCATAAATATTTAATCGAAATTAATATAAACTGGCTTAAAATAAAGAATCAATCAATTTGCAACTTACAATAGACGCAACAAACAATAAATAGAAAAAAAGAATAAACCATGGAAGTGTGTAGTACGCTATTCGGAACAAGTTGAAGTTTCAAAAAACCTTTGTACAATACTTTTCATGCAGAAAAAATTCCTGTGCAATTGGTATCTGATACGCTTCAGTATTTTTTATGAAATCAAAATAAAAGAACTGCCAATCCTATAGCACAGATATGTAGATGTTAAAAAAAATCGTGTAGGAAAAAAAGCTCGCGCCGAAACAATCAATCGATACTTAACTTGTATTATTTTATAAGTTTCCCTATTTTTTCCTTCTAATGGAAATTCCTAATTAAATTTCACAATACGCTGAAAGACTTTCTCTATAGATTTTTGTTAAATTCGAAGAAGTACAAAAGACCTACGATATTCATATTCGATATCGCTGAAATTCGACGGAAGACTTCCATGAACGTAGCATAGCTTTCAATTTATTCCAAAGGTTGGCATTCAAATAAGGTTCGGATCATAACCCCGTTTCCCGTTTGAATCCTATCTCGGACTTTGATCGAAATCCAGAATACAACGATGTGATTATTTGAATGAGGATGTCGGACATTCCCCGAACTAGTTAAGTTCCTTAATTCGACTAACAAGTGAACTCAAAGGCATTGTGAAAACTACTACTGAATTTTTAAGATGATGCTAATTATTTAACATCATCATTTATCTTTTGCAATCTAATACAACTGACTGGTTTTGGAGAATATCTCTTCTATTTCTCTGGATTTCCAGTATACGTACACTTTCGGAAAACTAACTGTCGCCAGTTAGACCAATTAGCGTTTAGAAATGGTCGTACTCAGCACACTGTCCGCGTCGCATCCGATAACTTGGGGTAGAGACGAACATCAGGGTAGTTTCTCGGAGTAATGTAATACATTGTAGCCTAAACAAACCAGGTCGGAAATCTGACGTAATAGTTTAGTACTAGAGCACTTGAATAAACACTTTAAAATTAAAAGAAATTGAAAATTATAGGAAATAATACTAATCATTATTCGATGCCTTCTAAATTGATAATAATGATTTAAATTGATACTTTCATCGGAAGAAGATTAATTTTGTATGTTGAAACTGTTCGTTCAATAATATAGAATGAATTACGTCGTCCTATTTATACTTTTTCCAATTTCCTGCTGTCAATCACTAATTGCATTATTTAGAAAATAATTAATTTTAGAAGTTTCATGGAATCCTGCATTTTTTATACAGTTCCAGCAATTTCAGTCACAGGTTTATGCACACTTGACACTCAACTATTCTTGTAATTTCAAGTGATTAATTTTTTAATTACAATATACACTGCAGTTAGTGTATTTTCTTAAATAAATTGAATTTGCCAAGTTCTTATTAGAGACTAATGAATAAGTATCAAGGACTAAGCAAAGTTTACCCTATGTCAATTTAGTATTTGACAGGATACAAATAGTTATGCGACTCGATGCAAGAGAGTACGAACGAGAAGAATAAAAGCTAATCCGAGCAATGTTCTACCGCTAATAAACTATTCAAGCGCTCTTGGAGCGGATTCTCGAGCGACGAGAGCCACTAAAGCCATTTCCGCGTTACAACGAGCCAGTTGACACGCGTTCAGCGTCGCGAAAGTGAATTGGTTATTCATGATTATCTGGTGGCTTTCATGTTGCAAAGACGGCTTACACCGATGCCCGGAAAACGCATCGACCAATGCCTTACGAAAGAAAGAACCTCTCAGGATTTTCTCGTACTTGTTCGAGTCTGAAAGACACTCGGATCCTGAATAATCCAGTCGCCAGTCAAAGAGATCCTAAATCCCTTAGTGTTTTGGTATCGACAGATCATACAATAGTTTTATAAACATAAAGTATAATTAAATTTTTCAGATAGTACCATGATTTTTCTTTCAAGCGAAAGAAGTTTATATCGGTCTTAATAAGATGGAACTAACTAAAGTTTGAGTTTTAATTTCATATAAAATACCTCTTAAAATTATTTATGAAACTTCTTTAATAAGCATCAAACTTTCTTACCGTACCCTGTAACTCTTTCTAAACGTCTTGGGTATATTGAATCCACTGTGAGAGATGAAATTAAAAATTCGTGATTATATCTTTTTACTTTTTAAAGTTATATTAACAGCCATTACGATTCAAAAATTTTTAGTGAAAACTGATTTTTATCAACATCAATTCACAAATTTTTTACGGCAAAGAAGAATATAGTAAAAGAGCTGAAATTAAAGTACTCCAGTTTAGAGTTCGAGTAAAGCTACCATAAAGAACGGTGCTCGAAGTGGCAGAGATAGCGGAGAATAAATGTATCCAAGTTATGAAGATAACGGATAATTTAAGGTGGCCAAAGAGGCAGGAAAATAAAATAATTCCTAGTTTCGTTCACTCTGATTTTATGATATCAAAAAGAATAATATTTAGGTAATACGAAATAAACTTCAAAGCCGCATAAACGATACCTACATATGTCAAGTTCCAAAAATTCATCCATCCTCTTATTCTGCAAAAGTTTATTATAAAGTAAGAAAAAAAAAATTTCCTAAAGTCTTTGAATATAATTTTCCAAATAAGAGAACAAGCGTGAAAAAGAAGCTAAGGTAAAATGCAACCCTTTCTGTGGCGCTACAGGGTCAA
The DNA here is from genome assembly GCF_907164935.1 of Osmia bicornis bicornis. Lineage (NCBI taxonomy): Eukaryota > Metazoa > Arthropoda > Insecta > Hymenoptera > Megachilidae > Osmia > Osmia bicornis. Next base: position 6,741,284 of record NC_060226.1, read on the forward strand.
CGGTCTAATAAACGGAGAGTACAAGCAGGAGGATGTACCCGGGCAAGCGAAGTCTATCCTGTAGCTAGAAAGTTTCAGCCGTATCGGTTAAACAAAACAGAAAGGCTGGACCCGAATGCATGCATCCTTAACAAATTATTCCACCCCCAAGTTCTCGAGGCACGCGCGGCAAACGTCCCTTTCTCGGCAACGTCCTGCATAAATCTACAAGAGAGTACAACACAACGTACACGACAGACCCCTGTCGCCGCGAATCAATCTTCTCGACCTGTTCTTCGTCAAAGGGAACAGGGTTCGCAAAGTCTCGTTCTCGAGAAAACATTCTCAATTGGTACACAACTTCTACCCTCTGAAGACTTGCAGCTTTGTTCCGGACAGGTTTATTGGGATTCAATTGCTTTCGGATGATTCCGGGTGACTGCAAACTGATTTTAATTGTACGAAAAAGAAACACGAACGCGGTAGGGTTTACCAAAAATTGGTACTACAATTTTAACGTGATTCAATAACTGTAAAGTGTTAAATAAAATTTTGAGTATACTCTGAGTCGTACGCACCTAAACCTTAAAAATTTGTATTAGGACGATCATAATTCGTTTTACGACCTAATATCGTGTAAAGAAAATTAATGTTAAGGAACTATTCGCACGTACTCTCGTATATTCCTTTATGACTCTTGTTCGTCTAACGTCATCATTTCAAAGAGTCAGCTGAAACGTGTAGCGAATGACGATTTCCTGGTTATTATGTTTCGTAAAGCGAAAGATTGAACGAAAATAATCAAAGTTTCTGGCAGAAGAATATAAAATGTTATCGCTAATTATAATCTTATAATTAATTTTATCCAGTAAATCAATAGGATTCATTGATAAGGTGAAGTCCATTATACAGTATTGTTTCATTTGCAATTCCTATTCCTTCTTGGAATTTTTCTTTCAGAAGTTCTACTGAAAAGTTTGATACGCTGAGACCAAGAAGAGCATTTGACAAAGTAGATTCGCATATTTTAATTGCATTAGCAACTCAATGATTAGTAACCAATTACAATGGAATTGAAGAGACAGATTTCAAGCTTCTTCGTGATTAACAATATTTTAACCAGCAAATCTGTGATTCATTCGTTTGTTTCCTTTACTCCGCCAACTTTAACGAGTTTTCGCTTTTCTAACTTTTTTCTTCTTTACACTTTTATAATTCCATCATTCCTCATTGATGAGTACACATGGCCGAAACTCGCGTTGAAACTTTCAACGAAGCGAGTTTCTATGGTGTACAACTTTTCGATTTCAAACGTGACCCGTGTATAACGCCACGGCTACTCGATGGTATATACCCTGTCGTCGTGTTCAGCTTGTATTTCGAAAAACTTTCGAACTATACGAACTTTTAACAGGACAGCAACTTTTCATGCACTTTTAGACGCTCCCATCTTTTTTAAACTGTTCCCATGCAAACTTGGAGCCGATCAAAAAATTTCGTGGCTAGGAAAACCTATGGCCTTCTGAACGAGCAAAGGACAATATTAACCCTTTAAAGCCAGGGTTATTCGACGAAATTGAAATTCAAACGACTCGTTTACTAGAATTCAATAAATAATAATATCACGCGTTGAGGAATCTTTCTCGGTGATTCCTGTGCCTTTGTACAAACGACGAAACTACAAATTAATGAATATTAACTCGAAAATTTATGGAACGCGAAGAGAAATGTCATTTGACGACGAAAATATTTCCACGTTATACATTGTAAAATTGTTTGCATTCTGCGTCAGGTTGTTCGCACAGGTAATTAGACTCGTGTTGTTAATTAAATCTGATGTGTCTGTGTAAGTTTATACGTGTGACACGTGTTTTATTTCGTTTCATTTTTGTTGAGAAATATATGAGCATCAACAAATCTAATAATATTATTAAATTGTAGGATTTCCATGAAATTATTAAAAGAATATAGTACTGTACAAGTGAAATGGAAAATCTATACTTCAATTAATTACCGTTTTTGCTTGTCGAGAAGAAATTGCATTCCTGTTTTTGTATATTTTATTCCACTCCATCCATATTTCATAATATGAATATATACAATAGAGAACTTGACGAATATTTGAAGAAGCAAACACAGTGATAGTGATCCAATTCTCCTGTTCGACAAACATCGAGAAACCCTCTATCTGAATCATGTCGAGTGAAATTCATCGACACCAGCTACAGAGTGAATTTGCGATGCAAATGTTCAAGTGTATCTCTGTCTTTTGCAATAAAGATGACCCAAAACGAATGGTACAAGGTGTGACAGAAGTAATTAAACAACTTCGATTAGTTACCATTTCTGTCATGGATTGTCGTGTCAATATTTCGTTAATAAAATACGAATAGTTTTTTATTCATTATTTGACACCTTTCCAATAACAAGAATAAATTTTTAGGTCATATCAATACTCTTCTTTATTTCAAGACATTTCTTATTCATACAGTTAATGATGATCCGCTTTTGTGTCGAGCCCATACTAATTAGTGGACTGGTAATGAGAAATGAAATATATATAGAGCAATAATTATTTAAAATAATTTGAGCGTAGAAAATCACCCATTTACAAAGTTGATAATATAATTCGCCACAACGTCAATTATGTTACACTTCCATTTATAATTATTGAATTGATCACTGACTATCAAGGATCACTTAAATGATAACCCTTCGAAAGAAAAAAAATAAGGATCTTATCTATAGACTCAATTTAATTGAACTATCAGATGGAAAGTTCTGATCACCGCTATATTTGTTTAATATTTTTTTATAACTAACGTGTGTTCATTAAAACTTTGAACATTTTTCGAAATTACTTTTAGTAATAACGAGGAAAGAAAAGGGCAGATAGCAAACATGATACCAACATGAAAGAAAATTCTTGTAGGGAAAAGAAGCTTAAAAAATCTGCTATCATTAAAAGAAACCTTAGACAATCAAGACTTATTGAAAGAAAAACATATTCTATCTAATGAATGGATCGCGATAATTTACACCGAATAGAAAGGAAAAACAAGAAAAACTGTTTGAATGAACTTTGGTAGATGAGGTTATTAATTTTCCATCGGAACTGATAATACTTCCCCTTTTCATTAATACATCTGCTTTCAGACTACCCTTGCAATACCAAACAAGTGTTTTTAACATCCAAAGGAAACGAACACGGACACTCTTTCTCCACCATTTTCGATCTTTAATTACGACTTCCGATGAAGTCTGCGAACAATTACGAAGCCAAACAACATTTCCTGACATTCGTTTCGTAGGTCCATCCTTCTTTCGCTTCTTCTTTTATGGCTTGTCATCGTTTCAATGCTATTCATTGGATCGACAATACGTGTGAATCCAATGGCGCTTTTCTCTTCAACAACGTTCTAACTATAGAAACTTCTCTTTTTAAAAGCAAGAACGAGTGTCTTGTTTTCGTACTAACGAACGTCCCGATGAAGATGGAACATCGATTTCCTCTTCTTATTATTGGTGGTTGCGAAAGAGGTTTACATAGACACGTTAATTTAGAGAAAAATAATTTTGTTTCAAAAATTCGATTTGCAATGAGAAATTTTTTACTGCGGGTATCGCACACGGGGAAAGGGTTAAAATAATTTATTGGAATAGTTTACGTCCTCGGTAAAAATGAACCATTAGAATCTGAAAGATTCATCGAAAGCATCGACTGTTCGTATAAAAAATTAAAGAAGAAGCTGACCCATTGAATATAAAAAGAAAATTGCTAATCGATTGCCCAATATGATACGGTTAAATTTTAATCGTTACGGTCGTACGAAAAAATATTCCAGAATTATTCTTAACTGAAAATATGTTTGAAACTCACACGGTGGTACTTTTCAATAAGCAAATCGATAAAGAAGCCGCGATATATTGCCTACGAGGCATGTATAACGAATGAACAACCTTTTGCAAGATGGATGAGCGCGAATGTAATTTAAAAAGGCATCAGTTGTGAATGGAGTTTTCAGCAACCGAAAGGTTTTTTGCAAAAAAAAAAAAAATACTTCTTATTTCATATGCATTCTGAATTATACGCGATCGAAAAATGCTTTAAATTATCTACGTTCAGAAGCATCATTTTTTAAAGTAACCGAGCAAAATATGTTTCACCTAGAAGTGCCTAGATTTAATTATTTCGATCATTAACGTACGTTATCATAGTTAAAATTAAAAAATTACCTTACCAGCCTTCCTCGCGTAATAGAGCTGCGGCTGCAGAGGTGACGGTGCACGCAATTGCAGTGATGCATGGCGAGCATTAGGCAGACTTTGCATAGACGCGGAGAAGCATACGTATACGTTGAAGGTTCGAAGCTGAGTCCTACAGAATTTCGGTTCCATACGCCAGGGTGTGTACACACGTTGCTAACACCACTTACCCAACTTACACGTAACATTTCAACCCTTCCACAAGCCTATGACCTCCCAAGAGGCTCATACTTCAAGGAACGCGAAAGCTTTCGCTTATGGATACTGGCACAACGCATTCGATATCGAGCTGTCTTCGAACCTGTGCATAACGAGAAGAAAATTCACGTTAATTATAAATTACAATGTAATTTGTATCAGTCTAAGAACTTTTTATTTGGAACAGAACATTTTGGATGAAGTTATAAAACAAATTCGAATACCTTCCATGAACCAGTGTAGGTGTAAGAAAGTCATAAATAACCGAGGAAAAATAAAGCTTCAAATGATAAGGTTATCAGAATAAGAAAGTGCGAGGGAGAATGATCAAAAACAGTTGCGTTTGATGAAGTGCCAGGAAGAGAATAAATACAACCAAGAGGTGTAGACAATGTTTTAAAGAAATGGTGTAAGAAATTAAAGAAGAGGAATGAATAGGAGGTAAGGTTTCATAAATTGCACCCGGTGGAAATTAAGTTGCAACAGATCATAGTCTCCAGGGAACAAAGAAAGCAGATGAATGCTATTCAGAATGTACAATTTTATGGAAAATATTCTGTTACCGTGAAAAACTTTCGTACGACGTTCTTAATATTTTATTACTAGAAATCATTTTTCATTTATTAATTTATAAACGATTAATGATATTCCCAAATAAATATTATTTGGCTATTAGATACTGCAACCGATGATTCATTGATGCAACAAGGCTCTCGAGGAAATATTTCATTTAACAGTTAAGGCGGTAGAATGAAATTAACGTTAAAATTAATATCTTCGTTGGTTAGCAAGACATTAGCGTCTCTTGTATCACGTAATTCTGTTTATAACTTCCCCTCTTCGTACTAATTTACGTCATTTTAAGTCGCAGAGAGAACGGATGTAAGCTGAATCAGGTATGTAGAATGCAGATCGGGTGTAACTTTCTTGAAGTAGAATTAATTATAATAAAATACAGTCAACTTGAAAATGTTTTTATAGTATAACGTTTGGAACGTGACAAAATCACTATAATTGGTAAGAACAGGTCTACTTTGCACAATCCTATAATTCATCTTCAAGAACTTCATCCCTGCTTTTTAATTTTTTAAGCCACTTTTGCCCTGTCTGTTCGCTTACATTATTGCACTCGAAAGGTGTATAAATTTTTCTGACACCCTCCGAAGCTTTGCTACCAAGTTTATACACGAACGAATTATGATTCTCGACTTACGTAGATATTCTGAAGTGACTTCAGGCACAAGGGACAAAATGTAGAGAACAAATTTAGAAAAATAAAGGTACTCAATTTAAAAAATTAAAAATTATAGTCTACGATGCTGTTCCTTACCGTTCAACTAGAAAATCTCTTGAAATACATCTTTCGAAGTAGACCGGTATTATTGAAATCCGATAAAGTTTTGCCCATTCAACATGTGTAAAGTTTCCTGTTGCAGCCACAAGCTCCCACGAGTCAGCTTAGGCAAGTATTTACGAAGTTCATAAAATTCTATTGAGTTTCTTTAAGCGTTGAACGCGATCGCGGATACTGTTGACGATGTACTTTATACGACTCCCATTGCGCTCGCTTTAACTGCCAAATTATAAGCTGCCTAGATGTATAAGTTAAAACCGCGAATAAAATATTTATCCGTTAGAAACTCTGATATTCTCCCTTCGTTTTTGCATTCGAAAGAGAATGAAAAATCAGGATAACGTAAGAAGAACACAGAGAATAACTTTTCCAAAAATATGAAATCTTCTTGCATAAATAACACATCTATTTGTGAATATTATAACGAGGAAAATGTTCAGTGTGAAATTAAACAACATTGAATAAACTTCAATGAAATGTACAGAGGTGAGAACCTCTATTTAACCAAACAAGCTCGATTTTGATAAGCCGTGAGCGCAATGCAGTTTATACTGTCCACAAGAACTGATGCTCATTTACATTTTTATTAGGCAAATCGCGATTATTCCGCGTAATTAACGTTCCAACGTTTATCTAAGGTATATAATTTCGCGGAAATGTAAATTTAATCCCCTCCTCGTTTTATAAACAGTATAATTATTCCTCGTACGTGCACGTTTCATATCGCGGATTAATGGGTGACAATCTTCGCAGAAATGAATCCAATGAACGTAAAAGGATAAAAATTCATACATCTGTCGTTTCAACGTCTCCTTTCTATCAGAATAATTTTTCAACTTATACGAAACATAAATCGTGCGTATAAATAATGCGAAATGGTATCGATTGCATGTCGTAAATAATGCGAAACGTTGCAGTGTCGTGTTTATGCTTCATCGTCTCGTTTCTACGCGATGCTTTTATTTCCATCCTATCTGAGAGTGTTTTATCGCGTGCTTCGTTAGGTATATCGTTCGAATGAAATTCATTTATTGGTGGCCGAATAAACGGTATTGACCCTTTGTACTAAGATCGATTTTTACATTATGGAGCCTGGAATACATTTACTTCGATTAAGGCTAAAACCATCCGAACCGAGTGTATATTTAATTTTACTGTGCCTTTAAATTGAAGTCGAAATAAAGTTTTACTTTATCACTGTAATAATTAATTAAATGAAATACCTTTCGAAGCGTTCCCCGAAGAAGATTTTTTCAAATTTTTGCAAAATTAATTTATTCAAATTATCTAACTTTCGACTGCAGGTCATAAAAGTCAATCCACTTAAGTATTACGATAACAATTAACAGTTTTGCAATTTTGCAGCAGGTGATATTGCGCCTGGTTAACTCTCCTCGTAAAGGAGTATGGCAGACTTAAGCAAATTTCGTTTGAATTATTCATATCCAAATTACAAGTGCAATTGAACAGAATCTTTGGTAGATTGTTTTAACGCTAGAACAACTAGCATTGAAGTTTCAAGACTCTTCGTATTATTTTGAATAATTAAAGAATTCCAAAACGCAGCTATTAAATCTACTTCCACTACTATTTAATTTTGTATTTCATATTATTTTCAATTTTCAATATAAATATAAAATTATTCTTCCAATATATGATGTTCAAGGGTTAACAGAACACCCTGTTTACTATTTTCATTGAAAGACATTAAAGAGCGGCTGATTTTATTATTATCCAACCGAGTAAATGGTTCGAGGATTCGCAATAGAAGGCTAAACGAATACTAAACATTCTAGAAGGAAATACGTGCATCTGTTGACCTTACGAGTTTAACGAAATGAAAAGGTTTGTTGATGGCTGTGCAGCCTCGTCACCCATCGACGACCTCTCCTATTGCACAATGCTGCTCAGGAGGCTCGTCTGAACGAAGAGCATTCCCATTGGTGGAAACGTACATCGTACGATCATCGTGACACTTAACACCACTTGACATCGTTGAATATCAGTGGGAATTGACTGGATGGAACGAGGACACGACCGCTAATTCGTCTGCTTACAGAATTCCCGCTTCCCACAATGAAATTCCTGCTCAATTCCGCAGCAGCGAAACGATCGTCTTCGACGTACGCGTTCTATTTTTGCTTATCGTTTAATCTATCCCTATCGATCGGTTACGTAAGTTTTTTTCTAATGCAAGGTACGCGAAAAGAAAACAGAAGAATTGTTTAAACTAGTTTTGTCACCGACAGATTTTGAAATAAATTTCATCGCTCGTCGAACTGTTCGCAAAACATCCCAATTAAGATGGTGGAAATTAAATCAATTTCAATAATTCAGTTTCATGGAATTTCCAACAGAACGTGTACATTTAATTTTCCGTGGTAACAATCGTTTTTCGTGAACATACATCTACCTCTTTCGTAGCGAAAGGGTTAATTGGATTGACCTAGAGGAGATATGAAATGCAGGGAACAAAATCAACTTGCGATAATGAATAATTTTCGTTCTATCCACTGGCTATCGTGTACCTTGCAAATGATTCACCTACGTTTTTGATCATTTATTCAGCAGGAAATTAATAATGGCGCGAGCAATGAAATATTCAATGATCGTCGCGAACACGATTCTCTCGTGTATGCTCATAAAACAGACGTTACTTCAATTCAATTGTATGTATCGAAGTGATTGCACCTGGAAACGCTCATTAAAATAAACATAGCTCAGACTACAAAAGAAAACTTTTAATTATGCCGCGCTCCTGATGCAATTCAATTTCCCTGAAATCGCTTATAATTTGATTGGAACGGTAAAAATGTCTCTGTCATAAAATGATAATAAATCTCAGTTATTCGTTCAAATAGTTTTAACAAGAGTAACTTTATAATTATTTATTTAATATCTTTTAAGTTTTTATTTATTTATTTATAATAACTAAAGGAAAACTAGTAGCCTTTGATCTTGTTAAATAATTCTTTTGCAAAGAACGAAAGATTGCATTCTAATTACATTCTAAATATTAGCAAATATTTTTTTCAATTATGGTTTCATTCCGGTGTGGAGTCAGTAATGAACATTTAACATGAAATATGAAACCACGATACATTGAAATGTATCTAAATCACGTAATTAGTTAATGAGAAATACGGGATTGATTATAATCAACAGCTTTGCAATTTAAACATACCCTCGTATAGACTTCAATTTGTATCATAAACGATATCTTTATTAAATTAAAATTATTCTATTTGCGTTGCATTATTTTACTTTCATATGGTTTGCCAATTAAGCGATTACTAAATTCTTTCGAGCCGAGTGCCGATGAAAGGGGCATTAAAATTATGACAGTTTAATTCACTAATTTACCGAATTAGCAGAATGGAACAGCCGGATCTGGGTTACGATTCCGCCTTGAAGAAGATATTGAAGATGCGTGGTTTTACGAATCTCATCCCAATTTGATTAATTCATCATAGTTCTCGGCAAAGTTTTAAGACGATCCATAGACCAGCACAGGCCGTCTTCAATTTGTAAATACGATTCACAGACACTCCGTATCTAGGGCATCACGGGCGACGACGACAATATCAACGACGAGAAAGTTAATATCGAATTCGCGACGCGCCGCAGAAATGTTGTCGAAACTTGCGACCGTGTTTTCTTCATTGTCGTGACGCTGCCAATTAATTTAGATCCCAATTTAACAGGGTAACTTCTAATACCTTGTTCCTTGCCCCAATCAAACGAACACCGGTCTCACGATTTTCTTCAAACGTTCAATTAATTTCTCGAACTTGGTTGCAATCATTTTGATGTATTGTACAAATAATTTCAAATAAAATTTCATAAAATAATTCCTTCTTTTCTTTTGCAACCACCTCCTCTGTATTAACACATTTCCTAATATTCTTCAATTTTCTACAATGTTAGGTACACAAATAGAAAGCTTCTAAGAAAGTAAATACTTCCATCGTACTTTCAGAGGTAACGTTATAGGTAAATTTATGCAAAATCTTGGAAAGAAGGAAGAAAGAAACTTTATTTGTACATTCTTGGTGTACTTTTTTCTACTACCTTGGCTGAATACGAAAGTAACGAGGATAAGTTTCTAATAACTAGGTCGCCGGGTCACAAAATCAATTATTTTACGTATTTATTGCTCTGTTTATAAAATAGAAAGTAAATAGAACAACTGAAGTGAACGAAATGGCAATAAAAATATACACCTAAAAGGAGTAGTTAATTAAAAAAGTATTCAATTACTTTGAACCGATCACTTAAAACAACTCAAGGAAAAGAACTTCCAGGATGAAATGAGTGTTTAAAAAAAGAATCACTTTAAAGGAAACCACTTTGCTGTGGAGGGAAAGAGAAAAGGAAATGAAAGAAGCAAGCCAACAGTCCACACAGAAGTACGCAGAATACAAAATAACGAGTCTACACTTGAAACACCATTTTGAAGAGTAGCCATTGAAAGTATGATCTCTGTATAATGCCCGGAAAGAAAAGAATAAACCTTACCCAGCCTGCAAGAAAGTTCTGAACGAAAGTGCCATTATTTTTAAGGTAGAATCGCGGTTCACCCTCTACGTGTTACGTCTACATATCAGTTACTCTTAAAGGGGTGTTTCGTCTTCAAAATTTACTTAGGTATATGGCTGTCTGTTTTCAAGAGAGCTGTACGAGCGACATAGGTAGCGTGTTAATGTTCTCACGAAACAGCCGCATTAATTATACAGGCACGTTTCATAGACTAACGTGGCAGTACTCTCAAGAAACAACGTAAGACAAGAGCGGCACACTATTCGAAAACACAAGTTTCGCGGGTGGATTTTTAGATCGTACGAGGATTGATTTGCTGAAAATGTAAACGATGTTTCCAAACAGACACGCTTGTCTGACGAACAACGAGACACGACGAGTAGCCTGTATCAAAAACTAACTTCCGTTTATATTTTTTTCATGGCAGCAAACCCTCTGTCAGGATTTTATAACGCCGTGTTTCGCGTCCGTCGAATCTGGATGCATCCTCCAGCTACAACCAAACTTTCCTTACCTCGGTATATTTTCGCGAACCGACACGGTCCGAGCTCGTGCATCGTTTGTCGATTCAACTGTTCTCATTTACTTTTTAAATCGCGCCCATTGTTCGTTCGATACTCTCTTCGTGTTCCCGTATAACACCGTTCAGGTAACGCGAAATTTTCCCGAGCTCAATTTGATGAAAAGATACGAGGATTTCGAAGATTTCCAATGGAAGGATCTGTCGCGAAGCGTGGCGGTCGAGTAAATGAAAATAAAGTATACATCCCCTTTGCGGGGACGCTAGCTCCTCGGGGATAAGTAACTGCGGCCAACAATGTTTTTCATTGCCGAAAAGTTGGAGGATTCGCGAGCCTAGGAACGTTGAAAAGCCCATAAATCAGAGCTTATCGCGAAAGAGGAGAGATTATCGAACTCGTAAGCTCAGCGCTCGGTCTGCTAGTCGCGCGAGGAGAGGGTGGATCCTGCTGATGGGGTGGCAGTCTCTTGGAAACTATAGGGATAATTAGCAGCTCGCCAGAGGAGAAAGAACTCACTGGTTAACGAGCCAACTAAGAAATCGAGCATCCCTTTTTTATTTTCTAACTATTCTCACTGAAAGTAACATCATAAAGGACGAAAAGAAAATATAGATGAAAGAAAATACCAGTGTAGACGTTCCAATTATAAATAAACAAATTGAGTATACTTTTTATTTTAACCCGAGAATTATGGAAATTTTTAAAAGTATAATAAATTTCGATGAGGTTCGTCTTTTTTTTTGTTTTTTAAAGGAACAATTTATTCTGTCAGATAAATGACAGAATAAATGTACTCGTACAGTCGGTTCGAAGTTAGCGGGATAAAAAATTATGTAAAATTTGTGAGTCGTTAGAAATATTAATATCCCAAGGAATTAATAACTTTCCCAGGCTCTTCGAAGTAAGAAGAGACCGTAAACGATCTTTTAGTACGCCATGGACCCGTTTTATTCGCTGTGAACGCTATTCCCAGTGTTTTATATCGTGCTCCTGGGAATCTTCTAAAGCCACGATTTTTCTTCTCACCTGTATCAACCGGGTGGCTTGTAAAACATCGTTACTTACTTGCTTACCTCGCCACTTTGATTTTTATCATCGCTAGACCAACAATAGCCTCACTCGTTATACCTATATTCACCGTATTCGCGTGTTACCGTAAAATAGACCGAATGCAACGAAAGGTATAAATAGAAGTAAATGATTCATTGGAAATTCTTAACCCGACACTTTGCGTGGCTAAAAGCAATTTCGTGTACACAATCATAACCGAAAATATGTATTTATAATATTGGATTGTAATGCTCCCCATTAAACTCTCGCAAATTTTGATGTAATTTCATTGTTCAATTTTTCAAATGTCTCGTATACTTAAGATTCTTAAATTAATGTCTAGAGAAATGATTTTAGATGAAAATAAAAATATAGCAAAAGGTAGCAGGTGACGAAATTGCCTTACACCATATTACACAATCTCCCCATGATGTAGAGAATTTATATACGAAATTCGTTGCAAACTTGTATCCGGGTTACACGAAAGGTGTACGTGATATTATGAAATATGAAAAATTTATGTTTATTGTATACCCCATTCGTTGAGGAAGGGTTAATGGTTTAACGAAAGAAAAAACTAGAAAATGCTTCATGAAGAGCGATATTTCAACGTTCTACCAGATAGTAGCACAGCAAAGAATTGGATTTTTTATCGTTCTCTTAGGTGCCAGGAGAAAAAAGTTAAATGGGACGTATATGTCTCGCCAGTCACGGAAGGGTTAAATGCAAACGAGTTGTTCGCCGGTGTATATCATGGTTACGAGCCGCGTAAAATGAAACCAAGGATCGTATCAAATAGCATCTACAGAATAAATTCTGTTTCTCGATAGTACTGTGAAATTCGAAGCTTGTAAAGTCAGTAATCGCTCCGACGCGATAAATCCTGATTTATCGACTACTCATTTTGCAACACGTCCCGTAACGATTACTTCTCGTTCCTCCACCACTATTTCTCGAATTTCTCTATCACTTTCAATTATTTTTTTTTTTTCAGACTTTCATAGGAACGCGTCGCCGCGTTTGATTCTTCCGCACGGAAATACGATTACCGTCGGCTGCATTGCAATATTTTGCGCGACGGAAGCGATAAATTATTAACACGTTTATGAACACGTGGTTTCCTTCGTTGCCAGTTGAGCTTGCCAAAATTAATTTCTATATTTGTCGATGTACCCGCACGTTTTGCGTTTGAAGTATAAAATTCCAGTTTTAAATTGAATATTTCACGAAAATACCTTTTAACTGTCAAGCTGAATTTTAGCGTTCGCACCACCACCCCGACATCGACGGAATAATTACGCGAATAGTCATCGCTCGGTCTTTTTAATAATATCTTTACTATTTGAACAAATAAAATAAATGAAAAGAAAATTAATTTCTTCGTTCGAAATAAAATCTATCCACAGTCATGTAAGTGTCAGACACATTTACGGATAATTTCAATGGTTTCTGTCCGACCACCAATTTACCTGTGCTACGCGTTTCATCGCACACCGATCCTATTCTACTTATTCGACCGCATAGTGTTCTTGCTCTACTCGTCTGACACCAACCGCTCCTATTCCACTCGTCTTACCAAACAACGGCCCTATTCTACTTGTGTGGTCACGTACCTACGGTATTGGTCTTGTCTATCCACTTCAAGTATGCATAGAGAGTAGCAAAGGAAGTTTAAGAGGCCGCGGCTGTTCGCAAGCAAAGTATCGAATTAACGCGTCGAGGATTACAATAAAAATAATCGTATGTAATGCTATTAAAAATTACCCTCGTCGTTGATGAAATTATTTAACTAAATTAAACTCGTATCATCGAGAAAACATAGAAATTCTATTCTCATTGTGCACGGATTCAAGTTGATCATCCAGAGACATAAAACTTAATCTCATGATTTGGGAATAAAGGGTACTGGTGAATCCTCTATCTAGTAAATCCGTAGAGTTAAAAAAAAAAATGGGGGGAGAATAAAAAGAGATAGCAATCACGAATTCGTCCGAAGTGCATTGTTCTTCGCGTTATATGCACCGTGATTCATCGACGCTGGTGCATTAGGTGTATTAGCCGAAATCACGCTACAGAAAAGCGGCGTGAAGTAACTCGCGCTTGAATAGAGGCAGCCCGTTGTAGCAGCTGCAGAATCCCGTGCTTTCGAGTCGCTTTCAAAGGGAAATCGTACCTACTTCGGCTGTCCCAGCTGTAGATATTTTCCAATTCAACTACTGCTAGTTACATTACGAGACGGGTATAGTGCCCCGGCATCTTTTATTCTCTTACAAAGGATATACTACATGGAGAGACTGATATTGTCCTAAAGTCGAGAATACCCGAACAGGGAGCAGAGCATTACTCATGTAACGATAGAAAGTTTTATTAACGTGCTCGCTACCCTTATTCAGTTGGAATTTATTTTACTTTATAATATGAAATCAAATAACTTTCTAAGAATCTATTTGAAAATTTTTTATTTCATCCCTGTAATAAATATACGCGCAAAATCCTTCAATTTTAACGCACTAGTCGGTTGTAATTTACTTTTTAATAGTTAGTTTAAAAATAAATTGATAACCTCGATATTCTAAAAGAATTAGTATCCTTATGGTATAAAGGCAGGGTAGAAGGGTTGTTGGTATATTTTACAGAATAATTTATCGAGTAAACAGTCAACAGTTATTGATCACGAATGAAACATCAAACACTCTAGAAATTAGCAGGCTTCCAATGTTGGTTAGTTGCAATTAATTAATCTTGGAAGCAATTAAGCCTTCAATAGTCTCTTAACAGCCAAAGCATCGAGGCTTCCATCAAATTAGCAAGTAATCAAGCACAATTTACATTGCCGATGAGGAGAACAGCAACCGATCAATTATTAATAATTACTTAAGTACAGGGTGTCCTAAGGTACCAAGAAACAAAATCCTATTTTCGAACGAGAAGAGACATGTATATTTTTTGGGACGCGATCGTTAATTGTCCGTGATTTCGGTAGTTAATCGAGTCTGATAATAGATAATGAGTTGGCGTAACCGCAGCATGCATCGTATTGTTTGATCGCAATGGAGAATTTATCGCAGCTTGTTCGCGTGCCCCATTAAATCCTGCTCTTTACGTTTACACGCTGCCCAATATCAAATATATTTTCACACGTTTGCATGAATTAGGAGAGTTCAATGATGTGCACCCCACCGTTCGAAATTGTTGGAGCGCTTATTAAAATTTTAGATTAATCGAATAATTTGAGAAATTCCTTCATTTTTCAAAATTACTCTTTCAGAACCATTCGGTGAATAAAAGCTCTTTGTACGGGAAAATTTGTATGGGTGTCAAATCATTCATGAAATAATAACGCGTATAAAGCAAAAGGTTCAAAGGTCAAAGTGAAATGTTAGGGCATACATTTATCGATTAATAAATCAAAGTGGCGAGGCTCATTTCGGATAGAAACTCGTCAACTATATGAATGATTTCGAGCTTTAGCGATTAGAGTGACGCCCTTTGATTCGGCCAGAACCAATCGATTATATTTAATTGAGTCATTTTGAAAAGTTAAACGATTCAACCTATGCAAACGTGTTTTCCAATTACAGTGCGTAAAGGTCTGCACCGTTTTCAATCCTCTTAATGATAAACCGCACGCTTGTAATTAACCGGTGCGATTAATTAAAGGGGATACGGGGAAAATCATTTTCCCTTCGTTATTCATCCTTTTGGGAGAGTTGTAATTTACCATTGACCGTACACGAGCGAACGTACATTTTTTTTCCTTTTTAACTTACAATTTACAGAAAGTAGAGTACAGTAGATTTTAGAGATATACCAAATCTACTTTTATTTTTGAATAAATATAGAGATATATTTTTGAAACCTTTTCTGCAAATATAACAATATCATTACCTTACAACCTCATACTACTAAAAAGTGTTCCATATGCATGTTACCTTCAGGATTAATCTCAGTAAAAGGATACTAAGAATTTTCGGTAAATCTAGACCTGTGGAAACATGGAGGTGCACTTAGACCACACGTTGCCCTAATTTCTTATACTCTGGATTATACTCGCAGAATAATACTGGAAATGACAGCTCTGAGATTAATACTTAAAAATAATGAAAGGCAGATTTATAGAATAAATTCGCCACTAAAATTGTGCCCACATATCATGAAATATCCTGTATATACTTATCACTCGATTTGCCTTCAAGAGAATTATGATATTTTTATTTTGCAATGGAATTTTACACCTGTTTTATGATATTTAAAAAATATTCTAATTTTAATATTTTGATATCGCTTCGAGGTAGTCGTTAACATAATCAAAGTAAATATTCACGTTTACATTGAACGATGTGTCTTCAATCCCACCAGTTCAATCTTATTTGAACGAGCTGGTCAATATTAATTTGGCTGGTGATCAAAGTAGAGTTAGATTTTAACGGAGTTTACGTAAGAGGTATCGGCATACTTCCGATCCTGTTAGAAACTTAGACCCTTGTACCCTTACGACGGGATTGTATAGCGCTTTGTTACATAGCTCTCTTAGAACCTTAAAATACTTGATCGAGAAACACCAAGGTACTTGAGAAACTTTGTAAAATGTTTCACAGCGTGGAATAGAAATCACTGTCGTTCAAGTAATATTTTATTCAAACGAGTATTCAAATAAAATTTTTATTCTATTTATTATTTGAGTTAAAAGATGCGTAAGAAGCGATGTGAATTTTATTTGCTTCAATTTTGTATCGCCACGTTGGAATGTTTTTCAAATTCTACTTCATCACTTCCTGCTATCTTCGAAAATAAAACAAATTTTACACGAATACTTTAAAAATGTTTCGCTTTTAAAAGTTATAAATATTTATTTTCACCCGGTGACTTTTTTATGATTTAAAAAGCGTTTCTATCGTTTTTAGTAATAAAAATTTTGAAAGATATTTTAAACAATTTCAGACAAGAATAAAATATCATAGTGTAAAAGATATCTTGCCAGTGTACCTAGACAAGCGAAACTATCTACCTGTCCCCTATTGTATGTATATTATTACATTGTTCGTGCTCATGTTTAAATTTTAAAAATTTTCTTTTATGAAAGCAGTGCTGTTACGCGTTCAACACGAAGCTTTACGAAGTTTTACAGCGAAGCAGAGTGCCGAAAAATAGAAAAGATAAAATAAAAATTTAAAAGCTTCGAGATTGGCTGAAAAATTGATCCTCTAAATCCTAATGGCTCCTTAAATAATTTTACGAAATACCGCAATAACATCATGAATAGAGAATAATTTTAGTAATTTTAGATGATATCCATTGAAGAACAATTTCTAATGAATTATTTACTTGAACCGAAAATTTCGTTTCTATTCACCTCATTTTACGGCACACTGGGGTGATCGTCGATGTAGCTGGCACGCTTCGTTTTATCGTTCCCTCTTGACGTTAATAACTCCCGTATAACCCATTTTATAACGCTAGTCACGTGAACAAAACGATTCATTTTGCACTCTGCAACCCAATTTTTTTTCACGACAAAAAAGAAAATTATACGACACGAAATCACGATAGTAAACATTAATCTCCACCTATGCGCTAATAATTGATCTATAATTTTTAAATGGCTTACCTCTCGTTTACCCTTTTTTCAAAAACAGCAGGGAATAGCTTTTTTGAAAAATCCAGAAAATTCAGATACGTAAATTTGTACCAGCAGTCGAATTTTTCAAATTGAAATTCCAATAAAACATAAAAGCGTAAAAAATTGAAACACGATGGTAGTTGATATTTCGAACACCAAAGAATCGAAATGTTTATGAATAATTACTCGTTTTGAAGCTAAATGAAACGGCTGATCGAGTTACATCGCGCAGACCTCGAAAACGAGGGCATAAAGTAGCGGCTGTCTGCAACCTAATTCCTGTATATGAGTCCACAGGAAGAAGCAAGGCTCCTAACAGTGTTTATTGTCGGTTTATACGTCTCTGTGGCGAGTTCAGGCCACGAGGTAGCCCTCGAGGTGGGTGTGAAATGTTGCGTTGTAGTTTACTTGGCTACAACACGAAATTTCCAAGCTGAATTAGGGAGAATAGTCTTATGCGTCAACGAGAAGTTCAACAGGGGGGAATTTTAAGCCAGGCTATGCTGCCTCCAAGATGACAGAATCATTTGTATTTGTCTAACTTTGAGCTCCTCAAATTTATTATTTCTTATATTTTTACAATGCTCCTTTGACTTTAGTCGAATTTATAATATTGCTTAATTTTGCATTTTCGTTAACACTTCCTGGTAAAGACAAAGTATCGTGTAAGCGTTAAGCAGACTTTAGCCTATTTACAGGAAATATATCGTACGAAGAGCTGGTACAATCTGGTTTCCTTCCGATCATAACGATTTTCGAAGTCGTAATGCATCTCTGGCCGAGAAACGCGCATTCTTCACCGAACGAAGCTCTACTATAATTCCTAATCCGCACGGTATTTCAAAACTCCATCCGGGATCCGTAGAAATATCTGCTCGTTTCGCGTAATTTATCGACATCACGAAGTCGTGGGAGCAGTATCGTCGGGAGTAATCTTCTCGCAAAAATCGCCTCGTATTTCAATTTCTCATGCAAATAACTGACATTAATCGGAACAACGTTGCTCGATCGCGTGTTCCACTCTCGAGCACAACCCCCTCCTTCTCCTGTATTTATTATGGAATATAGAATGCTTCATCCCTTAGACGAAACGTTACCTTTAGAAATGTATTTCGTTCACCAAATAATCTCGGTTATTAGGAATTTTAATTTAATGAAATATGAAGGGATTTCGAATTCAATTAAACTTCGTTTCTAAAATAGTCTTTTTTTCAGAAGGCAATGTAAAATTTCAACTAGATTTATCGATATTAATATTCCGATATAATATTGCCAATTTTCCTCAAAGGGTTGATGACGTAAGTAATGAAATCGAGGACGTTGATTGATTCGTACGGAATTGTTACAACAGAGAAAGAAGGAGAAATAGAAGGAGTTGTCTTGCCAGCATTTATTCATCGAACAATTTCCCGAACTTATATCGAGGCGGTCCGTTTTCAGACACGGGCATAAATATTATTCCTGCGTACGACTTGATGCTGCACCAGCAACGATAACTCATCGTAGAACGTTTCGGTTTCAGATAAATTTCCAAACTTTCCTCGCTACACTTCCCTATCGCAAAACTTTCTCGCAGCTTTGCCTGATCCACGTGAACCTTTCTTCTGTCAGATGTTTCCGTGATATTTGAAGCGAGCAACGATAAGAATGTGGAATAAACGGACTCTCTTAGATTGACAGAAAATTCGCTACTGTTCCTTGTAAACTATAATAACTGATAGCGAATTCGAACTTCTTTCAACTCCTCTCCAATCGTTTCTTACAATACGTACAATATATCTTGTATTTTCAATAAAATATTTCAACTTGAACTATTGAAATTTTTTGAAAATTAAACGAAACTCCAGCAATCCTTAAATTCCCAGAGAACGTTCTGTAGAAACGTTCTGGATCTATTTCAGAAGGTAACAAAGTATCTGAAACAATTTATTTGTTACGATTCCTCTCTGTCCAAACAGCGTGGACCTTCAATTTCTTTGAGAGAAGAGCGAAGGAAAGCGGAAAACTGCATGGCCCTCGTAAATCTGAGACTGGTACAAGGTCGCCATTGTTTGTCCTGGAATTAAGCGTTCTTTGTTGCTTCTTGATGCGAGCAAATGCGCTCTTTCCAGCGAGCAAGACTGGCATTTGTCCTACTACCTTACTCCACCAGTTGGGGAGAAAAGCAATGAAAATGGAGAGGGTTCGAGGAACAAAGGTATTGTAGCTGTAACGAGTATTTGAAACGTTAACGTACAGGTGCACGCAACTTGCTTTCTATCCGTAGAATCTAGAATGTTGCGCTAGTTTTATGATGCGGACTAAAAAGAAGCAATGATGCATAACGTAAGGTCATGCAATATCGCAAAAGGATGGAAAGTAGTGTAAATTATAAAATAGTTGGCACCCTCAAGTCGAATCTTTATTTTTGACGCATTAAGCTTTGGAGACAACTGAAAACTATTCTCGAGGAGCAAAAGAAGCGAGAAAATATTTTTCACAAACTGGGAGTACGAGTCCATTGGGCTCACCTTGACCGGATAAGGATTAATCTCCTGTGTGGCTCGACGTGGTGCTCGGACCACAATCCATATGAGAGAAATGGGCACAAAGAGGAGGAAGCCCGCAGCAACCTAGGACATTTCTACCATAGACAAAAGTAATATTTTACCGACGAAGAAATCTCGTACCTCCAGAAGAGATCATTTTCCATTTCGATAATGTTGAATAAAATTTCTTCCTAACGGTTTGCATTAAAAAATCGGCAGTGTCGATTCTTCCATTTCGCTACTTTTCAGCTTTTTTTTTTCTATTCCTCCTGGTTCCTTAAAAAAAAATGGAAAAATGGCCGATCGAACGAACAAGCAATGAAAAGCCAATTAAAAACCTTTCCCAGGGAAAATTCGTGGAACGTGAAAATGCGGATGGATCCAATAGAGAATCTGACACGTACGACTCGCCATATTTCTCTCCTATTCGATGGTCGAATCGATGGAAAAGGGACGAAATCGTTTCGCGAGCAAATATAAAAGAGAAAAGAAGTACAAAAGCAGCTGTGATCGGTAGGAAAAGGGATACCAAGAGGGCTCACGAAATATTTAACAGGATACGATAAATCAAATTCCATTCGTTCGTTGAGCAACCAGCTTTTTCCATCGGAACAGGAATGAAAAATCACCGGGAATGGAACAACACTAATTGCCAGAGAATTCGTGACGCTTAAATGAACGAGGCTGAAGGACAGAAATAGGGTCGTATGGGGGGAAGAATCAGCGAAATAGAAAAATTGGAGGGAAAAAAAAAGAGAGAGAAGCGAGTGGTGGGTAACTCTGACTGTGACAGTTGGACGATTAAAAATGTCTTTCCCTTCTTCTTCTGGCTCTCGTGACCCTTCGAATGCCACTCGGGCCATGTACGTCCATTCTGATTTGTCAGGTCTCGATCAGGAGCAGCGGATATCAATCGACAACCGTTTAGAGGAATCGCTACGGGCGCTTCGTTTCAATTAAATTACATCCCGTCTGTTTTTCCGGCTTCCAAATCTCCGTATACTTTCTTTTTTCCCTCCCGCTAATTATTCAATTAAAGAAACACGTTTTACAAGTGTCAAATTTTTGAAATTTGCCTTCAAATTATAAATGAATGTTTACAGTTGATTAAAACATACCGTTTGATAGTTACTCTGTTTACATGCGAAACAATATTGAACGACATAAATATTAATTTCACGTTCGTTTGATGCTAGTAGCATGTTAATTTGTAAATTAATTGCTCTCACGATAATTATAAGCGTCAATTGGATCGCTTTTAAAGCTTGACTTATGTGATAATTTTCTATAATCAAAAATTTCATTTATTTTCTAGCCTTGGCTAATAATATTTAATCAAATACCGGAGTTAAACTTCAAAAATTATATTTTTTCTAATTATTGACCCACGCAACTAATTATGGGTTAAAATATAAAACACACCGAAAGTCTGACACTTAATAGCTCAATATCGAAGGCTCAAATTGCAAAACGGTAAAGGATCACAAAATTTGTGTATTTGTGAAACAACCTATAGTTTCTTCACAGCGAAAAGGGTTAACAGGATATATCGGCGGACGAACGAGACCGGATTTTCGTGTTCGTCCATTGCCACTCATCCGATTCGTGTAACCGGGCGTCGGTCTGCGGCTTCGGTGCTTCGGTGACGATTCCGAAACGTCGATCACTGCTGATCGAATCAAATGTATTTTTCCGACTTTATCGCCACGAACCTCGCACCCTTCGTGTTCGTCGGTTCATTCGCGCGTACCATTTTGCACGGACTATTGATTCTCTGCTTTCAGTTTTACCATTGTGCGCGAACGTGTCTGGCCATGCGACTTTCCTTTCCATCATCTGCGATGCTAACTCATCGAGAAGTAAACACGTTATCTAACAAATTATAATACGAGGAATGAATTTTCAAGAAATGACCATTACTTTTTGTACGTCCTGTACAATAATAAACGGATCGAAAGGAGAAGCAAAAGAAACGTTGTAACTTTAACGAATCCTTTGAAAAATCTTCGGTAACATGTCTGCACTTGTGGTGCAGTTCCCGTTCGAATCGCTTTTGTCCGTATGTTTCCATTCGCAAATGAACCAACCGTTCAACCGCAACCCACGAACCACCCGTAAAAGTGGACCTCGGCAAAGTTCCTGACCAATCGCTGGTTTCGACTCGAATTTCGATTTCGCCGCAGACCGACCATCCCATTCGATTGTACCCTTTGCCGTTGCACTCTTACGGCGAACACCAGGACATCCTACTTCTGATCACCACGTAATCCGAAATTACCGTCTACGAATTTTGTCGGGATCCGAACAGTTTGATAAATTGTCAGAAGATATTTTCGTATGGGTGCATCATAATGAGCATCCAAGAAGCGATATAAATAGATGTCTATCTAAAAGTGGTGGTAAATTATAATTGAACCACCTTCGTTAATGTTAATGATACCGAATATGAAAGTTCACATCGTCATTTTAATATTACTATGTAATTTATAAGAATCGATATCACTGAGACGAAGGATCACAGCTTTTAAATAATTCGAACAAATGAATAGAGAATAAGGTGAAATTTCAGAACGAAATTTTCTGTAAAACGTGTAATATCGATTTTCCGATAATCTAAATTTGTTTGACGATACAACGACTGAAATATTTATACGTTTCTGGTGCACAGTTTCGTGCCAGGTGGTTAATGACCTCCTGAAGCAAGAAATTTTTTCACAGCTGCAAGAAATAACGATTATTTCATCTGTATATACCTAACGATAGCTACTCGTATTTCCTTGATTCGTCGTGACTTTTTCTCTCTCGCAGATTAAAAGGAAGTTCAACGCGAAGGCGTTTATCTCTACCTTTCCACTTGCTGATCTCTTAATTGAAACTGTAATTTTATCCTGCAGCCGTTCTTGATAATACCTACTTTTCCTGCTTCTGTTCATATAAGATTGGAACAAAAACAAAGAAAGAAGCCGACAAATTATTAATTTCCGAATGATGTGCTTTGTATGATCAGCTGGAGTAAATTAAAAAAAATTTTTGAATACAATTTTCATTATAGAGAGGAATGATAAAAGCACTACCTATTATTAGAGGATTTACAATTTGAATAGAAAAATCGCTGAGGTAGCGAGTATTTTTATGTCATCGCCGTGTCACTAGAAGAATACCGGAATTTTTGGTTAACCAGTCGAACGAATTTGTCGTAATTTAACATGAAATTGCCGCCTCGTTAAGCACTTTTCAACGGGAGTAAACTGATAAACACTGCGAAAGCGTTTTAAAAATGTTTTCGGCTGATCGATCCCGATAATCGACGTATAAAAGCGCAAGTTTTATGAATTATTGAGACCACGAATAATAGACTTTCCCCCGTAAATCGTTCGATTTCACGCTTAACTAATAACAATGTTCAGCGTCATTACGATTCTCGGTGATTCTATTATTCCCAAGAATAATGCAACGCGTGATGTTAATCTTAAAATATTACGTATTTGCATAAATATTTGCAGTCCTCTAATAACCCTGTTACCTATTGTACTCCATTACCGTTACTGTCGCGTCGTAGCAAAAGGATCGTACTTTTACGTCCATTTAATTCGACACCATTTGAAATGCTCTTTCCTTGCTTCTGTTTATTCATTTATTCGCAAGTCGACACCTTCTTCGACCTTTGAGAATCAGCGAGAAGACTAAGAGGGAAGTCAAGGAGTAACGGGAACTTAAGAGAATTTGTTAGCGAGTTTGTAGCTCGTTGACGGTGGCCTTGTTAATATTTATATAAGTTGTTTTCATTTGTTTATACCGAGGCGACACCGTGAATATTTATTATTAAAATAGGTTGGAAATTGTAGAACTACCAGAGAATGGAAATGGTAATAGGAAAGTTCAATTTGTCACTGGTACAATTTCAATTACAGCAAAGAGTTATAGGATAAACGAAGCTGAACGCTTTAATTTAGAAAATTTACATTTCGTCGCGAGCTTCTGTATTCGAAACTTTTCCTAACACGTAGCAACCAGCATTTCCCGTAGTACCCGCGAGATAAATAATAAATGAATTAATTCGAGATGTTCGCCAAAGCACGGTAGATCGCTAGCCGCGAGCCCAGTTTCTTTTCAATAAATAATAAATGGCTGAGTTGTAAAGATACCGAAAAACAAATATTTCGTCTACTGTTTTAATCTTTCCAAAATTTAAACCTGTACTGAAATGAATACTTTAAGAAAAGGAACTTTCCTGTGCAAATGTCACGATTAAATTCGAGAAGAAATAATAAATTCCCTGCCAAAATTATTAAAATTAATGTTCAATGTAGAATAAATAAACAGAACGATAGACCAAAACGTACAACAAATGAAACATTAATTGTTTTTAAGAAGAAAGTGCAATGTAAAGGAACTCAGGTATAGGTCGCAGTAGTACGAATCAGGCATTAGTCAGACCTAAGGAGGCACGGTATACGCGCCAGTAGTATAAGTCAATCGTTCGTCAGACAACCTCTTCCTATTACAAAATTTCCGTTTTGATCAAATTAATGAAACTTTCTATTACTTTGTATGGCATTAAATAATCAATTTTAAAGTATTAAAAATATAATATACGATTAAATAGTTGAATGATCGAGAGCTGTTAACTTTCGATTCGTCGAAAATCGCCACATTGTTCAAGCTAAAGGCATTCCTGCGATTAGACACGTACAAGCGTTATAATTCGTGGCACACATGTGTTCTCGATGCGTTTCAAAATTATGCAACGTTTGCTATAATAACGCCGCTAATTGCGATAACGAATGTCGCGCTATAATTCAACTTGGTGCACTATATACGATCTATGAAAGGTAAAGTACATATTAACGATGTACTACATTCACGATATTTCTTCTACGCATATTCATACGTTCGCTTTAGAGCATTACCATAAATGAAATAGAAACGATTTAACATCGTTATGCTTAGGCATTATTCGAACGTTAGAATGAAATGAAAATTTCTAATTTAACAACGTATCACCGAAAACGTATCGAATAGAAACGAAAATTAATTATATGGTAGAATCGATATTGAAATAGAATTTAGGTATTTAACGTTCGAACGGTAATAGATGCTGGGTTAGAATGCTCATTGCCCGTTAAAATAACATGCGGAATTAACGTACCGGGTAATGGTATTTACGCTTGCGCAAACAATTAATATTCGTTAAACTGATTATCTAGAAACTCGTTATAATAATTGCGATCTCGATTTATTATATGTTATCGGTGCTGGATCGTTTATTCAGCTAATCAACGTTAAAATTGTTGAAAGAATATAAAAAAGTACAAATAACGAAGTATGAAGCTAATTAAAAAATTTGTTAAATAATACAATCAATTGCGTTCCTATATTTCCACTTCAACCCCTGCTATCCCTTCGTTCAGAGTTTCGTACTCAAGATGTAAGAGGACAAGAAGATCGAGTATCGCAAATATTAAGAAAATCATTCGATAATAGAACGATCAACGAGTTGACAAACGATTTCTATTGAGCGCTCACAAACACTTTGAGCATCTTTGCGCTGAAAGTGAAAAACACATCGATCGTCTTGATATCGTCCTGAAACGAGAGAAGGTAAAGGAAAAGGGGATTCTTTTCGAACGTTTCAACATCCTTCAGTAACAATAACGAACGTTTTTCGCGTCGAATTGATCCCGATCAACGAGCAGATGGCAAGACTGGAAGGATCGTTCGGTAAAAGATAAAGAAAGAGAGAAACTAAAGAGAAACGTGAAAGAGGAGATAAATCGAGGGACGAAGTGGCTAGGTTTGGCGGTAAAATGTGAACGAAAAGGGACAGCAGAATCGGAATGACGTAGGTAGTAGCGGGGACACGAATGGAAGATAAATTGTCAGATGAAAGTAGTGGAAAAAGAAGTAGAAATTGGAAGGAAAGAGATTTAAAAGTGTAAAGCAAGGTAAGAGATGGAAGTTGAAATTTATCTCCTTGAGAAAACAGAAAGAATAAAGAAATAAATATAAAGGAATCAAGGCAAGTCCAGAGAGATGGTGGGTGCAATAAAATAACCCGAATGCCTTACATTCTACAGGATGTTCAACGTAACGATCGCCATAATTCTTCGGATATTTCCGATAGTCTGATAAGAAAAATGTTGGACAAAAACAAAAATTATCCAATATATTGATAATATGTGCATCACTGTTAACTCG
This sequence comes from Osmia bicornis bicornis, assembly GCF_907164935.1. Taxonomy (NCBI): domain Eukaryota; kingdom Metazoa; phylum Arthropoda; class Insecta; order Hymenoptera; family Megachilidae; genus Osmia; species Osmia bicornis. Next base: position 6,767,537 of record NC_060226.1, read on the forward strand.
CTACCCAGCGATACTTTTCTAACTAATCATCGTTCTACGTTTACAGAAGCGGAAGTGATAAAGGAATGATCGTACCATAAATCGTAATGAAGCAAACGAGTAAACGTCAAGCGGATTTCTGGATGGAGCCGAGCGTCGACAGTCGGTGACCGTAAATTCCAAATTAGCGGTCGTACTGCCATGGGATTCATTTGTCTTCATCCAAAGTTATCGTACAGTACTTTTGTGAACACGATACAACGGCATACTGGCCACCGATATGCGAACCATCAATAAAATCAAATGACAGGTATTAATTCACTTTGAAATCCGATTGAGTTTAACAAGTTAAAGAATAGATTGGTAGACGAATTTCATTTATATTTTTAATTTTTTCAGGGAACATTTTAAAAATACCCCTTTTGTATTCGAAGATCAATAGATACCTTATGAATTCAATCATGATTCAGGCTCGGATTGCAAAATTATTGCAATCAATAAAATGGAAGGAATTGAAAAAATAAATAAAAATTACCTAAAATATCGTTCCAATAACTGGAGGGATAATTTTTGTAATCTAAAGTAAAGAATCTAAAATACCGATAGATTTAATATTTTCTTCTGACTTCATTTACTCAATTTAGGTAGCAAGAAGAAATTTAGAAACGACTCGAGTGATAATATTACGCGAATAATATTGTAGGAAGCAGGTAGTGTGAAATTAACACGTCGGACGGATGATTGGTTGACAGAGTAGCGACGTTTGTCATAACGGATCACGTATCCCGTGTCTTCGTAAGTTTCGATCTTGATGTACGGCTTTAGAGAACTTTGAAGAGCTCCGGTTCAAGGAACCCTTCATAACGCAACTTCAGAAGGCAGAGGATGCGTTCAATCTCAAGAAGATGACGCTTTAATTATTCCTCTAGTGCACTTTAGGCGTGTAAATTTGTTCATCTTACGTATATTAAAGACCCATGTAATATATACATTCATTAGGATCCAATATATCTAACAAGGGTAAATGTCTACAATTAAGGCCCCAAAGACAAATCAATTGAAAAGAGGTAAATTCTATGTATTTTTGCCCCTCGAATCCAAAACTGTTGATAAAATTTGGGGGTCGCTTGTATTTTTTAAAATACATAGGTTAGGTTAGGTTAGGTTATCAGAAGAAATATAACTTACCTCGCGGCAAAAACTTGACCAGTCAACAATAGTCTCCTTAAAAAGAATAACTTCAAAGTGTGAATTTAAACGAAGTGTTAAAATTAGTACGTAGCTAGTCAATTCTAATTTTGATATCGCGACCTCCGCGCTACGCACTCTATGAACAGGAATTAGAACTAAGCAAGGGGAGTATTGTTAACTGGTCAAGTTTTTGGCGCGAAGTAAGTTATATTTTTTCTGATAACTTAACCTAACCTATGTAAATTAGTGATGCACTTTAAAAATATTGTCTACTCCACAAAGTCATTAACTTTTGAAAATAATAATTTTATCCAAGATATTAAATGACATTAATTAATACAAAAGAAAATCAATTAAATAAAAGGATTTCTGAACATCTTTTCTTTGAAAATAAATTTCAGCTATGCAAATATAGAACGTGTACCACGTTGCGAATTTAGTTGGCTTTCTCATTTGAAAGTCATGCTTAGTTTGAATAATCTGGTACACGTGAAATGTAAGATAAGTAACTTCTGCAAATGTTTTAAACATATTAAACGACCAACTATATTATACTTTATAAAATTGGGACCTTAAATTATATGTAAGATAAAACCATTAATTTGTTCGCAATAGTATTAATAATACTATAGTTGATAAAAATGTACTTACATAGTTGGTGTAGAAGTATTCCAACCTGTATATTGCCATTCAAAAGTTTAGAGCAGGCCCGAATGACACGACGCGACGCATGTACCGATACGACTTCGTTCCCCACTCTCGAGCGACTACCGGCATGCGCACTGCGCACCCGAAGCGTGGAAGAAGAGGTGGGAGAAGGATACGGAGTGGGGGTATCGGCAGTAGTGGGGAGCGCTTGAAGCCTAATTAAAAGCATATTATAATTGCAAAAGACATAATATCTTGTTTAATTAAATAAACATTTTACTAAGAATATTTTTTCCTTAATAATCGAACTATAATTGCATCGAATCAATTTTACGAATAAGTTACTTATGAGCAGTCTGATACAATATGTTTGATTTTGAAAATTCAATGGACATATCATGGTTCTCGTATAAAAGCCATACATAAACGGGATAAATCGAATGAAAAGATTGATTTTTGAGATCAGTACCATTCATTGGTGAAAACAAATTTAATCTTTTTGAATCGAACGAACGATGAATGGTGTAGCATAAAACAAATAAAGAATTTCAATTCAAAAACATGAAGCCGACAATGAAAACCTCCAAAGTGTAATTGCCTGTGTATGTACATATATGAAGGATGCAAAACCATAAAAATGCAGGCGTTTATTCAATTTCTTTTTTTTTACGTGGTTTTGGTTGTTTCGTAACCACAATTAGTATACTGTGGACATTTTCCAAGTGAATAAAATAAAATTATTTAAAAATACCAATCTTATCTTTCACTACGAATTGAGCCTCGCCATAGTGTCTGCGTGACAAAGTAACCAACATGCTAGGTAGATACGTGTTCCTTGTAAATCCTCTGGTTTCGAGCGAAATCCCTATAAAAAGTAACGTTCGGATAGCCATGAAGTGAATTCGTTCACGGTCAGAATCACGTACTTCGTTTTTCCGTGTAACGACGGATTAAATCAATCGAGTGAGGTGGTCACCACTATTTTGCAGGCCGTCAATGACCGTTACGGCACAGTAACGAACTGCAGGCCGGATCGTTAGGGTGATGAATCGGTACGCGAAGGGTTAGCTGCACTGGATACAGGCTGACACACCGGATGACGAAGGACGTGTGTAAATCACACACGTACCAGGTGACTCGAACGATGACTTCCTGGAGTCTGGCCAAACATGGACGAACACCGACGAGAAAAAGACGGAAATAGAGTGGAAAAGACACCGCGATACATGGCCATCGACTTTTCGTGTTCAAGAGAAAGAAAGAAATATTCAGTAGAAACCCTAACATAGAAACATGGCTGCTTTGTAAGGCAAAAGTACAGAGTGATTAAAGAAATGTTTTGCACTCGTTACATATCATAGTACAATATGTAAATGAAGAGAAGCAAGTAAAAATGTTGAGGATTCAGAAGGCTCATGTTTTATGCCTCTTTTTCCTGGAACATTTCATTGGTACGGCTAGTTGGCTCTTTGACGAAGACGATTTTACCACCGCTGAAGCCTAATTGTAATTGCAGATTCTCCTTTTTCTTACGCTTCCGAGTTTGATAAGGAGATTTCGTCCCGAAAAGACACGACGCGTTCGGAAACCAAGGATGCTTTAGTTCTCTATCCTGCTTTCGAAGTCTGCTTCCGAACTATTCTCGACGATTTTGTAAAAGACTTCTGCGGGATTTCAACTCCTCGCTTGTCATGAACACTGACGAATAAGATGAATATTGATGGTTGCAGATGGTGCTGAATTTGTCTTTGAAGCCACCCTCGAAAATGGTGTACAGAATAATTTTCAAATTGTTCAGTTGAAATAAAAACTGATACTAGACTATTAAGAGTTACGCTATTTTTCGTTATAACATCCTGAAATTTATGACGATGGATTATTTAAGATGTAGAATTGTTTCTAAGAAGCGTAGACACGAAGGCTAAGTTACAATCAACTAAGATAACTCAGTGACAGTGAACGATCAGACCGAGTTGTAAGTAAAAGGATGATCGGAGAAACCAAATTCGGATCCGTCGTGGTCTGTTTAGATGGGTGGATACTGTACGTGCTGGTAACGTCTCCGATACCGTTTCAGCCAGCACGTACGCGTGAATCTAACCACGGTAAACACGTATACGAAATTTCCTCCGACCTCTGTCTACGTGTTTCCCTGTACGTTGAAAATCCTTTTTCCCAGTGAAAATCCGACCACTGTACTTTGCGATACGCTTCACCGCTGCGTCGTCTATACAGGAGGTCTCAAAAATAAATATCAGTACTTCATATCCCAAATATGAACCATTCAAAATGAATAAGAGTGCAACTAAAATTAAGAATGAGTAATAATTAGGTATGATATAGTAAACTAAAGATAGAGAATTTTTACTTTTCCCAGAGTATATCTATTTTGAGACGACCTGTACATTTGCACCATTGCAATTTGAGACCGAACGATTCGACAACTACAAGATTTCCAGGCGTTCCCACTTTTCCTATTGCTTTACCTTCGCAAAACGCGTTTCTCCTTTCCCGGTAGATTCATTCAATTTGTATTCGTATCAATCGAGTGGTTTCGAATTATCCCAATTTTTTTATGCGTTACGAATTGTACAAATATTATATAGATTTAAAAAGTCAGCTGATATGATAGATTCCAAAGAAGCTAATTAACCCTTCAATTAATATGGGCAACTATAGTCGTTCAATAAAAAGTATTTACGTTAGTGTACTTACGTTATTCGCTTCGGTTAATAAATTAGTTTCTTCTTTCTTAATCGACCGAATTCATTCTCTTATCGAATTTTCGTTATCCAAAGGCTCCCATCCGATGCACCGCAATTTCCTACTATGATTTACGATCTCCAACATTCTGCAGCTAAATCGCCATCTTCCATCCTCCTGGAACTTGGCTCGTTTCGCCACCGCGAGCCATCTTCTCTTAGATGATTTTCCCTCTGTCCTCAACAGTACCACCGATCCTTCTGCCAGCCAGGTACTTCCTGAAACGAGAAATTAGGTCAGCTTTGGGAAGACAGTAATCGGTGCTTTGTCGCGTTGCTGTTTTCCTCCATGACGAACGAAATATTCTGGCTCCTAATAAGGCTTCGGAAAATGAAGGAAAATTATGTTCGGTTCGAAAAGCTTCTTCGTTATCCCATCAAAGTGAAACTGATGACAGCGGACAATGAGACAAATCTTCTCCTAAACCACTTAAGAGTTTAATTATAAACGATTCAGAGATATAAATTTAATTGAAAGAAAAAATGTCTGAAATTGACGGTAGAAAGTTGGATAAGGATAATACAATTATTTTCCAGAATTTTATAACAAAGTTTCACGATCTGAAATATCACACAATTTACGTGTCATGAATTTATCCTATTTCCCATTTTCTTTCAACCAGCCCCCATTCTTCTCTCTTTTCTCTGTTCCTCGTACCAGAGTCGTTACTTTCTCCCATAAGGGTTGAAGTTGCAGCTCGTTACGGGGTTATTCGTAAGTGTACGTGGCCAATAAAAGCCTTGCAAGGATCGCAGTTGGCAAGCTTCCTGAACTTCCGCGCCCAGTCTTAGGCTACGGCCTTACCTTTCACGACATTTGCTCCATTTATACACATAGATCTGTGCAACTCTTGTACCCGTTCTTCCGTGGATTTCCAGCCCGCGAAACACGAGCGTGCACGCGTTCCGCCTGCTGAATAGACCCTTAAAGAGGAGTTTGTCGAATTATCCTGTTCCTCCGTTTTTCCTCGAACAATTTCCAGCTACGTTACACGGATCTCAAAAATGCCTTGAAACAGACAAAATTGCGATAATGTAACCTGAATTTTTCGTTGGTGAACGCTAAGGATGCAGACTTGTCGTTGGAAGAAATTTCACACCCAAGACGTTGAATGCCATGAACCGGTGACCTGAAAAAAAAATAGAAAAATTAGAACAAAAAGCCTTATTGTGTATTTAATTTTATCAGGAAGACTGTCAACATTGAACATCCTCGAAGCAAAAGTTCTTTCTGGTAATTTGCTCCACATGAATTTCCCAGGCAGACAGAATATTTCAGAGGGTTTGTACACGTTTCTTCCTCTTTTCCTTATCAATAATTCCAGCGTTTTCTTTTTACCGTGGCTGAATTGCAGACGAAACACGTCGAAGCCAGGGTGTTTCACTTTTTGCATTATTAATGATTTTTAGCCAGAGGAAAAACAGAGACAAGGTTCGAATGAAATTTCAGTAGTTAAACATCGTTCATCGTTAAACGTTATTAATTGCTGCCACGTAATTTGACGTAATGCATAATAATAGAGCGTAATGTGTGTGTGTTTAACACGACAGCTTGATAATTAACGCAAGCGAAAATTCGGAAAATTTCGGAAACGAAGCAAATATTTTCGATTCAATCTCTTGGTGTACAATTTAATTATATATCGCAGTAGAAATAATATTATTATTGAATTAATAGGTTTTATATCAAAGCTCATTTTCCTTCAACGTTTTGCACCGTTTCTTCGGAATCGAATAGGTGCACGACGGCACCGTATTCAAACAGAAATGTAAATAAGACAGGTAAGCATGGTAAAAGCAACAAAACTTTGCTTGTGAAACTTCTCTTACACGTAGAAGTTTCGTTCTAAAGGAAAAAATAAAGAGGTACTATAATGAAAATTACACCGTCACCGGTTAAACCTTGCCAGCGTTACTTGCAGAATGAATTTTCTCATTTTTCTACAAAATTAGAAACAGCGTTTCTTGCATTCCTGCAATTGCATACGGTTCTTAAAAATAAAAAGAACTAAACGTTTCGAGAGTCGAAATCTCATTGCGTTCCTACCTAATTTCAGTTTTAATTTTCTTTTTTGTAATAATATAATTTCCGTTCCTTTTTAAAAGTTCAATTATTTCAAGCCTCTTGAGATGAAAAAAGAAATTTAAAAATTCAGTGGCGTTAAAAAGGAATCGCAACACCGAGCATTAAATCTAGTTAAGGCTTCTTACTCGTCGCGTACGAGTACGTAAAGATTCACGTAAAGAACCAAAACAGCATTACATTTGCGGTGAAAAATATAAAGATCAAAGGAACCGAGTTTTCATAACGCGAAACTAGAATATACATATAAATCAACTCATGAAAAACAGCATCGCGTCGCAGATATCATTGACATACATCACTGCCATCAATGTTCAACCGTGATATTTATTATCGTACCTTAAACTACCCTCCTAACAGGAATTACTACGCTATTATATAGGAATTTTCTCGCAAAAAACGCTATTCAGAAAGTTAGAACTATAGCTGTGACATGAAAAAAAAAATTCATTAATGCTGCCATTATTCGTTCATTTATCAGTAGCGTACACTAAACTGCCGTTTAACAAAAATGACTACGCTATTGTATAGGAATTTCCTCGTATAAAAACCGTTTCAAAAAGTTGGAACGATAGTTGTGAGATGGAAAAAAAAAAAATAGAACATTGAAAATGTTGCTATTGTTCTTGACTCTCTTCAACTTTCGACATTAACGCAACTCACGGTATCTCAAGAGAGCAGTAATCACGCTGATTAATTCATCTTCGAATATTAGTAGGATTTTTGCTTTTGTTCCCAGCTCGATCGATGGATTCGTTGCAATACCATGGGGAAGCTCGTAAATTAACGACTTACCTCGACTTTCGAACGGTGTCACATGCGACAGCATAACGCCGGATAAACAGAGATACGTGTCAAATGAAACGAGAGGAGGAAAAAAAGAATTGTATGTAACGGGAGAAAAAAAAAAGCGATTCCCGTGTACGGGAGCGTATTTTATCGGGTGGCGTTTACGGTTTCTTCCTTTGTCCTCTATTCTCCCTCACGGATATTGTTTTTTAATACCGGCGCAGGGAAATGCGTTTTTCAAGAAGATTTAAATCGAGCAACGTAATCGTTTGAGAAATTACTAGGTCGTATGCTTCATTTCAGCGGGTTTTAGACCTCTGTTATCCCACTGGAAATTTTATCCTTCTTTTTTTTGACTATCCACGCCCAGTGATTAAATTCCGGTGTCCTTAGATCTTTTAGATTCTTTAATTCAAATTCCAGTTATTAATACAAATTTTTTATCATTAATTTAATATATTTCTCTCTATTCACTTCGTCGGATAAAAGATTTATTTCCATTCTGTCATAACATTCAATACCGGTTCATATCTCATATCCATTCGATGTCATAATTAATCAAGCATTTGACAAGACATTTGTTCGAAATTCGTTTAATAAATAAAGGATTAGAGAGAGAGAGAGAGGAATAGAGGACAGAACACGGAATTAAAAAAAAATAATTGCCTTTTATTACGAACGTATTGAATTATTTTACATTCCAATCCGAGATTGGAACTTTATTATTTACACAATTTTAGTCGATTATATTACAAATAAATATTCGTCTTGTTCCTCGAACGCGTTCTCTCTTTTTATACAATCCTTTTCATTTCTTTTTTATTATTAACATTATTAACGTTAACACGTTGACGCGCACGTACCATTTCTTCCCTCCTCTATTAATTACTATTATCTATTTTTATAAATAGGTACACGGATACGTACACTTAATCAAATCAAGCTTCCCCAGGAAATATGCTGATATCCCGGTTTCTCGTCTTTCTCCACGAACGTTCGTGAGGAGAATGACAATACAAGGGAGGAGAGCTTCTACATATACAACGCTGAAAAACATATCTACTGTGAAAATATTTCCTAAGAATCAGAACCTGAACTAATACAAGATCAACAACGATATCTTTTAATAAATTCGTTTATTTAACTTATAAATAAATAAATAATGAGCTATGCGATACAGAGCACGAACATCGTGAACGCCAATAAGAATAAATATTTCAATAAGAAGACGCATACACCTTGCACGCTGAAACGATTAAAATAATACTTGCATTTCATTAATTAACTACCACAAAAAAAAAACGTATCTAACACTCACAAAATTTCGCTTAACAATTTTATTCACCCTTACACAGATACTTTCAAATGACAAAATATTCGACTTTCATCTTGGTGTGTCCCTGTGTATCGCTGCAGGGTCACACGATACTTCCTAAATTGGCGTTTAATAACTACTATGTACAAATCCATTAACGATTGATTAATGGTCGAGCTTTATTCGTCGGGGCTAAACAATGGCGCTGATGATGACTACGAACGGTGTAGTCGTCGGGAAAAATCTCGTCCCCTATCGAGCGCAGGACCACGATACAAGTGGCCACAAAAAAAAGGAACGTTAAATCATGAAAACGGCCAAGATCAAAAAGTACCCGAGTCAGCATTCTCCGGAAGACATCGGCGAGCAGATCCGAGAGACAGGTAATTGTTAATCTTCGCCCGGTAGAAAAATAGAGTAACTGCGATCGTTTTCGACGTCAAAGGACTACCGCCAACTTTTACATCATTTTTCGCGATTTTCTAATCTTTCACTAATGCTTCGTCGATCGAAAATTGCCGACTAGAATTTATTTTCCAAGTCTTAACCCATTACGATCCATCAGAGTGGAACTCTGTTTCGATTACGAATTTCTTTCCATTTCCACGTAAAATCGGTAAGCACAGTTACTCACTAAACGTAGAATGTATCGCGAAATGCATGCTTCTCTATTTCTTTTTCTTTTTTCCTTCATTTTCTCTTCTTGTGTAATTCATAATCGATCGCTATGCGAGCACTCATACAGGAACAACTTTAAATTATGGAATAAAATCCATGGTATATCTGTAATTACAAATGATCCACTGATTTGTTGCTGTATGAACTAACTCTGCGAACATGTTACGAAATATTATCGTTCAATTGAACACGAGTATTCGGTGGGTTGTATCTCGATAACGATCAACTAAAACAGCGTATTTATTCTTTGTTTGTAATCTCTTGTAAACGTTTGAGTGTTGGTTAGAAAATTCAATTCGATTTTATTCAACACGATTAATTGATTTCCTATAAAATAAACAGTTCATTTTGGTCGTGTTGCCTCATATTAGAAGCAGAAAGGAGAGAATTATATGCACGTTTGAACATATTGATAGATCAACGCACGTGACATTATTTTTTTTTTTAAATTAGCAAACACGTTTCAAAATGAACGATTTAAATATCCGTGATCGCGAAAATTTTATAAAACATTCATGTAGTTTAAATATCACGTACATCGATACATCAAATAAAATAGTAGGTATTCTAAAAAGGCCGATCTAAGACAGAAAATTTAACAACGCCTGACTAGTTGTATTTAGAGAAACAATTTAAGGTAATAAATAAATAAAAATACGTAATATATCTTACAAAATTAACAGAAAGTTATAAAAATTAATAATCTTGCGGATAAAGGTGACCGTTCTATCGAAAGGAAAATGGGAAAATGTCCTTTTTTCTTTTTCAGTGAATTCTTATTTCGAATGAAAAATTTTGTTGCAAATTATTATCTATTAAATTAGATTTTTTCTTCGAACCTGGAGCAACAACTTCGTGGGGGAGTGTACAGTATCGAGCAAAGTAGGCTTCCCTAGGGAAACACCTCCACCCTCCACATAGGCTTACTCGGTTCCCGGATTTCCCCGTAGGTTTGCCAGCATGAGAAACAGTATGGAATATCGTGAAACGTTCTGTTGCATCGAACTTCCATTGATTCTCGATAGAAACAGAATTCGAAAAGGTCTAATGATGAAACCTGCGGGTTTCAACGCACAGGCCACCCATTGACCGTGTCAATTAACTGGCACGGTAATTACTCTGCAATGTCCATGAATGTGAATACTAAATTACAACTCTGACGAGCGAATGAAAGGCCAACCACGACCCTTTCTTTTCCCCTTTCATTCTCTAGCTTTTATTTCTCCCGTGACATTCCAGTACGCGCACAGTTGGACAAATAAAACTGAATCACCATGCCTGTTATTGCTATATACCTTGTCTCTGTATTCAATCTGCATGTTTTTCTTTATTTTATTTTTTTCACCACTTTATTTTCGCAAGATAACTTGTTCGATTTCTTAGGAACTTCATTTCTGAGAACAATAATTTTCTGTAAAATAATCCATAATGCTTTTTTTTGATTGATTATTATTGTCCAAGGCTTTCCTTTCATATCGATTTCTCAGAAATTCAATTTCATTCAAGAACCTTGCAAACCAATCTATAGATTAATGAAAATAATTAGGAAATTTCTTAAAGAGCTTCAATTGTTATTGAATGTTAATTTTTTTACCATATCTTTCTTCGATACAATGATTCTTTCTGAAAATCTACCGCGTCGTACTTTTATGAGAAATCATGAAAACATAAAACATTTTTCAATAAAGGTTCCCCGGACAGAGATTTATATTTTCGTTCAGTTTCGAGCTCGATATTTCAGTGGTGCAGAATCGTAACCCACCAAGTCCTTTACTCATAGACAGCACAGTCGGCATACACGTGCAAACTTACTATTTACCAACAGTATTTCCTTTACTATGGTCTAAAGATAAACTGGTAACATTTTGTTGACAGGGAAACTAATATTGAGCATCTATCTTTGAAACGATACCGAACTATACGGGTTTGCTACCAGGAAACTAAATTACGTAAGGTATTTATTTAATCTATCTCATAGATTATTAATCTTTGATATTTTTAATGAATTTTTAAAGAAAAATTAATGATCAATAATATACTCGATGCGAATAGTTTCGAATCGAAGCGATGGAATACTGTTTCTCGATTCAACTGAATGATCTTTAGGTCCGAATTCGAGTCGCCTAATCAACAATAGCATTGTAACGATCTATTTGTCACGCGTTACAAGATATATCATGAAGCTTATCGCGTGATGGAAATGTGCATAAATTACACACATCAACCCCGTATCCGTATCTTCCTGAGACATCCGTATTCTATCGAATCCTAGTATACCGGGTGTCTCAACGAGAGAAACCTTTTTAAAATAAGAGATTATAAAAATAATTTTAAAAAATTAATTACCAAGATTCGAAGGAATAATTAATTCTAAACTTTATCATTTAAATGATTAAGTTCCAACACTCGACGTATAGAAAATAAAAAGGATAAAAAAAATTTACAATTTTTTAAATTGAATATGCCTACGTGTTATCGTTCGAAGCTGCTGCAACAGGTTGTTCAGATGAATCGAATAAATGGAATAATATTCAAAGAAAAGAATGGAACAACGTACATATATCGAGGACGACAGTTCCCACGTTAAGATAGAAAACGGCACATACCAAAAAGAGCGAAATCCTCTTCTGGCAGTGATTTTTCCGTGATCGTGGCACGTGTGACACGCGATCACAGAAGGAAAATCATTTTTCTCGGCTCTCTCGCAGGCTGCTTGCTATTTAGAGCGGGTTTCGAAACGGTACGTGCGCGAAAATCACACCTCGTCGAAGCAGCTGACACACGATCCATTTCCTCTCCGTTTTCCATTACACCCTGTCCTTTTTCAACCCTTCTCCTATCCAACCTACCTTCACCTTCCTCGTGCAAACATTTCGAAGAAAACGATCGTTTTTCCCGCCCAAAACGTATCCTGCTCTAGCATTCACTCTGCGTGAACACCTTCTCCGTTTTTCCTTCTCCGAATTTTTAACAGCCTTTTCCGATATTTTCGGAAATGGATTCGCTAGTTCTTGAAAAAGTCTTCGAGCAAAGGTGAAGACACAAAACTAACATAAATTTCATTTCAAAAAGAGACTCGCCATACACCTGCTCCTTGTCTCAGTTTCTCATTTATCGCCGAAGCAATGTAATATCTGGTCGATCCTGATAACTGATTGCCTTCTTCTCTCCAGGGAAAACCGAAGTCCCTTCGAAACAACAAACTTCAGAATTCTGTCTTTCTTCTCCGGTCTTCTTACACCTGTCTAGGCACATCGCTATCGAAAATTTCTTTACTGAAAAAGACGGTCAATGCCGCAGCCCTGTCTCCATGTAACTTTCTTTCACCCACTACGCTGGAAGTAATTCCTTTTCAGTGGAAGAATCAACCGTTTGAAAGACTCGTCCCGCCATCTTTTCGCGTTCACACCGATAGCCGAGACGCTACCGGAAGCATCCTCTTCTCGCCGCTTTTCAACCCCGTGTCGCCTCCTTTCCTCTTTCCAGTTCACTTGAGTGCATAGAGAATGCCACTCGTTCACACTGTTCTGTACATTCTGATCATGACATTTCATCTTCTGAAATAACAGCTAGCATTCCTTTAGAAAACTTCAGGCGATCAGTTTTTCATTTTAAAATGATTCATTCATGTTTTTCGACGCCTATCCCCCAGTTACGAGTTTCTTTGATTTTTTCTTCTTTTTCAGCGGCCAACATTCCACCTGGTTCCGCGAACATTTTCCGAGCACTGTACACGAAACAACCCTTGTAACGAGCGCTCCACTTGTCGCGAGACAAGATAGAAAGATGCTCGTCGCGATGATACCGAGCTTGGCTCGTCGATTCTGTTCGAGGCGTATGGATGTGAAGCAAGTTTATTTATTTGCAGGTTGTTGCTTCTGAAAATATTTCATTTAATTCCTCTTTTCGTTGGAAATACACGTGCTAGTGGCTGGTGTTTCTAGCAAAATATACGGTATTTGTACTTTTAGTGACTACCTCGTCAATTCTCTGTCGATTCGGTATGAATAAAACTGATAGTTCCAAGCAATCAAAACATAGTTAACTCGCTAATTGATGAAAATTCGAATTTCTTTACTCTAAATCTGATTTCTTCTGATATTTCTAATGGAAGTAATTTCAACTTAATTCTCTCTGAATTCTTAGATCATTTTTCGGTGTCTGTCTTGAGCTTTTCACAGTTCATGGGTGAGAATTGAATGCATACTCGATCGATCGGTTCGAGATGTCTGGAGTATTGGTTGACAGTGGTACTTGATAACACCGAGATAAAAATAGAACTTATTTCGACCGGTAATCACGGCCTTTTCTAAACGCTTATCCGATGCTCTCTTCCCAGATTGCAACTCTGTTCTTTCCTTCACGCGACACGCGAGACGTATCGTTCCAGATCATCTTTGATCATCCACTGGCCACGATTCTTCGTGGCGAACTGTCCTCTACCCTCTCTGTTATTATCCTCCTTCGATCTTTTATTATTATTTTTTTTTTTTTATTCATAGTAAAGAGTACTCGAGAAGCTCGCGTGTGCGTGCCTCGTCAATTTTCCTCATTTGATATAATGAAAAAAATACACTCTGGCAAATCTGAAGAACGGAGAACGAACGGAGGGCTTCAGTTTCAGCAGGGTGCTCGCGGTGCACGGAAATCGTCCCCTCTTTCCGGCTACGAGTGCTGCTTGATCGCCTTACGTGAAGTACCTCGCGAGCACCGCCAACACCACCGCAACCATCGTCGACGCTCTCAACGTATTTGCATCGCTGCCGATCGAGCACACCTTTTCCGTGTAAGCCCCGCAATGTTCCTGGAATCAAACCAAATTACGCGATGCTCAATCACTGGATTTACTTTGTCCTCGGCGAGAAACGTTAACCAATCGTCCGGTCTCTCCTTCATATTTTTTTTTTTTTTTTTTTTTTTGGCAAACTTGAATATGTAACAGTATCGAGCAACCGAGCATTATTCGAATGTAAATTACATTTAATATTTTATCTTATTATTAATATCTTGTAAACGATCATTTTAAAGAGTAACTGTTGAACAATTTTGCGAGATATGCAATGGTACACAGCGATGGCTGTGCATCCGACTGTGGTAGCAACGATATCCAGCTAACCGGAAGTGGCAAATATTTACCTTCAGAAGCGAGATCGACATTCTATCAAGGAACTCCTTTGCAAATTGAGCCGTGTCATCGCCACATTGCCGACGAACCGTGTGATGGGAGCATTCCAAAAATTCCTTGAACCCACTGCAACAGACACATCCCACCTTCCTTAATTCCATCATATTATTCAACTTCTAATTTCTCTATGAAACACAGAAATTTTATCTAAAAATTCTAAATTGTATAAAAAGAAAAATTTTTTTCTACACCAGCGACAATAAAAAGTTTAAAATTTGAAAAAAGTTAATTTATATTATAGTGTACCATTTCCAAAGGCACTTTTTGCTGCACCGATGTTTAAAAAAAAAGACATAAAGGAAAATGTAACACGTATAACGTTCGATATGCGTTCAGCCTCATTGTGGAAACGCGTTCGTGACTACTTTTTCTCCGCGTTTGTGTTTTTGACCGAACCGTGCAAACACGACGCGAGGGTGAATGCTTTTCACGGTGATGGTTGTACGTATACACAGGACCTAATGACATTAGCTTATCTCCGCCACGGTCTGTTGCAGCTTTTGAAATTGTGCATCGTTCGATAGGAAAAAAAATCCAAGGTGTGAGCGCGGATAAATGCGAAGGGGACGGAGATAGTAAACTGGAATCAGAGCGACGAAAGAAAATGTACAAATGAAACTGTAGAAAAAGGAATTATTACATAATCAAATCTGTGAATCGAAGAGCAGTAAACGATAGTTTTATGAAATAAATAATAATTAACCTTTGTAACTGGAGGAAAAAGGGAACTACTACTTCAAATATTGTCAACAAAGTCCTTTTACATAGCTTTGAGAAGGATAATAAAGTCGCAGGTGCGTACGTACATAGAATAAAAGGGAAGGATGCTAACAAACAATATTTGCAGATAGAGATGACAGAGAAGTAAAATAACAAAGAGATGAAAAACAGTAAAATAGAGAAAAGATCGGGATGGCGGAGAGAGAGGAAAATAGGAAAGGGAGGGCAGGTATTAAAGAGAGTCAAAGTGGAAGCTAGTAAAGGAGGGAAAACGTTGGGAACAGAAGGAAACAAAACAGAGATAGAAAAGTAGAAAATGAAAAAAACAGCGGGCATAAAGGGAAAAGTGGCAGATGCGGTAGAAAGTGAACTGAGCCGGAGTAAGAGTGGCAAAGGCTGAGACAGGCGAGAGGTAAAAAACGATTTCAAACACGTGGGACTGTGTATGAGCCAGCCTCCTTTAGCACTCTTATTCCATAAATTCAATTGCACCCTTCGCTGTGCATTTTTACATTAAATCTTTTTCTATGCTTCCTATCGCGTTTAACGTGCTTAACGGAATAAATTCGTTCAAAGGGAATGCTTTCAAGCTTCGCCCACTACCCTCGCCAATTTTTTTTTTTTTATATATAATATCCTTTGTACTCTTTTGCGTTCACAAGAAATTTTGAAAAATAATAAAAATGATACGCAGGAGATTATAATCAAGAATGACATCGGATTATTTAATTGAAGATATTAATTTTCCTAATTTCATTAAATAAGATTATAATGAAATTTTCAGCATGCGAAAGAGAGTTTGCCTAATTCTACGTTAAACACTCGAGCGGCCAATATGGATCGTATAATATCGATTATACGTCCACTGGCTTCGCTATTCATAAGAGAAATACGAAAATGGAAAGTAAAAGTTTAATCACTCTACGCGAAACCGTCAAAGCAACGAAGACCACGAGTTTCGACCGTGGTTCATGCTAAATAATTCCCAAAGCGTTCTCTACCTCTTTAGCTAACAAAACTTTTTAATCACCTTCGGGAAACACATATTATCGATCACTTTCGTTAAATAAATCGAAACTATATCGTTTATTCTTGAATATAGAAAGTTAATCAACCGGAATGTCTGACGTATTAATCATAAGTGATTGATGATAATTAGAAATACCAGTATTTTAATGCAACTGTTTGTGAAATTGAAGCTCGCAGGGTAATTTTACATGCAGAAAAGGGGTATTGTGATGGAACTTATTTTGGAAAGTACAAAATAGTGTATAACACTGGGAAACTGAACAAACTTTTTGGAGTAGGGAAAAGTTTCAGATATTTCAAAAAGCTGTAGTGAGATAATTAACCCCAGGGTACTTTTGACAAGCATCCCTTCGTTATTCAGTTCCAAGCACTGTTTAGCAAGTTCAAACCTGCACCAATTTGTTCCCTTTAGGGTAATTAAGCTGAAGATTAATATCAGTTTCGATACAATAAGCAGCGACGGTAGGTACTTTCGTATCCTTACTCGGTAAAACATATTTCTTCCTAACAAAATATTAACGTGAAATGTTTGCAACTGCAAAAAAACGGTGCTTATATCGCGTGGAAATTAACGGCGGATACAGTCGAGACATTAACAGAAGTCAAGGTTAGTCTGTAACTTTGTTCCACTACACACATTCGATACAGATCCATTAATATTAATCACGATTTGCATACTATAGTACTGTATGTGTGATAGACAAACGTGCGTCATTAGCAAGCTTCACGAAAAATATCCTAACCGTGTCGGAAACGGCTGATTTTCAAATGTAAAAATGGTAAAAGCATATCAAACGAAATCTGAAGTCAAACTCATTAACTTCGTAAAAAAAAAAAAAAGAATAATGATGAAATATCGAATTTATTATTTAACCGATTATAACATTTCTGATTACCTTCATTTTTTTCTTAAAATTGAAATAAAACAGTTTACATTAAATCCAGATATTGCCTATTTTAAAGGAATGAGAGAGAAACATTTTTTTTTTCATTCAAACTAATTGTAAGTCAAATGGTTCGCGCTTAACATGAAAGGAAGAAAAGAAAATACTGATGGCAATAGTTTCTCCCTCGATAATGTCTGTACAGAAAGTGTTTTCGTCCGAGAAATTAGCCGTTTAAGAGATGAAAGAAGAACCCTTGAGGGATTATAATTTTCACTCACCAGCAAAGAGACTTGAGAGACGCGTTCAGGCTCACCGTGTGATTGCTTCTTTCAATCTCCTGTGTGGTTCTGTGATATTTCTTCGAGCAAAGCTCGTACTCGGGCTGCACCTTTTGCATGCAAGGCGCGTGCTTCAGGAATTCTGCAAACAGACAGAAAAGCGGACGATGAAGTTGCTGCGCCGAGGACACGGAAAATTGAAAAAGTTTCACCACAGAAACGCGGCAAACATTTTAACACGTATCCTTTCTACATATGGGCATTTGTATTTTAAATTTCATTAAGAAAGTTTTTCAAAAAACCTTCTTTCAAAATAGATTTTCCTAATTATAATAATAATAATATTAATAATAATAATACCGCAGAGTTTCGCTCGTCGTTCACGTATCGTCAGGTTATTAATATTCCTGGGGTTCTCTCTTGGCGGATCGAGGGAAAACTTGAATAAACATAATAACATTAATAGCAGAGGCGGCGCCAGAGGTAAATCGAACGGGTCCATCGTTTTTGAAGTCCATTACCAATATTGACCAACGTGGGGGAGCGAAAAACTGTACACACCCCGGCAGGAATCGCTTTTACATCTTTTTCATTCGGTTCGATCGATTCCCGATACTCTACCGTCTGGACGTTGCAATTAAAAACGAAAGGATTAACCGGTCGTTGGGGATGGTAGGCGCGATATCGCCAAGGTGGCAGCGCGATTCGACGTCAACGAATAAACTGAGGCCATTCGACGTCGATAATCGGCCTCGTTACCGGTATTGCTCTCTTAACGAGGCGTTAATCGCGTAACCGATTTCCAGATACGCTGTACAGATCGAGCGGGTAGAACTCGATCACCCTTCAAACTCAATAACGCATCCACCCCCTAGCTCTAGGGACTCGGAAACTATTCTCTGTAACGCGTGCATCGCTTGCGAAACAATAACTGGCTAACGCGGCATTTTACATTGGAAAAACTAGGACGTACTGCAATTGATCGGGAACAAGTTGAAACACCTATTAAGCCACGAAAGTGCTAACAAAATTGGTTACAGTTAAAATAAAATTAACGTAAGTTTTCCTAAGTGAACAGACAAAATAGGTATTTTTATTTTAATAATATACCGTGCAAAAGAAATAATACACTGGAACTCCGCTTTTTCCCTACTTAATAAAAACATAAAATCGATTATTTTAAAAAAGAAAAAATTTCAACGCAGTTTGCAAGTACATTCGGTTTGAAATGTTCAGTATTTTTTCGAAACTTTTTACACGATTCGTGGGAAGTTGAAGCAACAGAATGTATTTTCTATCCGACGATTCAACGTTGCGACGGAATTGTAGAATACGACGGACACGATAACGAGCTTCGAACATAGTGCACGTACTCCTAAATATCTCGGGGGATTCGGCCGAATCTAGGAGTAATTGGGCAAACAAACGAATGGCCACGAGCAAGGATGCATTATTTCGTTTTCTTCTATGCAAAACGATGGGAAGATCGGAATGCAGTAAAATTTGGATGAAATTATTCAAGAGCAAAGGGACCGGTGGTTGGAACAGTAAATATTCATGGAATATGTGCTCCTCTGATCACTGAAGAGAATAATCTGTACAACCTAGTCATTGGGACATTAGGATTGTTATAACAGTAATCTCAAGATTACTAAACCAGCTAAATCAGGACCGTTTCTGTATTAAGGGTTCTTGAGATTCTCGAAGACAATCGGACAGATTTCGAGATATCGACGAGTTAAGGAACAAGGGTCAACCACGAGGTATTCGATCCAATAACGCATTCTGTACCTTCGAGATTACCGGAATATCGTAGCTGTGTCCGGTCTCGGATTCTGATCGATTCGAACGTTTCGGAATTTCAACAGTGTAATCTGAATTGAAATGTTAAGTTGTTATTTGGTACGGTCAACTTTAAAGGAAAGACACCCTTAAAAAACCGTAAATCTAGCACAAGGGTTGACTTCGTAACATTTAGAAATCTTCTAATTGTAGTGTATAACGTAATGGTACAACAATGGAGTTGTTCTACTTACCGTCCTGATAAGGGCCATCTTGACACAGCTCCATGACCACCTTGTTGGTACCAGCATACAGGGAGCTGAAGTGTTCCCTTTGTTTCTCCTTCATGCAGTCGAACGTGTACGTCTGAATACACTTTATACCAGCCTCGAAGTCTCTGCAACAGCAAAGAGAAATTATTCATGGTAATTATCCATGAAATTTTCGCTATTTAACTTGTTAACATTTATTTATGAAAGATTTGTTGACTTTATTAAAGAAGACTCTATCTTTTGTAATATATTAGTTATTTATTATTAAAGTGGAGTAACTCCATTTTTTTTTTCTTTTAATTTCATTTCATATTGCATTAGCTTTTATGGTAATAATTAAAACGATTCAATCACTGACAATGAAACATTAAAACGTTACATTTTAATTATAGAATACAAGATATAAATGTGTGATTGATATTTTGAAACGTCCACAGCACAGGAAATTCATCTATAATAATAAAATAAAATTAAAACGTCCATACAATATGTAATTCTATCTGAAACATTTTAATTTTTAATCGACAGTGATTGAATTATTGAAATTTTTATGATTTATACCTTTGAAAATAATTCATTTGTTTCAATTCCTATTATACATGCAAACGACGTTTCAATCATTATTTTAAAATATATTCTGTTCAACGTTAAATCTTTTTAAAATATGAAATATTTCACAGCAATTACAACTTGTAATATCTTCCCTTGCATTCCTTTCCTAATAAAAAAAAATCAATTTAAGGGGTAGTTTTTCTTGAATAAATTCTTGAATAAGGTCTTTCCTCTTGCATTTTTGAAGACACAACATTGGAAATTCAACAGCTCGTGAAATTATCGAAATAGAAACGACACTTTTCAAATATTGGAACTGCTACGAAAATCTATAATAGAACGTCCATCATTTTTAATCGAGTGAAACAATTGAAACCAGGTTACGTGGGAATCCAACGTTCTTCCCGAGGCGACAATTTCATTATCACCAATAACAGGTACAATAAGAAAAGAAAAGGAAGAAAGAAAGGTTCCAATAACGGAAGCCGGAAGCAATTATCTTGCTGTTGCTTATTGGAGAGATCCCCGACAGTTTCCCTTTTATTCCCTTTAACCTTCCGTCCGTGGTCGAGTATCACACCCCTATCTGGAAAGGTACATTTAAATTTCAGATTTCAATTTCAATTTCACGGAGCCAGGAAATTGAAGAAACGGTGGAAGAACGGTGCATACACGAGTCGATGCTTTCAAAATTTAAGATTATCGCTGGATCACCACTCCTTAGGGGGAAACCGAGTTCCACGAGGAATACAAATTTAACCATTTAACTTCTTCTTACCGATAACAATGACAAGAAAATTTTCTCAATTCGAAGAAAAAAAAAAGCACAAATATTTAAACCTGATAATACTACAATTCGCACCTAAGTAAATTATTTCAACGCTTAAAATTGTATAAACTACAGGATTATTCAAGAAAGATCCACTCTCAAAGTGCAAAGCTGTTTAAATATTTTCGAGATATTTAATAAGATTATCAATTTAAGTTTCGGTCGATTTTGCCACCCAGGCCAGGATTCCGTAATCTCATACCCACGGAAAGAAATCGCGGTATAATTTCCCGAGTGCGGAAATTTATGGCTTATCGAAGCGGTCTACCGTCGCTACTTGGAAAATCACTTCGGCGGTTTACATACGAGCGTGTATGCGTGCATTATTGTTCCACGATATTTTCGGCCGGTATTTTCGAATAATTCTACACGAACGAAACTACGGTTTCATATTAATATTTCGAGAATTGTATCAATAAAGAAATATACCAGTTGATTTCGATATTCCATAAAAATATCCCCGAGCTTTGTGCTGTTATTGAATTTTTGTTCAGATAATTTAGTGCGGTATACCTGTCGTTAAATGTTTTTTTCAGCTAAGCTGCAAAGAAATGGACAAATATAATACTTGCTGTCATAAAAACATCGACGATTTTATTGGATTTTTTTCCACGCGTAAAGTTTGATTTCCCGCTAACAAAAATTGATTACAAATGAAATTTTTGCCTTCTTCACTTGGGGCAATGATTTTGAAAAAAACCCAGATCGATGTGGATTAATAAAATTCATCTGGCACGAAATGAGAAATGAGAGATTATACTTGCAAAGTATGACCATCGATGTTTTTTGAAAATTAAACGAAAACTCTTAAGAGGCTATTTGAAACTCCAAGGAAATCTCAAGTCCTTCCTTCCTGAAACTTTCGGCAAATTAGTAGGATGGCCTATTAGAATTCTCTTTCAATCTTCGCAACTCGTTTCTCAAGTGGTTTCAACGAGAAAATAAACGAACAGTCGATCAATTCGGACGAGCGTACACGTGTAAAAAATGCAAATCGTATTAAAGTTTCGTCGATTGATCCAACAATTATCTCGACCACCGGTGAAAATCCGTTCCCATCGAAATTCTAACGAGCTTTGGGTAAGCAGAAATGTTGGAATACCCTGTCAAAGTTCAACAATTACTTGATAAACATCTTTCTCCAGTTTCTTGCGTTCGACAGATGCCGCGAACTCGAGGAAAAAGCAGAAAATGAATTCATCACTAATGCAAAAACAAACGAACAAATGTAATTCGATTAAAGTAGAGCAAGTTCTAATGTACTTTATCTACTTGTCCAATCTCAAGTTTGAATCAAGGTATTTCAGATTCTTTTTTAAATTCCAACATTTTTTCCATTTATTTCCTTTTTTAAATAAGATAAAATATTACTATAATTGTTTTCTTTTCGTGAATTTGATTGTTTAGATTATTGTCGGATAAAATGTTAATAAACGAAGTGAAAACAAATATTGAATCATTCAAGAGGAGATTCAGAAGTGCATTTCTGAATCTGTCTCTGATAGCAGGTAATTTAATTGGTCCTTCTCTATCTATCCACCGTTCGGCGTAATTATTATTGACAAATTCTCGAGCAATATTGCTGGGGTGTGCTCGAGCTCTGTCATGCATAAACCAAATTCGATAGCGAGTCTCTAGAACGGAATATCTTTTAATAATACAGATACTCCCACAAAATTGATGGTAAATTTCTGGCACGAAGCATAGACGGAAGCGAAACTGGTTCAGTAAGGAACTTTATACTAATAATAGGCAAAATTTACAAAGTTATAACCAATGACACGAGTCTTCTTGAAATAAAATTTTAACGCTCGTAACATCGGTTATAATTTGGGAAATTAACAAGTTTTAGAATACAAATATAAAACGTTACGAGTGTTATAGTTCTTACTAAATAAATTTGCTAAACAAACATTTTCACTTCTACAAAAATTAGAAAATCACAAGGAAAACATAAATTCCCTCTGTGTCCCCAGATTAATACGAGCAGACAGTGTCATTAAAATTTCATCGACTATTTCCGAAACATCCTGTATACAAATTCGTCGAGGAAACTTACGGGCATAATCGTTGCAGATCCTCTTTCTTCGTTGCAAAGCTCAGGTCGCTGTTGCTAATCCTCTCGAAAGGCCTCCCACACTTCACCAATCTTTCGTGCCCGCACTCTTGGCTTCGACAACTGCCGAGCACTAAAACAGAATAATAACAACGAATCAGTAAAAAATTTGTCTGAAAATAAAAAAATAAAAAAAAATGATCCTTTAAACGCGGTACCGTAACTTCTATACGATTGTAATCCCTTCAACTTTCCATGCTTGAAAGAAGTTTTAATCCGTTGCATACACTTCAACTTGTCTCGCGAGTTTTTCATTTAAACTGTTAATCAACGCGATTTAAAGTACCTTCTACAAATATAAATTCTAAATAAACTGTACGACTGTCCCTTCATTTGCAAGTACAAACGAGACGATGCTGAATGAAACAAAAAAATTTGCCAACAAGAGAGAAACAACGGTTCCGGTGGACTTTTGCTAATAAATTACTCAGCAGACATTTTAAATGAGAAACGTCGTGAGAGACGTCTGGGTCATGATTTAACCGGCGTATTTTTAACGAAAATTAAGCGACGATTGAACGTAATCAGACGTAAAGTGTTTGATTACGGTAGCAAAGGACACCTGCACCCACACACCGTGACAAATCGACGTTTGAGTCTGTTATATCGAGGAGTCGAGTAACGGGGGCGTTGGTACGGATGCACTACTGCACGTCCGAGCAATACCAGCTTGATCCACTTGAGCCACGGCTCGTCTTTTTGCAAGGATTAAAGGAGATTACGCGTGGCCAACAGCCGCCAAGCTAACGAGAATTTAGCTAACGTTGCACAAACTGGCTGCCATGCACACCTGCTCGGTTGCTTACGCGCCTGTTACATATTCGCAACTCGTGTAATGCCTCTGCTCAAAGATCCTGTCACCTGCTCTTCGTATCGAGCACCATATACGATTATTCTTACAAAATATCATAATTTTCCTTTTAAAATAATTTTGTAAACCTATTTGGTAATCCTTGGTAAAGCTTTCCTTTTTGAAGTGAAATAAATAAAAATAAAAATCGAGGTGTCATATACAGGTCAGTTTCGCTTTGGTTCAGTGTCACGGGTCGTAATACGTGAAAAATAGTGCGAGAAGAATGGTATTGCGAAAGGGCATGGAAAGGAAAACGTGTCCACCTGTTCCGACCGACCAAACGAAACACCATTAAATCCGAATTAACTTTCTTAATTTAAACGAATGGTTTTTTACCCGTCGTTGTTACACCGTCATAATAACTCCACTCATTCGTCATCGTTAAGTATCCAGAAAATGCATTTTCTGTGTTTCGTATCTAAAATCTACAAATTTTTCCGGTTACACGAACGGTAGGGAAAAGTTTATCTAGACGTTCAGAAATCATTTTGATAGAAGAGATCCTAACAATTTTGTGTAAAAAAAGTATGAAGGTATAATGTTATAAAAAAAATAAACCGTAGTTTGTGAGATATTTTAAATTCGGAAGCGAAATATTCCATACATATTTTAATAAAAATTACTGATTTTTCGATACTCGGTTGGTATAAATACACTTCCGTTGAAAATACACCCACAGAGAAGACACACGATACGTTGAAAATAAATCTGATTCAACTGCGTTACGCGTATTGGTATTCAAAAATATTCTTGAGGAACAAGGAAAAAGTAAAATGTGTTTAACCGTAAACACACACGCAAGTAATCTGGGTGTAATTTTCAATCTTCTTGGAAAAGAGACACGCCGTGAAATTTGAATGTAAATTTCACCTCTCTTATTTTCCACGAGATTGACTATTATCGAATCACTGGCTATATCATCGGGAGGGAAAAACAGAGCACGCTGTCGGATGCAGGCAAGCACTGAAAATACATAGACCGATGTATCTCTACGATAACTTTTCATCGATCTGTATCTTCGATTCGCTGAAATTCGTCGTTTTCGAAACGGCATTCAATTTAGGAACAAAGGAAAAACTATTTTTCCTAGAAAATAATTTGTACGGTAAGGCACGGAATAAAATGAAAATTAGAAAATTAATCTATTCAAAGAATATTAGTACAAATGACTTTTCCTTTCATCCATTTCTCTTCCCGGACTATAATTTATTCGGCACGAAATATTCTCCAAATTGCATTAGCATTTCCTCGGCTGAAATGTTGAACAGAAATCGATATTCTAAATGAATGAAGCAAACCGGTTCACACGTCGAACGTATGTCACTTGATCGGGATTGAAAAATTCGATCAGAAAAATGGTTTATTTTAAGGAAAAAAGCGTTAATTAACTGGGAGTGGATGAAAACTTGGTTAATTAATCGACAATCGCTTAACCAATTTGAATGGTTAAACGGTTAACCATGCAGCATTGCTTCCTATCATTGCGTGGCAAACGAGATTACACGCACAAGCACTTACCAACGAGTATCGATTCAACGATATACGAGACAATTTCGGCTAGAATTTGAATTCGACCACGTAATCCTTTCGCCAGATCGATTGTTCAGTGGTGTACCGTTAAATCTGGATCTCCTTCGATAAGGAACTTATTTCTATCATAACACGTCCCATATAAAAACCTCGATTCCTGTACATTTCACAGGGTGAATGTAATTAATTAAAATAACGTTAATAACGTTAATAGCAAGAATTCTCCAGAGGGTAGATAAACAAGATAGATAAGCAAAGATAGATCATCAAGTGTTTCACCCCGAATTCAGAATCTTCTCTATGTTTTTATGAAGCGTGGATCGGAAACAAAATGAACGATCTCTTTTTTCAATAACTTTTTTTTTTCGCTCACGGCGTGCGAGTCAATTCCCGTTTTCAACGCCGAATACAGGCTGATGTACATCGCAACACGATACTGACATCACACCTGCATCACAGGAAAATACAGTGGCAAACAGAAAACTCGAAAGACAGATCAATTCCGACCAACAGGATTATTTTTCTCTTCTATTTCACGTTCAATGTACGATCCTGAACGGTTCAACACTATGCGATAATGTAACTTTAAAAGACGGACAAATTTTATTTGAAATTCATATAAAGGCGGACCATGGAGAGAGCCTCAATTTTCATTTTCTAAATTTCACACTGTTCCTTTAAAAAGTATTCTCTCAATGTATAAGACTTTTTCTCATACTCAAAATGATATTTAATTTCAACGAGCCTTGATAACCACCAATCAGATGCGAACAGAAAAGAGATACCCCGGAAGCTGACTTCCCACCCCCCGGTTCTGCAGATTACCCGAACCGTCCTTGATTATTAGAAGTCTCATCTAACGTATATCTTTGCTTCCATAGCCCCCCGGAAGTACATCGCGACGATACAAATTTCTATTTCCCCAGCATTTCCCTTCGAGTTCGCCTTCGAGGGTGCCCTACCCCTCTTCGGAATAATCCTTTCACTCGTTATTTTAATGATCGTAGCCGAGCTGAAATCCAGCGCACTTCGATCCTCCAAGGCCTACGGAGGAATTAATGTTTGCCAGCTCCGGCTGTGTTCGTCGAGGCAAAGAAGAGTGAAACGAGAACGGAAGATGAAGAGCAGCGGTGAAAACGAGGAATTGAGAGATATTTGTCCAAGCACGAATCGCACGATCGAATCCTCTTTTTCCTCGCTGCTCGATAATTTCCGCCCCTCGACATCATTAATCCATCTATTTCTTCTGTTTCTCTTTTTTTTCCCTTCCCTTCGCGAGAGAACTTTGTCTCGACAGCGTTGGAGAGAATAAAATTGATTCTCGAGCAAATTCGTATGGGAACGTCGATTCGGCAGGAGAAGTAATTATCTGTCGACGTAATGCGCTAAACGTGAAACGAAGCGACTCTGCGATCATAAAAGCACGGGCTAAGGGATTGAACGATTAAAAGTTTTCCCAAAGTTATCCAACTACAAGTTGCTGCTGGCTCGCTCGAAATACGTTGCTTTCCTACGATATACTTTCAAGAGCAATTTCTACTTGAACAAATTAATCTTGGAATTTTATCGTGATGGAACGTTTGTGCAGTATCGAGGGAGGAAAAGTAGGGTAAAACTGGATAGATGGATGAAACTTGGTATTCCTGTTTTTCGGTGATAAGTAGTGGTATTACTTAATAAACTCTTGATCAACCATTTAGAAATTTAGTTAGTTTATGCTTTAAACAATTGAACACAGATAGGGTTAAAATTGAATTTTGCTTGAATAAAGATCCTTTGATTAAAATGAATATTTACTTAGAAAAGTGGTCTTTCGAAAGCATTTTCTAGTAGGGAAAATTTTCAGAGATTTCAAATTGATCCAGATACGATTAAAATCATTTTGAAATTACGAAAATAGAATTGCTTTGATAACACTGGCAGCGTTATTTAATAACATATCGAACTATCGAATGCAGAGTCAACATTAAGAAGCACAGCTTTAATTAATTCCAATTTCAATTCGCTTTTAGAGTTACCTATGCAAACAATCCTGACGAGAAGATACTCGCCAACGATTCTACGTGTCTTCGTTTAATTTCTACATTCTCCTGGATTTCCACTTTAACAGGCGCCCAACGCACCATCCATAGAGTATACGTGCATGGATCTTCAACGTCGCTATCACTTTGATAAAATTTCATTTGGAATAAACGAATCGAAAACTATCTACACTTTGCGCAATTTACTCTCGAATGGCGGAGCACTTCTACTGCACTTCTGCACTTCTACTCGTAGTGTACAAAAATTCTATCGGCAATTCTTTCTGAAGAAAATTCTGTGAAAGATAAAAGGAAAATGTTGAACACCTCGAATTGGCAGGAAAAGTAATTCTCTCAGCTTCGAATGTATCTCTGTGTCGATCAGTCACGAGTAGACGAACACTCGCGTTCTCAGCTTCAAGCTTAGCATGTATTATGCGTCAAAGACAAAACGGATAAACCGACGATAGTAATTTCGCGCAGTGTACACTAAACGTGCACACACGGAACTTTGGATTGGCACGATTTACTCGAGACAATGGAACACATCCCTCTCGTTCGTCCTTTCAAGTCAGCCCCTAAACGAACTCCCCCACATTTTCCAACGAACAGGTGAAAATTTTCTTTCCAACGATTAATACTAATGTTCCGAATAATTCTAAATAAAAATATGATGGTTTTAGAAATATTTAAGATCTTCGATATTTAGAAATAAATTTCCCAAAATAATGAAAATATTTGTTAAATTTCTGAACTGAGAGAATACGAATATTTTTACTAGTCATCGTAAGTAATCGACGAGTTTTGAAGCAGTATGCTAAAGCATCGATACGTTAGACTGTTTTCTATGCTGAATCTACAACGCGGTCGATCGGGTTTCTTCCTCTAGCGATATCGCTTACGGGAAAAATGTTCGCATCATCTCGGAAAAATAGAGTGACGTCTACGATCCTATCGTGATGTAACTTTACTCGGTTATACAGTGGTGCTCGATTCCCGGAACAGCTTGCTTCTATATTTCAAAAACACTGTTTACGACGCTCGTATTTCGGGGATGAATAAGGTATCTCGAAACGACTTTATCTGGTAGAATAAAACATAAGATGGCCTTAATAAAATGCTTCCACAACGGTTATTTCATCTCTGTTAACTGTAACTGGAAATGTACATTTTTCTGGTTGGTTCCAGTTGAAAATGAAGCGAACGACAACGTCAGCTCTCCGAGAATTAAGTCAACCGACAAAACCTCAAACAGGATGTTCCCTAAAATTTCCTTCGCGCAGCGGAATAATTAGTCGCTGCTCCCCGAAGATAGGAGTCAGTGTCAATGGAATACGGGACCATGATTCGCGGCGATGTTCTTTGTGCACACAGATCCGGGAAGACGCTCGAACAAACTTAACAAGCACAACTTTCCTTCGCTGGCGTATTTCTCCCTTCGGACCAGCGCAACGAGAATTTCGTAAGGTGAACGTTTCATCGTGAGAACCACCAGAATATTCTGTTAATTGCTCGAATTCTACGCCTCTTGCGATTAATTCAACCGCGACTCGTAAATGCATCGTCACCGAGTTGAATTTTTTCAACAATTAAACGCGAATCTCTTCTCTAACCGTGACTCTCTCCATGGTCCGCCGTCCGAGGGTTGAAGTACATCAATTTTCCTGCCCGTTGCAAATCGAATTTGCATCCTCCAGCTGCGCACTTACCTTAAATTCATTCTTACTTTGTTTACTACGATGCACCGAGTCGTAACCAGTGATTAAATGCTACGTATCAACACCGCGCACGACTTCGTAATCATCTCGAAGGACATCTTCCATCACGTTTACGTTCCCGCACGTGCAGTTTGCATTTCTGCAAGATGCAAAAGCTTTAGTTATCGGAAGAACTAACGCGGTCACAGATGGGAAACTCTAAAAAGATCCTTCTTTTAAAAACTGTTAAGCACCTACGTGGAATATTAGAGTGGGTCAAGGCCTAAAATAACGCTAAGTCAAATTGTAACGAAACCTTGTCCATTCGGTAACCGTATGACGTGTCGTGAATCGAAAATTGCATCATCGATACTGACCCCAAAATTAAATGAAACGAAAAGGAACCATCAAATCTGTACAGTAATAGACATTATAATTCCTACGTTAAAAATCCCCATATATTTGTAACCTTCTCGATAAAAGTGAACGTATTATACTCGTTGCATTCGGTTCAACGCCCTAAGCGGTAATTATGCAGAACAGGGTACACCTCACCGATTTCAATGATCTTGACATATGTTATAAAGGTCAATGTATTGAATAATTTCATACACAAACAGTCTCGTTTTCTATGTCTAAAGAGATGTAAAAAGAAAAATCCAAAGAAATAAAATTTAAAAAAAGGAGAAGTTTGATGAATTCAGTCATCAACCATTTAATGAACCAGCAGCTTTCATTCATGAATCCTCTCAAAGTATAAATACTCGTTTTCTCATCGAAATAAAATAAGAAAAGGAAGTTACTAGGAATCCATCGTGCCACCTTTATTCTAGGAATGCCTTACTCGAAATCGAGGTGCAGTGATATACAGACGGTACGCCCGCCCACGTGTGCAGGCGTACAGGTGAGTAGTGGAACGGCACGCTTTGCTGGCGTCGCGTCACTGGCGTCGCTGAATCGCGCGATTCACACGTATGCGTGTAAAGCGGTCCGCAAGGCCAGACCACGGGATGCTTTGCGATTGGTTGTGCCGGCATCGTACGATGGTCCCGTCTCGTTATAAATAAGATCCGTTTCCTTGCCCCTCTGTACGCAATCACCATGCTGGCCCCGTATCGCTGCGTCAGCACATACGTTAAATGCTCACACATACATTGCGTGTCACACCTACGGAGAATAGTATTTCGGTGTACGAACGGGTACCCGAAATTTTCTCAACCGAATCCAGGGCACCCTTAAACCCTTCGATCGGGACCGTTGAAAAAGGATCCGCTAATTTTCATTCCGTCCTTACAAGACTGCGAATATTTCATTGTTTATAACGATATCAAATTCCTATCCTATCTTAGATATAATCACCTGTGATCCTATAATACTCGATTTTATTTCGCGGATACGATACGGATTACCGTCCAAAGAAAAAATTAATCTTCCGACGAAACTACCACCGATCATTTGTCACTCTTCATTATAAAAATAAGCTTTGTTCTTTTTTTAAATTCTGGATAGGGACATCGCTACAAATCAAACCGTAAAAACAATTTTGTTTTTTAAGATCTGCGTCACCAGCTGCAACTTTGTAAATTTTTAATAGAATGACTTACGGAAATTCTGGTTATCGGTTTAAACGTATCTGAAGATAAATACAAAATAGCACGTATGTTAAGCTTAATTTTTGCTGATGATAATGAAAACAGCTGGTATAGGAATGATTTTAATTCGACGTGCAGATTGCTGAATTTTCTAATTTACATTTTAAAATAATATTTCTGTACCTTTTTTTTTTACAATTTATTCAAATAATCTGAGCGTTGCTTATGAGGCCAGAAGTTTCTGACGTAGAATAACAGGAATGTTAAAATCGAAAGTATTATTCATTATGACGCGGTATTTATGTACGATTAATTCACATTTCCAAATATTTTATTATAAAGAAAGGAATTTAATCTTTGAAATCACGGTGGAACGAAGCATGTTGGTACTGACAGGCATTGTAATTTCTTAAAATACACCTTTCCGTGTAACGATCAAAGAATTCTTTTTTCCAGAACACAGTTTTCCAGGAAATTTATTTTAACACGTTAACAATCACGTTACACACATGTGGACGATGCATTTCACTGAATACTCATATTAAGTACTCCAAATCTTTGGTATTAAAAGCAATGAAAAATTGTTAAAATAATAAATGAGATTTATCAAAAATATTACCTAACGAAACCATATATTTTCTTTCTTTAATAGAGATTCGGGAATAGATTTATTACCACTATCAAAAATATTTATAGGACATCTAGCGGACAATATTGATTGCTTTTCACCCGAGTGAAAATTTAACAAAAAATCACCAGATTTATAGCGACTAATATTTCTTAGTTTGTTACTTCAATTTCCTGCTTTGATAAATGCTTCAGTTTCATATATGTCCATTTCGTGGACAATTTTCATTGCCCAAATTTTGGACGATACTAAGGACAGTAGAGTCATTTCCCTTTTGAGCTTTAGGTTTTTTTCGAAATTTTTTCTAAATCAAAAACAAATGGTGTGGAGTTGATTCCTAGATCGTTGGCCTTATCCAAAAAAAACCTACGTTGCACCTAAGTGTATAATACACATCTAGCAATGAATGTGCGTACACTACTACCGATTGCTAAGTTGCGGCCCAGACGGTAACACCGTGAAAGTGTATCGGGTTAATGAAACTTTCTAGCCGAAGCGATTCTCTCCTCCACCTCTTCAACCTCCTCCTTATCGCAGCTTCGATAAGTTTCGTGACTTCCTTACCTGGTTGATAAGCTTCGCAAGAAAAGATCACACTGTTGCTAAGGTGGTTGCATCGCGGAAATCATACGACAGATGAACCAATCAAACATTACGATTAGAGCGTATATAATTTTTAATATGAAATTGATGCGTCATGAAAAGGTATCAATCTATTAAAAAGATAACGCGTAATAAATCATAATGTAATGCGATCCTTCAGGGAATTTAATAACTCAGATAAGATAATTAGATGATGCTTGGAATTTAATTCTTATTATTCGTGATAACTGTGACACCTAATTTACTCAATTCACAATAACAAATTAATTGCAAACAAATCATTTTGAGAAATGTAATGTATCTTCTACTGTTTACATAATAATCGCAAAGAAAATCCATAGGTATTTAATGGATTTATGTCAGAATTTATAACTCGCTCTGATGATTTTCTTGGTACGTACTCATATATGGGTTGATCGGCCGAGGAAGGTTAATTAATCCTGTCATCAATTGCGATCGTGTATATTCACTGTGCAGACTGGAGAATAATTTAAGTTAATAGATTCGATAATTATATAATTTCTCGGATAAACTTCCTTGAGTTAATCGATGCAATTGATACCGGCTAAACACAACTATGCAACCGTTGTGCATAAAACTAAATCACGATGTTAGACCAACTTGTAAACAACAATCCATGATAATACCGTGAAAACTTATAAGAGCAATGAAATCGCGTACGAGGCAATGAATGTCTTTTATCACACGAACCGAGCAGACTAAACACAGACGACAGTTCTAGATACACGTAATCGACGTCACGTAAGAGTTTATCTATTCAGCTGCTGCAACATTTATAAGTGTTTTTCATTTTTTTTCTCCTATTCGTGAAAATTAAATAATACCGATAACCGATTATAGAAACAACATCTCTGAATTTTAATAGAGGTACAGATGAATAAACTTTTCTATGTTATGCAAATTACGATCAAACATTATTTCTACCTATATTATTCTTGAGTAAAGATTTGAATTGCTAAATACTTCAATGAATACTTGAAATACAATTACCAATGTTAATAAATGTTTACATACACAAATGGTGAAATCTTCTTCCTTTGCATTGCTATGTCCCTACTCCCACGATTCCTTTTATTATTAGCCCTGCAGATCCCACAACAGTAATAAAGCTAGTTACGAACAGACATTGCATACTTGAGTACGCTGAACAACACCACCAAGGGTGCATTGGGTTAATGAAATCCGTTAATGACCTCGTAATAGATTGTCTGAGATCGTAACGTGTCACAGATAAGATATCTTGCAATGTCACAAACAAGAATGCCATACGTTACATATTTTTATGATGATAGAATACAATGGTGCAATAATTTAGTGAAAATATACATTTCGAAATAACTTATTGATAACAAACGATCGTTTAAATGGATAATTCCCATGAAACATTTTCCGAGTTAGTTGAAATACCTGAAATATTTGACTACGAATTAAAAGCAATCCCCAGCGTGACGACCGAACAACAATGCCCGATGGATTAAAATTTAAATACCTGTCGATGAAATGTGAATTAATCAAGGTATCTGACAATATCTGATACGCTTGTCAAACCTGTACTACTAAAAGAAACATAATATTTCCATCGACCGATGAAACGGCTGTAAACGGGACAACACTATCGTGCGTCACAAAACCGTTTCAGTTTCCTCTTTACGTAATCCTATCAACAAATGATTGATCATAGCTAAATAAAATTACCAATTTATTTTAAGAGAACTAATGTAAACTGGTAAACAAAGCTGGTGCGGTTATTTAAACAAATTGAATTCGAAATTAAAACTTTCCGATAACCGATGTAAATAAATTTATAATTAAAGAATCGTCGCATTTCTGAGTAACCGAATACGATTAAAATATGCTAGACAGAGTGACATTAGCGACAAAGGTTCGTTGTCCAGTAATCAGCCTCTGTTATCTTCGTCAGACAAAACGACGATGATAACGTTGTCATCGTACGTTGTCAGCCTCGCTTCGTCTGCACGAATTTCATCACAGTGAGAATGACAATAATGAAGATAACGCGCGCACATGGACCGGATACGGAATGACCTTTTCATCGAGCAAATTACAATCCGTCCGTGAGAGATAATGGCCCGTTACGCGTTTGCGTTTTCACAAGAGGGTGGAGGAAAAAAAAAAAAAATTGTGAAAAATCAAATGTCATTCGAGGGCACAGAAGTGTATCAGCATCATTAAATTAAGCTCTCAAACAGCGATTGTGTAAAATGGAGCGACAAGTTGTTTTTATCGTCATTGTTTCCGGTACAAAACGAGACCGCTGTTAATTAAAATCGAGAGCATTCGCAATGATCATGACTATTCTTTCCCTCTCTTCTTTTTATTAATTTTACCTTTTCAATGTTTTTTTCTCATGAACATAGAAAAGCACAATTTATGAAGATCGATAAATCGATATTTATCCCGATCGATGCGTGTTCTTTCGTACGTTTTCATCAACTCCCACCGTTCCGAAAAATAATTGCATTACAGGGGTGATGAAAAATTAATCGCGACAAATAATTCATCCGCTATACGTTATTCAATTATCCCGGTAGGAATTTTGAAACGTTTCAGATATTCACAGGCGAGCAATTATGTTTGTAAATACACGTTATCATTGATTATGTGAAAGCGTTATAGACATCAGTTTCCAAGTCAACAACGCATTTCCAACGATTCATTACCCAATCAATTTCACCGTAATAGTTTCGACACAGTTTCCACCTATTTTCCTCGTTAAAATACGAAAACAGTGCACGAATCAGGAGTTTCAACCGCGAGATAGGAAATTAATCAATTGATTAAAAAGTTTATGGAATTGTGATAATACGATAAGAAGGATATCTGATCATCTTATCATCGAAGAAGTTGCAAATTGATAGTCAATCAATGCGCATAATGTTGCATAATAAATCTAACTTTCTGTCTCCTATAAGTAAAACGACCGACATTTGAACGAGTCTCCTCGTTGTTTTTGGCTCTCGTCGATATCTTGACGAAGTACTTAAGATGGATGACCCTGCCAACAGGCGACCCCTGTTCCTCGCGTGCCAAATTTTTCCTGGTCATGAGACTTTCCCGAGAAAACGGTCCTTTTACGTACAGAATTAATAGTACGAGACACATATTACCATGGAACTTATTATTACTATTATCGATCAAATCTCGCGCTGAATTCGATACTTTGAAAATTCTATTTAATTATTTCACTCTTATCGGAGACTGATGAAACGCGAACAAAATTAATAGCTCGGATTAATTTTAAAACGATAGAATTTCATGAAAACTGAAACGTGCATCGGGCTTTATTAAAGGAACGCATCGGAATAAATCGGAGGTAGATTTTAAGCGAAAATCCGTGATTTTACAAACGTTTCGAGAAATTTTCTTCGTCTACATAATAACTACCTATCAAACTGAACATTTAAATGATATATTAAATCTCCGAACGGTGAAGCTGGCTCTTTGCTGGCTCAAATTCCTTTTCCTTCTCATTTTTTTTAAATTATGCATACCATTTCTCTAGAGAAAATCTTTCCTCTATAAATTTGAGTATCTATTCTTGACGACGTTTCAGATATCATATCGGCCGAATTTTCGTAGACTTTATTATCGAAAAAATTTGCAAGTAAAATTGTAAAATTTCCACCGAATCGAATAAATATTTCGATTCGTAAGAATTCGGTCGTTTCGAACGTGTAATCCAATAAAGCAGCAACCCAGAGCAAACGTAGCCTGATTTTCCGTTCAATCGAAAAAAAGCAAAAAGAGAATAGAGACGCGAACAGAATCAGCAATACAATCGATGCACGCCGAAATCATGATCGAATGCCGCAGAGTTTCGAGTTTATTGTTTTCCATATTCGCTCGAGGATTACTCGGCAGGCATTGATTACGAATTGCTCGAAAGAAAAAAAAAAGAAACAAACAAACAAATAAATAAATAAAGAAAATATGGAGAGAGAGGGAGAGAGAGGGAGAGAAAAAGGAAGTTACTCTAACGAAATAGAGATCAGCGATGAAGCAGCGAATGTTCCACCATTCTTGTTGCATCGTTATTTGTAACAATAGTTAAAGGGAAAAAAGTTTCGATGGCTCGTGCGAACTTTGAGAGTCGAGATTAAGGTATAAAGCCGAGTGTACAGTCGACGAATGAAACGCGAAAGAACCGACCAAAGTACTGACCTATCCCAATATCTTCCCTTAACGAACAGCTTGTTGGGAATCCTCTCAACGTGATTAAATTCTGCCCACTTTACCTTATCCTTTCGCCGTTTCGCCAAAAAAGGAATACTACTTATGCCCGCAGCCAACCTTCTACTCCCTTGCTCGATACCAGTTTCTTTCTCTCGTTCCTCTTCCGAACAAATTATTATTCCACCGAGATATTACTAATTTGGTCATTTGAACCGCGCTGAAAGGATCGATACCGCTTTTTGTTCGTCTCCTCGGTTGTAAGATTGGATCAAGGGAGGATCTAAGGACAGCCAGTACCTCGTTGCACATATCTGTGCGGCCCATTTATACTGATGGGAAAAGGCTTCTCAAAATGAAAAGAAGCGAAGAAAATGTAGAAATTTTTGTCTCTTTCAAAAACTAACAGAAGCTTCGAAGAAGACTAGTTTGTTTCATCCTGTGTTTACCGGCTTTGAAAAGATCAATGCCTCCGTTTTCGATAATTTCTCGAGTTTATTCTAAAGGGAACACCCGCTGGAAGTAATTATGCGAGGAGGTTCTTAAGAAAATCTTCTTTTTGTAACGTACACAATGGCTACCTTTTTTGAAAAGAATCTCTCTAGTTAAGAGCTAAACGATTCGTAAACGAACTTGTAGAACTAGTTATATTATGCAAAGTATCTAGTAATGAATACCAGACGAATACCGCTTCTCTGTTCTTTTGTCCGTGTTTGTGAAAAATTCAACAATATTTTAATGGTATTCCATATTCAACAATTTTCAAGAATCCAGTTAACTCCACCGAGAGCGGACCATGGAGAGAGCCCATATTATTTTCATATATGAAACCCTTTCGAACGAGTTAACAAATGGAAAATAAAATATTTACAGAGTTTTTTACATAATAAATTACATAATTATGTTGTTAACAGTATGGATGATGAATTCAAGGATACAGTAGGCGAATTTGAATATCGCGTGATCCCAGTTCGCATTCCGGGAATAGCAAGTATCTGCGGAAGAAGAAAGAGACTGATGACCGGACATCCGTCTATCTTGGCTGCTCGCGTGTATAACTATACGTACGGTCGGTTACGAAAGGTGGAGAACTAAAACTCGATGGAATGCATTGCAAGAAACCGGCTCTCCTCGCGAGAGAGAACGAGCCACGGAGAAAAAGAAGGCAAGAATGTTTTTGAGGCTTGAATGCAACCATCCTTTACGCGGATCGAAGAAAACCTTGACGTGTCTCGTTTCGTGTTTATGCTCATTGCTAATATAGCGATGGAACTGAGACCGATTAAAGCAAATTACTATTTTTATTGCTACGTTGACCCCGCGGACAATTCATTTTCCTCTTTCTTTATCTCGAGTCTTTATTGACTCGATGCAAATACCTATTAGGTCATCGACATCAGATATTGTTTCCCTTAATCGATACGAATTAATTTATCGAGCGGCTTTTCCTGTTAATGTAACTTCATTCAAATACAAATGCGCTTATTAAGTCAATGACTAGTCTTTCCTTCAGACGCTAATTTTATGATCCTAGTATGAAATAAGAAATACGATTGATATATTTTAAGTAGAAAATATTAAAATTCGTCTAGAAAAACTTATTTTTGAACAGTTTGTTTTAATGTGACATCACCTAACTAAGAATTTAAAAAGTATGTTAAAATCTATGAATCTATCAAGAAATTTGCCTAAAATAAAGTTTTTTTTTAATAAAAAATAAAATAAATTTAATATTATTTTTACGTAGAGCTATAAGACGCATTCATGCTGTCATGTATACTTGTTTTTATAGCAAAAAAAGTTAAATAATTAAATTGTTCAAAATGTCTGATCAAGATTAAATCTATCACTAGTTGGTCTTAAGGTAAGGCCAGGCGCACGCCCATCCAGTCGTCCAATCAACGATCGCGACGTCATCTCGTACGATGTAACGGAGAGACTCACCCACGTGGTAAGTATCGTGTTATTTTAGTATCGCACTGCAAGAAAATCTACCGATCGCACGTTCTTGTTCTCAAACGACCATTCTAGAATTTCGCGATCCTTTTTCTTCGCCCGCAACAATTATCAACACGCCCGCAACAATGTTTCTTTTTTTTTATTTAAATTATATTATTGTCAGGGATGCTAGAAAGACTCCGTTACAGTTGGACATAAAAACATATGGTATGAAACGAGAGTAACTGTGCGTTATATTCCGACTAATTGAACAATTAACCGCTAGACAAAAACATTTCCGTCCGTGTTTAATGAAGCTACTGTTTACAACATTTTTTAAAGGGAAATTTTCTGCGGGCACTTGTCAACGTAGCTCAACGTAACGTACACCGAAGCTGTATAATCGAAGTGGTTATTGAAACTGGTAAATCAGACTGTTTATACGGCTGTTATGTTGCGCATCAGATGCGGCTGATTGAATGAAATCAAGGACAGGCGAATGCTGTGTAGGTCAGTTAATCGTTAGTCACCGAGACGCCACGGAAGACGTAAACAGATATACAATTTCACAATTTCAGTTGATCCGCGAGAACCAATGTCTAGCTATCAAGAATACAGTCGCAAAACGCGCTAAGAATAGGCCGAAAATAGCTAAAGATAGATCACACACTAACGATGCTTCCAATACTCGGCTACCAGTTCGAACTGTTGCACTTTAAACGGATTCTTAACCTCGCGAAATCGCTCCGATTCGATGAATATTATACCGCCGTCGCTTCTAGCGCCACATACACACGACCTTACAGAAAACTGTTCTTATAACGCCTGTGTCTTATCCAAACTCTAAGGACATTCGGTTCAACGACTCTATTCGAAAGTTAATACATAGAAATCATGAAAAATTACTTACAAGAGTAGAATGCAGTCATCAAGAGTGCAAGCCAGGA
The DNA here is from genome assembly GCF_907164935.1 of Osmia bicornis bicornis. Taxonomy (NCBI): domain Eukaryota; kingdom Metazoa; phylum Arthropoda; class Insecta; order Hymenoptera; family Megachilidae; genus Osmia; species Osmia bicornis. The sequence continues at coordinate 6,806,653 of NC_060226.1, forward strand.
CAGCTGTTTCTCCATAAGTTTTCTCATTTCTGGAGTCTCTTGAGCGACGTTTCTGTCACAGATTCAGCTCACTTCGACAAAGTCGCGATATGCAAAACTCGAATTAGTATCGCGCACTAGTAGTCAGCGGACCGTTTTTCTCGATCACTGTGTTGATCGCTGCTAAACGACCGTGTTGTTTCCTTGTAAAGAAACGTTAGAAGAAAGCAAAGACCGCGTCACCACGCGTGTCGTTCGGTTTCTCGGTATGGCAAACGTACGAGAGTTATTCAATGTACCCAACACCGCATAGTCCGCCGTTCGCGACCGGTTGAGCACAACTGACTCATGGGAATGCTTTTTGGCGGCACGAAGCTTTAAAGGCGTGCGCCGAGTGCGCGTGTGCGGATCGCTCACGCCACTGGACTCTGGTGGGGAACGCTCCCTACTTCTTTCTCTTTCGCTATAACTACGAACGTTCTCTGTTAGCCGCTGTTTTATGCCGAACTACCGCTGGCGCCGCTATCATTACAGCTTTCGTTCGTACAACGCGCGAGATCATTAATTGAAAGCCTTCGCAGAACAGCGACAGTAAGACCTTCTGTTGCCTCGCGAATGGAATTTAATTAAGAACAGGGTTTCATTGTTAATGGACAATAGTGACAGGTAATTAACGGATTTAGACAGAATACCGACACGCCTGGTTATTCGTGTGACGCAACACGCGCCGTTCCTGATCGCACTGATACAATACGTCACACGGAATGTCGTGTCGACGAAAATCGGTCATATTCGAGCCTTAATTACGTTTCCCTCGATTATAAGCAAGAGTAATATTTCGTTAATATTTTATGCCGTGAAATAATTACATTAGGCCTGGAAAATTTTTCAGATCTGAATCGCGGCCATAATATTATAGTGAGGTCGTACACATTGCGTTTAGAAGCCGTACCAATTGATCGCGGCACTATTGTGACAATCTCATACTGCATTCGATTTTGATATATTGCACACGGTAAATGAACAAATCAAGAGCAAATATTATTTATTCGAAGTAAATGACGTCGTGTATTGCAATATTTCATAATGTGAAATGCATTGATAAGATATGATTTTATGTTAAATATTCAAGAATTGTTATTTACTTAAGTAGATGCTCTAAATTAGTATGCACGTCTAGTATATGTACCATCTATGTATTTGTAAATTTTCATTAAAATAAATATCTTTTTCAAATATTATGCTACATTGGTTATTCATTGCACTCCCGGTAGTCAATTTCAGTTACCAATCATAGCAATTGTACTTGCGGTGACTCATTTATTATTTATTCGAACGCTAAATGGAATTTTACAACGAAAGATGCTGCTTTAGAATTTTTTTAAGTACACGCGATGGAATAACCAGCTGAACTGTACGTAACAAATACGTAATTCGAATCGATACAGAGATAGAGGTTGTAACAGTGACGTGATAAGAGGATTTCCCTTGTAAGTAGATTATGTTTACCAGCTAAACGGGAATACGTTGCAGTGACTTGTATGCAACGGTATGTGGTACAAAATGTTACAAAAGAGGAAGTTTTTGCTAACTTAGCGACAGACATTAATCACCAGCTACAAATTTTGACTAATTATCAAATTTAAAAAAAAAATTCTCATTAAGTTAAATTGAAATTTTCCTAATCTAGGATTCTCTCCTAATAACTTCTTTAAAAGTGGATAATAATTTTTCTAATTATCTACCCTTGAAGAAGCAAACGTAGGTGGTATTTTTTTGAAAGATACCTGTACACAATATTTTTCTTTTCCCTGATTCTACGTTTCAGTGCCCTTTTAATTGAGCATAAAAATTCCCGTAAATACACGATGAGCCCACTTTGCTGGCACGTTCATGTTTCTATGCAACTTCAACACTCGCTGTTTTTCTAGTTCGTCGAATTTGGAGCATGCAAATTTCCAATTTGATTACATCAAACCGGTGGCCGAGGCGGGGCTTAATTGAGAATTCTGTCCGCAAGGGAACAGAATAATTTCGGGAAATAATTCAGGCAAATCGCAACATAAATTTATTCATTATTTACAGATTATTTACCGGTTATCGTCTGCAGTTTGAGATTCCCAATACGCAGTCACGCAAAAAAAGAAATAAAAAGAAAACTCTGAATAAGAAAAAAAAAAATTCCATGTTACACCTTTGTCTGACTCCTTCGGTGCATTTAATCATTTACTTTCATTCAAATTACTTTTTTTTCAAAGGTTTTCCAAGGACTCTCTAGTAAATACGATAAAAAATAAAGGTTCAAGTTCCTCTTGCGTTTTTACAAGAGCTCAAATAAAAGATAGAATTTGAATCAAACAACAGAACTGCGCGAAATTCATACAATTCGGCCAAAAGTAACAATAACAATGTACCATCGTTGCGAGCACTTGTAGGTCAGACGAAAAAAGAATAAAATAAATAAATGTAAACGCGGTGTGCTGAAAACGACGAGGGTTTCGCATCAGAAAGCTGGCGTGGATCGACCCAAAAGCGAAACTCGTAAAGTTTTACGATCGTACGCGAATTTTGTCCCGTCCACGAAAAAAAAGCGGACGCTTTATCTGCGAGAAATATATGAAGTTCAAAATTCGAGAGAGCACCAGGAAAATATCCAATAGTAGGAACTGAGGAATGTAATTTTCCTTTTTAAAGGAGATGACTTGTACGAATACTAAAAGATAGCCATAAATCTACTTGTAATGAAAAGAAGAAAAAAGGATGTCAGATAAGGTGTATAAGGTGGAAGATCCATATCGATGTTCATGTCGAGCAGACATGTTTTTCTTTAATTTATGCATTTCACGATGTAACAGAAATTCGTGTATCCAGAATGAATTGTTTTTTTGACAATAAAAGGTAATAAAGTATATGTGATTCAAAAGAATGCCCCTTTGACAAATTGCTTTCGTTCAATGAAAGTCAATTTTCCACTTTGCAAAGTAACTTAGCAACTGACGATATCAATGAATTGACAAGTTGTAACATGTACACTTTCATTATTAATTTTTTGTAATAAAAAATGTGTTTTGTGTACGTCATTTGTATCTTTAATATCCCTTTCCTACGTCTCATAATGAAAAAGTTAATGAGTCAATTTATCATAATTAAGCAATGTTAAGATATCTATGATAAACGATCAATTTTTTACTTATTCGAGTGCAAAATGTTGCCTGACAAGATAAAATTATATAAATATTCATTAATGTACTAGGTAATCAGTGACTGTTTAAAAAAGTGAATTTTCCAAAGGAAGCACATTATACTATTAGTGGCACTTGCAGTAACCACTAAACATGTTTAATTAGAATTTACAATACACGTGTGGTAGGAATTTTAACTTTCCCAGGATCTATCACCTAATCTTGTAAAACTAATATTTCTGTTATTTTGAGCCGGAACATTTTCCACTTTTTCTGTGTTCCGGACTCTCTAATTTTCCGTTCTATACATCCCTTGAAACGAGAAACGATGCGGTGAAAAGGACATTCGTTTTGCAGCCTTCGATACGAACGCATCCATCAAAACTTTTCCATCACGTTCTGGACGTACACGGTTTGCTTGAAAAGTTACCCATTCTCTACCATTATCCTTTACGTCGCGAAGGGAATGAACTTACGAATAACATTCATCGCTCTACCCAGGCAACAAATCATTTACGTAAAATATTGTATGTTCCTGACGCTACTAGTTCGTTGTTATCTCGTTATACCAGACACAAGTGTTTCTTTTTTTTCACGTGAAACGTCATTTGAATTTACATCTGAAAGATTTAGCTATTACTGAATGGCATAAATCAACTTTTCTTCGGCACGTTAGTTGAGGCATATTTATGTTTCTAATTTGACACAGAAAAACATGTGACGTGAATTTGACATTATTTTAAAACGGTCACTGTTTATTCACAAATCAAACAACTTCAATGGTACACGTATGTAGTATTCATAAGAATATATTGAAAATATTGATTTTACGTTTAAATAAATCTGTAAGCTAATTTCTTTGGAGTAAAATAAAAATTGCTAAAGGTACTCTCTTCTTTTGTTTTCAAGTGATTCTCGTATTAATTAAAAATAAATAAATTAAAGCTCCATGTCAAACAGGAATTTACTGTTCAATCATCGGACCCTATATTGCCATGCGGTATTAAAATCAGAAATCAGCACATGAAAGGCTGAAAATGGCGAGGTAATTACTTGATTGTTTGGGTGTGTCAATCGAAATCGATACACATTGTAAAAAGGACGAATTAAAACGAAACAACGAACGAAATGGTTTCGCGCAACTAGCAAATATTTGACGACCCCGGAATAAATTAATTTAACAAAACTAATTTTATATTGCGCTCCTGATGGACATGTTTTTCGACAGCCAAGCATTCGTTGTTATCAGTAGTAAACATTGACATGGAAATGTTTTTTGTTTGACACTGCAATGCACAACTGCTATGGAACAAGAACGATTTACATCCATTTCACCTCATTTTCGAGAAATTAACGTTTAATGAGAATTCGTATGGTACGTATACAGGGAAATACAATAGTAGATAGATTCGTACAACGAGGCTGTGAAAATTCAAAGGTGTGTATCTAATACTTTGAACGAAACGATAGAACGAAAATAGAACAGCACGAAAATGATAAAAAGGAACAAGGGGGTTGATTGCAAATTGTTTAAAATTTCAATGAAGAGAAAATCGAAACAATCTTTCCTCATCGTCGCTTCGACCTATTCTAGACCGCAATATTTGAACGGTATTATCGATGCACGTCATTCGACATCGCCGTCTTGTCGGCGACGCCATGGCGCCTCTCAACCCTTTGAATCTCTACTTATTTGTGTCACTTCCTCTCTTTTGCAGAATGACCGACCTATTTCTAAAAGTCGTACTATATTTTCAAGGAAAAATACACGATACATAATACGTTCCTTTAGAGTAACACGTAAGAATATCTGAAGAATGTCTAAATAACAAGTAACCAATTTGTCGAATGTTGTGCAATTCCATATAAATGGCTCTCTCTATCATTCCATTTTCATCATTTATTTTCTCTCCCTGAATCATCACGGTTTGTCTTTTTGACAGATAATCATTCTTTCCTCCTATCAGATCTTCGATAAGTCTTTCACAGTGAAAAAGGACGATGTATAAGAAAAAAAAATTAGAGGAATAAAGTTTCTTGTACGACGAGATGTAACCCAGTTTTCTCGGGAACATTTCATCGTGCTGAATACTTGAAGATATACTTTGCCTAAGTGAAATGTAAACAGCCGGTAATGGATTCGGGGCAAACCTTTGGATAATTGCATCTGATTTTCTGTACATACAGTTTTACACGTCTTCGATTACCTCTGGGGCCGTTTGAAAATATCATTTCTGGAGGAGAGTTATATCGCGGATTTCACCGTGTAAATATCTGGGAATTTAATTACGAAGGATATTGCACAGTTGCTTGGCAAATGGAACGCGATAAGAAATGAAGAATCGGTTTCGAAGGATGTTCTTAACCCACTGAAATTAAAACGATCCCTCCCCGACAAAAAGGTTGGATACGCGAAACCGATCGAAACCGCCGAATTTTATTTCCACAAGTCAAAATCAATTACACGGTAAATAAATATAAATTGCAAATACGCGGGTCCGGTAATTTCCCTGGGTATAGAATTTCATGTGCCATCATGGTTGACGTCAGCCAAGTTATTTGTTAGTTTCACGGTCGGTGTGAGAGCTATTGTGTACTATGTAAAGAAACATTTTGAAATGCGTCAAATTTCAACAATGGTCGATTGTTAATTAAACGGAAAACGTCGTGACAGAACTTTTATTATTACCGTTTCAATTGTCTAAAAGAAAGGTGCCTATAATAAAAATGAAAAGTAATATTATATTTGGAAATTATTGCAGTAATAAAGGAAAAAAGTATACATTTTTTCTTCTTTTGTTTCTCAGAATATTTCTTTCCTATCCTGATTCACCCTCCTGACACAAGGGTCTGATTACAACGAACTGATTACATTGCAGACGCAACATCTTATTCACGCTATCATTTGCACCATGTGTATCATTCGGAAACCTTGGTTTTTTTCGTGACGTGGGCACGGTGAACGCGTAATCATTAAATATGCACGAATCGCGATGCAGACATTATCAGGTGACCGCTGACGCGAAACCGCGATATCAAAGACGTATTTATGTACACACATCTGATTCGATGTTTCGTCACGATAATTTCGTTGATTGGATTTGAATGGTGTGATCGGTTGCCGTGGGGCAAGTATATTACTACCATTAGCGGTAAACTATCATTTATCAATGAATATGTCGTTAAATAGTCATTAATCTCTGAATAATTGTAATGGAACTGTCAAGAATTAATATTATTGTAATAGCAACACGAAAGTACCAATATTTACCACCTTTCTGGTATGGATAAATCTATTTAAATAGATTCGAAGCTTTTTAAATCACTAATGAAACGTTTTGTGTTAATAAAGAATGAATTAACAAGAATATTTCAAATACCATGTATGTTGAAAATTGTATCGAAACTGAAAGCAGTGACTCTGGTGAAATGAAATGAGATATTGGAACAATTGCAAAGAATTCTGATTAGAAGCGTGTTAAACTGAATGTGAATTTACTACATACAAAGGAAGCCTTTCGTATCATTTGAATGAGAAAAGTTAAAATGAGATTTTTTAGGCCTTAACCTCTGTCCCTACCAATTCTAATATTATTCAAATCCTTGTTTATTAATTTTCATTTCTAAGAAAAGTTTATCTATATTGCGTCTATAACTACGTATTTTAGATAAGGATTGCTGTGTGCACTCTCTTTACGATAAAACTAACTTGTTATTAATTTACTTTACTTTTTACACAATTATTATGTTAATGCTGAATTATCACGCCACTTGTGTTTATTAACATCCTACTTACGCACACACAGTTTACCATAATCACCGTGTTTTCACATACCGTTTGGATTGCATAACACTCGAACGCAAGTTCATTGTCAGAACGAAAAGTTCTGTGGAAGATTATCGTATAGAAGTCAGGGGTGGCTTATATCCAAGGTTTTTCATAGACAAGCCAGTGTGCTCGTCACGCAAAGAAAACCAACCCAGTCATAAAGTTTCAGTTAATTCCAACTTGTGAACTTTTTTAAAGAGCTACACGGTTACATCTCCTTGAGATATTGTCTTGAAAGTTTTTTGATATCCAGCCCCAGCTTCATTAAATCATTTCGAGTGTCACAAACAGGGGAAACTTTTTCTTGGGACGGGAACCAAGTTTCGCGTCATAAAATCTTTTGTCTTTAAATAGTTACGTATCGTATGTATATAAACAATGAATAGATCTCTATTTCAAATTCTTCCATTCGTTGTAAAATATATGTCATTGTAGATTAAGTTTCTCAATTGGCGCAAAACCGACTACGCTGGAGGACAGAAGACGTTTGGGTTGAAAACGCGGTTTGGCCTAACTCCCAGGGAATCTCGACTGGAAACTATCTTTGAACCAGCGGCAAGACAGTTTGCCTGGAACTGGATTTCTCTCTCTCCAGGGACGTTATCTATTTCGTTCCTTCGTTTCCTCTACGTCGCCCAGTTTGTTTGCTTCGCTCCTATCCATCATAATTGTAAACTGAAATTCGCGACTCGCATGGCTTTCGCAACTTCCTTTCGGACTTGCAAATTATCGATTAGTGTCATTGTTATACATCTTGACAATTTGGTTCGCGTAGAAAAGGAGAACGGGCGCTACGCCGTAAATAAACGTTTCATAAACTTCATCTTTTATAACGAAAGTTTTCGTTAGTATTTTTAGGTAGCTATTTTTTCGACATTTTTCTCCGTCAAGGTATAAAAAGGATATTACTAAATTATTTTTCCGCAACTCTGCGTTTACTCCCCTAGCTTTCCACTTTCGACGTTGAAGCCCGGGAAAACACAAAACGTTTCGTCGGTTTTCTTGGCAACGAGTCCGCTAACTTGGCGAAAATTGAATAGATAGCAGAGACGAATGGAAAATGGTGCCAAGTGTTCCAGCAGGATGGAAAAAGAGGAAAATGATCAGGATGAAATGTCGACAGTGAAATCAGTGCGCTTACAGATTTTTCCTTCCGTAATACTATCGTTAGAATTTTGTACTACCATTCTATTTTCTATTTCGTAAACTCTACTTTCAAATGAAAATATAACTAGAGATTTGCATCGCAAATGCGTTCACGCTTTTACGTGTATTCTAAATGTAGACCTTGGCCTTAAGATACGGTGTACGCAAGTACTTCTTCAAGTTGATAGACGTAATTAAATCATTCTTCCGGGTTTATTCTCAAATTTGATTGAATAACAACCCGTGGGAGTGTATTTTGGCAATTTATCAATAAACATAAAACGCAGGTGAATATCCCAGTAAATATGTCAGATTCTAATCGCGTACAATTTCTACATTACAAGACATCAATATTTCTTTCCCTTTTTAATTTTTCTTTTTGTCTAATTTTTCAAAATTTTTTTCAAAATTTGACAAACTAAAAGACCCAAGTATCTAATTTTTATTTTACGAGATTTGCAAGTGATTAATCGTGAGTCAGTTTTCCAGATACGTTGCGAACGCAGTAGTATAAGTCAACGATTAGTGAGCCGCATGCTTTTCATGCTTTTCTTATTTATTAATTAAAGTTTACTTTATTATTTACTTACCTTAATTTTGAAGATTGGAAGAAGGAGAGATGAGGATCAGTCTGCATACACAGAACGCAGGTGGTAAGATAGTCGTGCCAGTTTTACCAGTCCCTCTTTTACCATACCTCGCAATCACAACTGAAAAGACACAGTTTTTACTCCCTTTAAATCTATTTTTTTAGAAATCATTTAAAATTAGCACAACTAAGAAATTATTAAAATAACTGTTTGACAAACTTGTATTTTAGAAAGACTACCATAAATTAAATTCTTTAAAATTCGATCCAAGAGCCATCTATACTCAAACTACTCAACAACTTATCGATCGATTTTTTTAAACGAGGGTATACTAGCGCTACCTGTCAGAAAGCAGCGGAAGTTCCTCGCCAACTTACCGACGAAAGGGTAACATTCAAAAAGTTTCTTAATTCTTAATTCACATATCCGCAACAACTGTCACATACAGGTTTTGTAAGGATATAAGGTTTTGTCAACGAGTCGAATTTACAGGAGCGATCACTCTAAAAATTGCTAGTAATTAATTAATTACAAAGCTAAGATGATATTCTTTATTATTTAATCGTTGAAATACGGAAATCGATCACCGGAAAGCAGAAAACTATGAAAGTTACCCAGCTCAGATAAACGGGGATCGAGCAATGGATCTTAAATTTATTATAATTAACTAATTAATAGTTGGATCCTCACAAAACCTATCTTAGAAAGTTGCCGCCGGCCATTAACATTTTGTACGCTACCGAATATTGTAGGTTTCCGCAGCTTTAACGTTGGTTTAATAACGATAAAAATAAAAGAATTTAATAAATATAACATGAAAACTACAAAGTGTGGTAGGTACCTTATTTTTCCTAGCTTGCATTAGTATCTGAAACGCATATATTTTAACATACAACACTATTTACAAACATTTATGTGTACGTATGTTTAAATACATCGTAAATTTAATTTATGAGCAACCAGGATACGGATCAACTCTGTTTTTTCTTAAAATAAATTGAATTTTTCTTTCCATGTCTTCGTGATAAATAGCTTTACATTTTTCGTAATTTATTCTCCTTCTTGTGGCCGTAGGTTTTTCATAATATCTAGTACGTCTAAATTGGGTAAAAATTCCTTCTCTCGATAGTATGGAATTCAATAAACGAGCTGCTTTTTCAATATTGTTGTTTTGGACCATAACTGTACGAGCCAAAAATTGAGCATGTTTTGGCATACCCATCTGAAACAGTGTCCAGTATTAGTTTTGCATTATAGTTATTTCAATGTTGAAATTAATCATAACCAACCATTAAGATGTTTAGAGGTTAGATACTTTTCAAAAGCGTAACACAAATAATTCAACAATTTCATACGTTCCTAATCGAAATAAATAAAGATGTTAAATAAAGAATCAATTATAATACCTTATACTTTAATTAATGCGTGTACAATTCTCTTAATAAACTTTAAATAAACGCAGACGTCCAACCACTAACAAACGCAGCAGAACACTGTTTCGATAGATAAATCGATTATTTCAAAGCGCGGGTTACTTGAATGATCCATCTTTTAGACAAGAACCGAAATAATAATTTATTAATGTGTACTTACCACTAATTTTTAATTTCTTTTGGGATAATCGCAATAAAATTGCATGTGGCCCAAGAAAAGCATGTTCAATAAAGTAATTACGATGTAGTACGTTATCAAGCACGACAGGATCTGAATTACAGTTATTAAGATATGAAACCAAAATTAGTAAAGTCAAACTTAAAAGTTTAAATTACCACGAAATATCATTAAAATTTTAATTAAATTATACAACTCCTAGCCATCGTGTTATACTTTTCTTTTTTTTTTTAAATTTTACTAAGAAAATGAAAAATGTTTGAAAATGTCAAGTAGATAATTCGATGACCAGGTCCTGTAATTATCAGGAATATTTTTAATGATTACTTCTCGATCTTTCAAGTTATACCGAAATCCCCAGCGACATATGCAAAGCCAAACTGATAAGGATATCAAAAGCAAAACCACTGAAAATGGAGTAGCATATATGTGTATGCGGAACATTTGACTTTAGCAATTTTACTAATCACTTTTACATGTTCTTTACATCCACCTTTTTGAATTAAGTTCCACGTTCTACAATGATCAATATCATTTATTCTTCTCTCGAACATTTTCAAATTGTAATTTAACGTTTAAATATCGATTTACCAGTATGAAAGAAAACTGGAATTTGCTGATCTTAATTGTATAAGCACATATTTCATTAATAACTCTTTTCATCTATTATTTGCTGAATTTTATTTCGACACGGTTTCATAAATCAACTGAAATTTTGTACACTTTTAACCAAAAATTTAGAACCGAGGATTATTAACGTTTGTACTTCCTCCCTGACATTTGTAAATGTCAATTAGTTCGGTGAACAAAGAGAATCTCGATAGAAATATCATTTACTAAAATGTAACTACATTCAGAATATTTCATATGATTTTTTTCTTGAAAAAAAAAATATGTAACAATGTATTCAATAAATCATCCTTCTAAACAAGTCAATGACAATAAACTCTTTTAACTGATAATGTAGTTGCCAGTTAAGTCCCGTATTCTAAACGACTGTTTGATCGATATCTTCATATTCGACGAGGAGGTTAAATAATATCACAGGTTTTTGTCTGAAGAAAATAAAGTTCAAGTTCGAAGAAAACTATGCCGCCTAAAAAACGAAAGAAGGAAGTTAAGCAGATATCTATAGAGCAACTACCAACGTAAGTTTCAAATAACGAGACATTCTTGAAGCTAAGAAAGATGTTTAAAGAAATTCACTTTGAATTTCAAAGAATTTCTCAAATTCTTCGTTAAACTGTTCGATAATCTCCAAGTCGATTCCAATGTAAAAAGGATAGAACCAGATATTCCCGAGGTGTTGGAACCGGAAGAGCCACCGAAGCCTCTGATATCAGTGGTAACAGGGGAACCATACGGTCCCCGCGTTCGTTGCATCAGCGAAAAGAAAGAAGAAGAAAGTTCTGATGACGAGCCTGAATCCGAAAGCGACGACGAACTTAAACACGACGATGTACCGCAAGTGCCTTCAGAATTTTGGCACATACAGAAGCTTATCAGGTACATGAAGGCCGGAAATCAAACAGCGACCATGGTGGCTCTTTGCCTTCTGAAGGATTACGACCTTCAGAGCAAGGTAATTTTATTCTTTTCATATTTTCTTTCTCTATAGCTTAATCAAAATTTTCGATTTTCTAAGTAACAGATTATACAAAAAGCGATTCAAGGAATGGGAGGCCTAGAAATCTTAGTGAACCTGCTCGAAACGAAAGATTTAAAATGTCAGAATGGTTCTCTGACAGTTTTACTTCGGATTGCATCTTCCACGGATATGCGACGATACCTGATTGATCTTGGAATCGTAACACCGTTGATTGAAATGTTGAGGCATCCAGCTAGAAATATTCAGGTTAATTAGCATCTGTTTCTTTAAAAAAAAAAAATTAAATTCATTCATTTGACCGTCGCTTTATTGGTACGAAGGTTTTGGCTACCGAGACCATGGCTATCATCGCGAAAATCAGAAAAGCGAGAAAGCAAATACGTATACGAGGTGGTATACCTCTCATAGTGAGTATTTTTCTACAAACTAAAGACCAAAAGAAGAGTCCAAGTCAATTATAAGTTTAATCTATTCCATCTATAAAAATTCGAACAGTTGGACGTAATGGACGTGCCAGACAATATTCTAAAACGTCCTTTCGATGACTTAAACGAAACCAATCAGGAGTTAGTCGCAGTTGCGATTGGTTGTGCCAAGGTTTTGGATTCTGTGAGCAGTAGCCCGAAAGTGAAGGAGGAGCTTTACAAATACGGAGTGGTGAAGCTTATGGAACGTTTCTTGAAATCTACGTGCACATCTCTGATAATACCCATGATGGGTACTGTTCAACAATGTGCAATCCTGGTATGTAAAATACTTAAATATATTAAACTTACTGTTGATCTCGCCGATACTCCGAGTGTTTACTCAAAAGGATTAATAGTTTATTACCTAATCAATTATTTTATATTAATCATAAATCTGCAATTTATTTGCACGTTTACAGAACGTATTTCAGAAAGCCTTCGAACAGACGGACATCATGCCCAATGTGGTAAGGCATTTGAAGAAGACCGACGATGTTAAATTGAAGGAAAATTGCGCATTGGCTATATTCAATTGCGGTACGAACAAAGTAGCAAGGGATATAGTTCGAGAAGCATCTGGTCTAGATATGCTGTGCAAGCTTTTACAGGACAAAAGTGTTTGCGCTAACAAGCATCTGCTAGCTGCCGTCACGGGTGGAATTTGGAAATGCGCTATAAGCGCAGAAAATATAATAAGATTCAATCAGAATGGTCTGGTGGCATTATTGGTGCCATTTTTAGAAGAGCACGAAGATGAGGAAGTACTGGCGCATGTAGTAGGAGCCCTAGCTGAATGTTGCAAAGATCCAACTAACAGAAATATTTTAAGAGTCAATGAAGGTTTACCAAAGTTGGTAATTATGCAATTTATCGCTATTCCATTTCCAGAGAATTTTCATTACAATTGCAATCTTTATATAATTACAATTTACTCAGATAAAATTATTAAGTTCAACGTATGAACCTCTATTGGAGAACATACCCCTGGTGATCAAAGAGTGCGCTCAAAACGAGGAATGTATGGACATTATTAACGACCCTGAACACATCCTGGATGGTGTACGTTTAGTATGGTCCTTACTGAAACATCCCAGTGATGCGATCAAAAGAAACGCTTGCCTCGCATTGGTACCTTGTATCAAATACGCAAAAGATTCCCCGGAAATGGTACGGGCATTCGTGGGTGGATTGGAATTAACTGTTAGCCTTCTTCAGAGCACCGACACCGCAGTGCTGAGCGCGGTATGCGCCACCATTGCTGAGATCGCCACAGATCCAGAAAATCTTGGTATTCTCAGTGATCACGGTGTTGTGGAGGAATTGTCGAAATTAGTAGGAACGGTGATTGTTGCAAAAATTCGAAATAATTCTACCAATCACTCGTGTATCTGATGAAATGTTTTATATTTCCATAGGAAGATGAAAATCTGCGGGCTAATTTGACTTTAGCGATAGCTCACTGTAGCGAATGGGGTGAAAACAGTTATAAATTTGGCGACCTGAATGCAGTCGGACCACTTATTGCTTACATGACCAGTAAAAATAAAAAGGTTCTTAGGGGAGTTTGTATAGCTGCCTATCATTTAAGCAAAAATCCTACAAACTGCATCACCATGCACTCTTCTGGGATCATAAAGGTATAATAATCCTAATAATCCGAATTCTACTCAACAGTTGTTTAATATCTCTTAATATCGGGGGTGTATTAAAAATTGTTGCAGCACGTACTGCGGTTGATAGGATCAGATGATCCGGAAGTGCAAATTGCTGCTGCATCCACAATTCGAAACATTCGTAAACTTGCATTAACAGCAGAAAAATTACACTTTAAAGAGATGTACGTATCTCGTTTTATGCGTATCTATTTCATACTAAAGTATAATGTTCCTATCTATTGTTGTATAATCTCTAGAAACACACTGGAGGAGACAGATTTCCTTCTGTAACAATAACCCTCGACATATTCAACAGAAGAATAAGATTAAACTGAAGAGCATATAATTGAAGCAATTCATTAGGATTACATCGATACGTATGATTATTCTTATTTATTAACATATTTACATCTGTGTATAAAATAACAGAACAAATAAAACGTTACTAATAAAAATCTTAAGATCTCTTCGGACAAAACGAAGTAGAATTATTCCAGGGCCAAACCAATTACCTTTTTCCCTTCGATATCTCGCATTCTGTTCAAAATGGGACATAATATTGGAAGATATTGAAATTTTTAGAGAAGTTTATTTTAAACAAACTTCAATTCGAACACGAACAATTATACAGTAGCAAGACATCAACACAAACATTATCATTTTGTGCAAGTTGCATAGAAGAAAATGCAATACTAACTGTACAACGTTAAATATCCCAAATAATTAAATAATTATTTTTTTAATTTAATCAATGTATATTTACAAATATAATATACAATAAACTTACCGAAATTGAAATAGTATATATGACTGAAATCAACATAGTAATAAATATCATATCAGAAACATAAAAAAATGAACACGCGCGATCAAATATTTCACATAAATATTGAAATTAACAAAGTGGGTCTATGTAAAAATATTTTTTTACATAGTTTCAAGATAACAAAGATAAATAACTTACGTTAATTATAGGTGTCACGCGACAATCGTAGTTAATCGTTCAACACAGTAGAGTTAATCCACAGCAGCAGTTACACAAATAAGCTTTAATAGACAAATAATTCGGGAAAATGTATTTCGTAAGCCGGCGCTTGACTTGGCTTGGTATCTGTCGGTGGTCCTCCTTGAGTTGTATTTCGTGGATCGACAGACAATGTATTGAATATTTCAGACAGTTTACTTTGTAAAACGTCATGCTAGAAAATCACTTATTATTAGCTACATCAATGTGATACCCGATATATACATATGACGTATCGTACCTTTGGTTGTGTCTTTGATACCAAGTCTTGGAATGGTGCGTTTCTAAAGAAGTGCGATAATTGTATCCGTTTTTCTTCCGCTATTATGTGATTGTTATTATTTTCCGTCAGAATTCTCTTCATACTTTCGAAAGTCAATTCTTCGCCTTGTAATTTCTGTGAAAGAAATATACAAAAATGGTTAATAAACGATTGAAAAATTCGAAATGCAACATACCTTCTGAACGCCAGGAGATGATCCGCCGCTGTCCAATTCCGTGGCACCAGAATTAATATCAGCTAACGAGTTTCGTCCAGCACTATCAACCCATGAATGTCTGAGACATTTTACATGATTAAAATTAAGCAGTATTATAAAGGAAATAATATTTGAAACATTTTTCATAATATTACCGATGTTGTAGCGAAACCGTACTATAACCAGATCCATGTTGCAATTTTCCACTGTCGAGACCAGCTCCTTTCAAACATTCGCTTAAAACAGTTTGATCAACTAATAAAGCCGGGGTTAATCTAGTAGATAAACCAGTATCATACTGAGACTGCAAATCAGGTAAAAGATGCGGTGCTTCCTTTCGTCGTATTTCTACAATCTTGAAATATAAAGATTACACAGCTTAGAGTGTACTGTTATAAATGATTAACAAATCAGTTGAATTGTATCTCACTTTGTTTGCATAATCCATGAGCGAAGTAATATTACAAACGTATGATATTAGTACCAACAAATTGATTACAATGGCGTGCAAGTTAAATTTCAGCGAAATACTGATTTGGCCACTTGTTAAAGCTAAATCTTGAAGACTGAGTACTAATCTTAGCAGCTCTAATACTGTTTCCTCCGAAGCCAATTCCACGGCAAGCAATGCCAACGTTGTATATATGGACTCCACGTTTTCAACTTTGTTGCTTGCCAATTCTAATGATTCGTATAACGCTAAATAAATTTCAGGGCCATGTTTACGAATAAAGATAACATCTGGTCGTGATGCTTTTTCGATTGTCAAATCAAGTTGCGCAATATTTACTCTGTTTAAAAAATATGATAAATATATATTTCAGATTATCAAAATAATCTGGAAAAAAAAGTGTATTATTAAAGACTTACGTAGGTTTGGCAAGTTTTGTAATATTCTGATGCCTGTCGATCAAAGTATGAAAGATTTTTTGTACTAAAAGTCGCATTTCAGCATCCGCTGCCAACGACATCCTTAACAGCGGTTCCAGAAAACTTGGTGGAAATGTTGTATTCAGATGTATAGTCTGATATTTTGTACCGACCTGGACACAATTATATTACGCTAAACGAATTTATTTTAACAGAATTATTCAAGTAAATAATACACAATCTACCTTTAATAGAGATTTCAAAAGGATACTTTGAAGTAATACATCTCCCTTCCCAACCGAAACAATACGATCCGGTTGACTGTATGGGACTTTACTCATAATAAACATCATAATTTCAATTTTCTGATAATCCGGAAGATGATTTGCGAATTCTCCAAGGGCATTAATAAGTGCTTCCTGATATAACTGTTCGTCATTACTAGACGACTGATTTCTTGTTACGCTAACTCGAAGATGAGATAATAAAGAGTTTATTATCTCCAACACAGACGGACCTTACAATAGAAATGAATTTAATTAACTTATCCTTTTGACCAACGTTTTTCCCTTAATTTTATTAAACTTACCGACACTTTCGCCAGCTGCTATCGAAATAATTTTAGATAATGTATCCGCGATACTCGTCCGAATCTTTGGGGATGATTTTGAATGATCATCGAGATGAATCATCAGCGCTTCTACAACCGTATAAGAATATTGGGACTAAAAAGAAATCAATCTGTTATTCTGTAACATGAGAGTTGTAATTTATCGTATTTTTACTTACCTGAATAGAAAACATAATTATCCTAAACGTGTGGATCGCAAAATAATTAGGAACCCATAATTGGTGATTATCTAAATGCCTACGAATAATGTAATTGTCAATACTTGCATCGAAATAGCCTGCATATATTTTATTGAAATAAAAAAGAAAGCTGTATATTAATTAAAAATCAAACATATTATATTATCAACCTTAGAACTGGTCTAATAACACATCTAATGTGACCAAACGATGCTCGTCCAACGAGTTCACGCATACAAGTTTCGGCAAACTGTGGTGGATCAGTTCTTTCTTCCGTTGGACTGTCTGGTGTTGCATCTTCTTTATTTGAATATCTAGTAGATCATAATTATCAATATGTACATGATAATTCTAATAATGAACACGTACACCTACCAAGCTGTTTATTTATATTACCTTGAATTTTGCATGTTATATAACAACGACGGAACGATCTTATCCATGTGAACAGGTTCCCAAATATTTTCTACCAAATCGTCGGAAAGCGTTTTTCTTACGACACCCTACATTAAAATCGTTTTAATTTGTAACAGGAACATCTGTTGAATCATTATTTAAGTTACATAAATATATGAAGAGAAATCATACTTGTAATCCCTGAATTCCAGCAAGCCGGATTTGTTTGCAGATTGCAGGGTCATTGTTATTGGAGTGGCACATCGCAGAGTATTTTGATACAAAGAAATCGTAACGTGTGTGATAAGACGGCGTATCCTGCTCGATGTTGGCAAACCGGACAAACTGGAAGAAGCCAGGACTTTGTTCAACTGAATCGAAAGATGTCAAAAATACCATTACTTTTCATGTCAATGAGAAATAAAATAATATACTGTATAAAACAATCACAATATAATAATTTATTTAAAATTCGATAACATGTTTGTAATGTATGGCATCATTTATTGAAACTTACAGACTGAGTTGCCAATATTTGTAACTGGGGATCCGTTGATTCTAACAGCTTCTGTACCATTTTTAAAAAACTTTCAACAAATAAATTCAATGTCTGTGCGTGGCATGCTACTAAAAGTTGATCCATTGCTTCCATAGCAATAACAACGAATCCATTTCTTCTCCTATCAATGGAAATACATTTTCCTTAAATTTCATGATCATATACTAAAATACTTAGCATATCTTAAACACAACAAGTAATTACTCATATGATTGACATAAAACAGACATAAACAAAAGTTTGCATCAATCACATGAGTGTGCATGTTCCACAGTTGTTAGATTAATTGTGTGTAATTATCTATCATTAGCCTTGTTTATATTATACCTGTAAATATCCCTGGAAGCCCTTTGAAACAAATATTCCCCAATTCTGTCTAGTTTTTCAGGACTGCTTAAGGAATAAAAGGTCAATTTTTCCATATTATTTTTGACCAAGCCATCCTAATTATAGAAATACAAATTTATATCATCAGAAATATCGGTACCAATTTATTTTATTACACAGTACAGTTAATATTTGAAACTTGGCATGTTTAATTCTCTAATACTATAAGAAAATCTATACGGTATCAAAAAAATACTCTGAAACCATACATATGAAGTCACAAGTTAATCCTAATAATTTTTCACATGTATTTACAATCAATTATACCATACACAGTTTTCATTTAATCCCTCCAATATATCCATAATTAATAATCTTGATGATGTTTAATATTACACAGTTTTATAATTTGAGATTTGATAATGTAATCTGCATTACATGATGTATCTTAATAACTATATATTAATACATTGATGTTAAACATTTAGCATTAGCTTCAGTACTGAAAATCAATATTAGCTTACATGTAATTGATTATGGAGCGCTGTAAGAATTGGTATAAGCAAAAACTTAAAGCTAATTTTAATGAAAGGGCATACAACATAAATCTCTTAGTATTTTAATTAATATTTGTGATCATACAATTACATTTAATTGTCACAATACACTATTTAGAGTTATCACTATCATTAATACTAATTACTATACATATGACATAAGAGATAATTATAGAATAAAACTGCAACATACAGGAACTTTAACTAAACAATGTAGAAAAAAAATCATAGGGAATTGGTAGTTTAAAAAATGTAAAGCTCACCTGAGGGTTGACTGGGAAGATATTGTCGACAAGTCTTTTATATCGTGGGCGTAATGCAGAACAGCACCAGCAACAGCCTAAGAAAAATATCAAGGAAACATTATAGAAGGAAAATAGATATTTCTAAAATGTATAAATTTATTCGTGAACAATAATAAAACTTGAGCACCAAGAATCATTTAAGGGATAAAGTGTATATGACAGAATCATTAATATTTACCAAGCATTTCGTTAAAACCAAGCAACCACTGCACAGAACAAACTTCGATCGTCTAAGGTTATCGCGAGAGTGAAATTTTAAACACCTACACGGACAAGTGGTAACTTCAAAAAGCTCTGTACAATTTTGATTTATCTACAGAGCGTTGAGGAAATATTAACAATTAAATAAACTAAATTGCAAATAAACCAATAGTCTACGTTCCATGATAAATAAATTTCTCTTTTCAAAAGGCAAAGATTTTAGATTATAAAAACTACTGTTGATAATACCATTTTCTTTTGTACCAATTCATGAAACTTATACTCAGAGTGTAGGGAACAAGTATCAGATGGCAGCACGGCTCACTTTCCCTTTTTGGAGAAGAAATCTCTTTAAAAAATCATTTTCTCCTAAAAAAAATGATTTGAAAGTTTCTCAAGTAATTTATTTTAATAAAAAAAAAATATATAAAAAATATTTTAAGATGCTACCGAAAGCAATCTTATTTTACAATATGAATTAATTTTGTTAAAGTCCTATTATACTTGGGGGAGGATTATCTCACCCCCTGCCTCTGGAAATGTTTATCAAAGGAATTGCGTTTCCACAAGTTATTTAATTTCTATTTTAAACGCGAATAAAACGAAATGTAATCTCTTTGCGGTGAAATGCGAGAATTCTTGTCGGTTGAAGTAGCTCAGGAAGACAAGACATGCTGGATATTGACACAGGTCTTCGGAAATCAATAATAATGGCATTTTACCACGTATGAACATGGAAGAAGATTCATCATCGTTCACTATATTAAATGTAGTAGTAAAAGAATATTTTTATACAACTCTGATGTCCATGTATCGAAAAAGATATAAATTAGAGTAGAGGTAGATACACGTGAAGACTTACACAGATACTCGAATATTTGAAGACACATCGATCGAACCATGAATACGTTTAATATATTTATACACGTGTATTTAAATTACACGCGAAATAGAGATCTCTAGTAAATGTGCCAAACTCTGAAGACACGTATCAACTGTAGCAAGTGGTGATAAGAAGCGCGTAGAAGCACGTGTGTATCAGCTTTAATCAGTTCTCTGTGTGCTTATAGAAAAACGATAAAAAAGTTTGTAGATCAATATATATATTATAGAAAAATGTTACCTGAATATCGTGCAAAAATTTTATACTTTAACCGATATACGATAAAGCAATTGTTTTATCGTTAATTTTCTTTTCTTTGTGTATCAGATATTCATTTAATCAAAAGATTAACTTATATTACAACATTTTAATTTATTAATTTCGATAAGAGACTTGCGAAGCTACCAGTTCGTGACTTTTAGGCGTAAACTGTATCATCTTTTCCGAGCTTCATTAATTAAGACCCTTGGCCTTTGAAAAGATGAAGTATCGCACAATGTTAAATGGCACGATGGTACTCGAAAGAAAAATAATACAAAGAATAATAATTTCTTCTAAGAATAAAACGAGTACTCACAGCCAGGGTCAGTGCACTTCCGTAAAGATTTGAAGACGTCAGGTACTTCCGCCTCCAGGCAACATCTGATCAGTGCCATTTTCTCGTAATTAAGTATCCCATGAGTACATAAGAAAAATAGTCTTCAAGTCTTAATTTTCCCGAAAAAAAAAAAATGTTTCACTAAAGTTAGTCACTTTGTATGCTTTAAAAGGTTTCCCAAGCGAAGAACATTCCGAGAGGCCGAGCGGGTAAGTAACGACGCGACGTCGACGCCTGGCGTCGCGACGTCCGTGCTCCACTGACCCGCATTTCGCGCACGAGGCTACCCTTGACAATACTTTCCCCAACTACGTCATGTGTCGAGTACGCGCCTGTGCCGAGGGTTCGGGAATCAAAAGGGTGCCGAAGGGTGCAGAGGGAGGATACCCTGGTAGCTATGTTAATAAAGGCCATCTTCGGGGCTGCGATCCTCGTGAATCAATGGCAAAAGGGTGTAGAATGTTTCTTTGTTGGCTAAATAAACGGGTCAGCTGGTAAGAAAAATTTTTTTATTACATCTCTCTAAATGGACGACTTTTAGTCTAGCTAGTCGCGTAATAGTGTAATGCTGCCAAAGCATAGAAAAATAACGTTAACCCATTTGGAACAGGTCACGAAGATACATTCGATAAGAAGTAAAATTTTAACAAATTGATCGATTTATACGAAACACCCTGGATAAATGAATACAATTTTATGGGTTATTTTATTTTGACAAGCTTTCAGTAATAACGCATGCGACTTCATGTGCACGCGTGAGTCAATAATATACGGTAGAAGTTCCATAATGGGCGTCGCAGACGAGTGGGCCTATCTGACTGACCTACACGTTTTGCCATACCAAAGACGGCGAGGACAGTGGAGCAGTGTCGATGACGTCATTGCTCACTGACAACGGTAATTAATCTTATTATGTTCTCGTGCTCATCGAGCGAGTATATCGTACACGACTACGCTTTATTTTCAAGATTCGACGATGAAATAAGGATTTAAACGATTTCAACAGGGTGGAGGGTTAAGTCATCGTTTCAAAAATAGAAATTTCTGAATTTTCTGATTTTTCTCCCATTTTCGATTTGAATTACCTCGAAATAAAGAAATACCGTTTGCAAGCAGAATAATTCTACAAATGTGATCGTCAACTTAACAATGTTCGCGCACACCGTTGCAATGATCCATCTTGAAGCACTTGTCTTTGGAATATCATTGCCGGTACGCGATAGCGAACAAGGTGCCAGCCCAAATCGTGTCGTCATAACTAGTTTCGCTACACGTGTATTTCTCTATTGTAGACACTGAGTGAGCACAATGTCATCGTTATCATTGTTGCCGTTCAACCTAATGCCAAGGATAAATTATCGATGACTAAGACCGTTCGCGTCCTCCTACCACGGAGGAGTCTACCGTTTCACGGTCGAGTCGTTTTATGCTTCGAGATCATTAGACTCGATTGGCAGACAGCGAAAGAGGAAAAATCGAGAATGAACATAAAACGCGAGGGTCAAGTGAGACGATGATGAGAGCGGGACAAAGAAGATTTCTATCGGCAAAAAAAGTGAATAGCGCGAAGCTTAAGAAAGGAAACGCATCGATTTACATGCTACTTAAACGATGTTAATACACGTCGATTTTAACGACTTGATCTTACGAAGGACCGAGCGTGGTTAAATGAAATTTTATCGTACACGCCAGGGTATTAATTCATAATAAATTTGAACTCGAGTCAACGCCGAGTATCCGTTTCGAGGTTCGAAGAACGACTCACGAGCGCGGCTTAGTCATGGGGGTGCCTTCGAACATCGTGGCCAGCGTCGTTTGTTACACCACGGATGGGTATCAATTACGCGAATACAGGCGATTGATTGAACATTGGAACCATTCGAACGTGAAGCAGAAAACGCCGGAGGGAGGATGTTATGCTCGAGGGCACCGATCAACGATAGTTCAGCAACGTTCCCATGCTGTCTAAACACAATCTTTCTACGTCGACACCGAAGCATCGGCTGCCAGTTGATTCAGATGGACATCCAACGATGAAAGCCAGCTTCGGTGTATTAATCTCCTCTGATACTGAACCAATGGCCTTTGCAAAATCAACTATTGCTTTTAATATCTTCTTTACTGCAGCTGGTAGGATCATTCTTTTCTTTATTTTACCATTCTTCCGATTCAATATCTTCGTGCGAACGAAGTGCTAGTTTATTTCTAATAAAATTGTTGTGGACGTAAAAAGGTTGTAGAAATCTAGAAATGATATAACCGGACAGCTGATGATTCTATATGCAGAAATAAGTCGAAAAGAAACTAACATGTTTTTCATTCGCACCTTCCTTTTCGATAAAATCAAATTTGAAGATCAGTATTGAATAGATTGACAGTACAGTACGGTTGGCATGGAAGAACACTGAACCTTAGTCCATTGGCCTCTCGCAGTCATGTAAAACAAAATGATGACTTCAGAGTCCCTACCATTCTCTGCCTAGTCGCGCCCGGGTAGTTAGCGCCACTTAGAGGGCGTTGTGAACTGTTCGACAGCGCTAGCGTCGCTTAGCGTGTTAATTAAGATGGCTTTCCCAAATGTGAAGAAACATTGTCTACCTCGCATTTAACGCTTCATTGTTCATTAATGAAGGCGATTGAAGTTGTAGAACGATCAAACTCCTATAAACTATCTATTCTTCGATCCAATCCTATTACAGATTACACATGTTTCGAAAATATGGTTAAAAGCATATTGAGCCTTACCTGTAATAGCATCGTTCAATTCATCTTTGTACCGTGTTGGGAGATATTGATTTATATCGGACAACTACTTGTGCCTCTATCTTCCACTGAACATCGAACGAATCATATTATCTCGTGTAGTTTGCAACCACTTTCTCTGCTGTTAAACGAGTCTGATAGGACGTGACGAAGTAATTAACGCTAACAGACTATTCAACGTTCACTGAACAAGTTAAGGTAGTCACCAGACGGATCGAACGAAACTTGAAATCGCTCGTTTAAGCGAAGCTCCGTCTTATTAAGATGATCGATTGTCAAAATTATTTATACCAAATTATTTGTTCAGAGTAAATTTATTCAAGTGGTACCGAATATACTAAGGATGAGTGAGTTAGACAGGAATCTGTAAATTGGGTTAAATCCTTAATTGCATGGGATAGTAAATCCTCTATGGTAAAATAATTCTATATTTAATGACGTATAAATGAGTCATATAATCCGTTTACAGCTTACAGTAAGCGCCATAAGAAACGCGAGTATTCCGAAAATAAACCAGAAATTAATAAGAGAATTCCGTGGTTGATCGACTGGAACTTAACGAGACATTTCGAGCAAACGGAAATAAGACGAAATTTAAACGAATGAAACTAAAACGAAGGAAATTTAAGGTATACTTGTAAATTTAATGGGTTTGACTAGAATTCGTTCGCGTGCATCGAATCCGTGAAGCTTTCAATTTCGTTCGGTTGCTTTGAAAGTTAATCTCTAATTTATCGCCAATAACACTAAATCCAAGAACTACATCCGGCTATTATTCTTCATTCGAAGACCTCTCCCATCCTTTCTCATATTCTTTCCTAATTGCATTCGTGGCTCCGGTTAATTACCCTTCTTCTTTTTCTTCGTACATCAACATTGAAGTAGGTACCTCGAGAAGGTGCCAACTGGGAGCTCTCATAGTTAACATTCCTTGTTAGCATTTTCTTACAAAAAGTTTGCTTTTTCTTAAAACTAATTAACTAACTGATAGTAAGATTTTCTAGTTCACTATAATGAAACACGAATAATAAATACATGGAATGTGAACGTTGTTCGATGGGAGGTTCTGCGACGATGCACGTCGTTCACGACGCAATTCGTATTAATTATTCATGATGATATGCGTTCAAAATGATATTATAATCGATTACTCATACCTCACTCCATCAAATTGGATCCTTACAGACGAGCGGACAGTGTGCGAAACGGAAATGCCGTCCGCGATTTCGAGACGCAAGGAATAGAAGAGTGAGCAAAAAAATAAATTCACAAAATTATTAGATTTATGAGTAGAAGATTATGAATCCTGGGGGGAGGATTTAAAAGATCAAACGTGTATCGAAGGATTTTCGTAGAAGGGATTCTATTATACTGAATTTAGCGACGAGTGTACCCTTTGTGGAACACAATGGGGTTACAGAACCTCTGATACGGCGTCAGTTGATTAGCAATGGAAAACTACGCAGTAGCGTGGGTCGGAAGGTTGTCCTTTTTGAATTTGCAATCCTACGATCATCTGCGTATGCTTATGTCTCCTTGTCTGTTATGCGTGCACTTAAAGGAAAAATCGCTATTACAGTCTTGCTCGTCATCTGTAGGTATCGCGAAGCATCAACCTCGCGTAAGAAACACGAAGAAGAAACAATTTATCTAGCAATTCAGAAATTTGGAAGCTTAAAAAATGTTTACCCTCACCGCGGCAATATAACAAGGGTCTAATTTTTCTAATACATCGTCTAATTTTTCTTAGTAGTTTAAGAATAAATCTATTTAGTGTTACCAGATGATAAAGATGACCTCGTATCAGCCACCCGTGATGATGTCTGGTGGTCGACCATTTGAGGGTTAATAACAGCGTTCAAACAGTATAGTTTAAGCGCGGGTACAAACATGTCTTCCTCCTACCGATTTATGCTCTCGTGGGCTTAAACATCTGCATCCCGATGCCGTGATATCACGCCAGTCTCCCTTTTATATGTACGGTTCTACCTACGTAGGTAGGTGGGTCGATGGGTAGGCTGTTTGCGTATTAAGTGCATTTCGCGGCTACGACCCGATGAACACGCGCACTGGCTAGAAACCGAACAGATTCCCTTTTCTTTCGAGAATTTCATCGCCCTCGAACGCCTCTCTTCCTTTCTCCTCGAACGTTTCGCGATTGCCTGCAGAGAGAGACACGTACCAATGGAATTGAAACCTCTTTTGACAGCGTTGATTACGTTTGAAATTGGTACCTGTGCATCATAGTTGCATAGATGCACATGCAACGTTCCGAACGGGGAGGGAAAGATTGCAGTTGCGCAAGGAAAGGAATTTTTGTTACATCCCTTCGATACCTTTAGTATCCGGTTAATCCTCTCAGCGACAAATCTCGAATGGTGCAGGACGGCACTATCTTGATAGCAAGGTTGCTGCAATAAAATTAGGCTACCACGCATCATAATGCATTTGGACGTACGTCGGGAATTTCTCATCCCTCTGCGAATTATCCCTGATAATTCTCGACCACGGGCAACGCATTAGTCATTCTCCTGGGGGGTTGACTTATATTCATCCACGTAATCCTTTTCGAATGATCAAAGATTCCCGACCATGGTAGTGCATATGTAGCAGGGAGGAAAGAATCATCGGCGACGAAAATAGGACGAGAATAATCTTCGTGATATACCACGACTGACTAAGATGTACATAATCTATGGTTGACTTTATTAACTGTGTATCTTATTTTCACCTCTGGTTTTATTACACAGACCGATCCGTACGAGTGTTATAAATTTTTTCTTTTCTTTTCAGGTGTATCCATTATTGAAAAATATTTGATAATTTTCAATCTTCCAACTCAAAGTTTTATGATTCGTACCAAAATTCGGCTACCTTCGACACTGTCTGTTCGACTTGGATAGAATAAAAGATATTGCAGCAAGTACCGGCACGCCTAGTAGTCGAAAGAATATCAGGGTGTGACAGGCAAGCAATAATCGTACGGTATCTTGAGTACCCATTATTCTTAAGCTTTTCCAAGGTAACCGGTTAAGACGTTCAACGGAGCATTGCACTTTGTCGTTGTCCTTATTGCGAATTGTGGCTCGAAAGAAAGGGGGATCATGATGCAACCTGTGAAAGAAAAGAAGCCAGAGCTACTGTTTCCTGACTACGATACTTCTATACCACCGAAACTAGAATCACCTAAATGGAATTTATCCGACAGTTTAATTTCTTATCAAAAGAAATTTCGATTCGACCAATTAATTAAGAAACCTCCCCTTCTGTCTGCATCGATTACCCAGCTCGAATGGCATCTATGCAGATTCGTTCAACAGAATCGAGCTAACGAATCGCACGTCAAACCGGCCTACAAGGTTTTATCCCCGGTTCGACACGGGAAACGACATACGTCCAGTATCACGGAAGGAAATCAGGCTAACAAAGATAAATATTTCCTGATCCGGGCGTCCATTAAGACCGGCAAAGCTTAAGTCTACCCTCGGCTCTATGCAGCAGCCACGAAGTAGATTTAGGTAGGTCTTGCAAATGAGCCTCTGCCGTGCACTTGCCATTTTGTTTCCTGGGTAATAAATATGCTGGAACCTAACATTCGACGGGGAAGAGGAAGGAGGAGGAGGAAGGGGAAAGGGGGTCGTGGAAGGGTTGGCCGAGGGGAACGATACAGCATCGTATTTTCTGCCCGTTCATGCGGAATCGGCATGTCGTAGATATCGTTCGCGACCTTCTTCTCCTTCTATCTCTTTTCTCCTCTCTCACCAAGGTAAAAGAGAGTCGGGTGTTGGGTTGGGTTGGGTTAACGGTGTACCGGTGACCGTGTCGATGCTATTTCTTCGTTTCGTCCGCGGTAAGGATGCACATTCTTTTGCAACGCGGAGGGTTCAACGTCGGGACGCGTCTTCGATTGAAAAAAGGCGATAAGTTGATGGAACCAATAGCGAAGGAGGGAAAAGAGGAAATTGAAGAAGGGAAGATCTTCGTTGAGACCCAGGGAGATTAGGAATAAAATAATTATATATAAATGCTACTTTTATATTATCAAATTGTGTCCGACTTCATTGCTAACAAACGCCACCCTCGACTTGGAGCACGATATTACCGTTGCCACTTCGCGAGCGTGACTAACGTTCACGAGCGTACTGAATGCTTTTCTCTGCATTATTCACCTTCAAGATATACTCGTCAAGGTAATACCGATCGTTATTATAATCCGCTCGGTTCGTCAAGCCGTGCGGCAATGGGATTAACGGTTGTCAGAATTGTCTGGGAATTGCGATAAGCCGTACCTAAAAGCACTTGCATCGAAACTGTGGTGACTCTCGATGTACTGGCAGCGCGAAACGTTGCCGGACAAAGACAAGTTACCACAGCCTGCGGCCACAATGCTTTTCAAAGTCGCTTTGGGAGGCGCGACGCAATCGCAACTCGCGCAGTCCACTGTCTACGGCTTTCTGGTAGCATCCCTGAATACCGTGTGACCGTGGCTAATGTGATCTACGTTCGCGTACTGTACATACTCGCGATGGACAAAAATCGTTTAAGGGTTTGCTGTAGGTAGCGAGATTTGCTGATCGCATTAAGAGCAAACAAGTGCAACGGTCGTTTAATCTTTCATAGTCGAATCGTGCTGTTGGACGAGAGAATGGCCTCGGTTTACTTAGCTTACAAAGAAGCTCGCTAATGAGGCGCGAGATTATACGAAACGAAAGACAAATATCGAGAAGTTGGTATATTTTTGAAACGTACTGTAGTACTAGTAGTTTGTCGGCTAGTAGTGGTAGTAGCAGCACTAGTGCTTGTAATGGTGGAGTAGTAGGGTGTACCTTACTCCGGTGAACGGAGGCCACTGTCAGTTCTCTTGAGACCATAGGCTGGATGCATCGCGAGAACTTCCTCTGATGATCACCATTTAACTACCTTTACTATCGATCTTTACGTGAATTCCGCGAGTTTTTACAGGACAATCGAGAAGGGACACCCCAATCGGCACCACCCCATCGCCACATTTCCAATTCTATCGTTTTCTCTCTAGCTTCAATCCAACCTTAGACATCACCTGCCGGATTTCGAGATTCTTGCGAGCAGATTTTGTTTAACAGATTTACGCGACGTTATAGTGCACCGTGTATATTGTCCTATTCGTGTAAGGAATATAGACTGACCGTTCGTTGCACGTCGAAGGAACAGTTGCAGCTTTTTACGAGGAACGTTGGACACGTGATGATCATGAATGGAAAGTGTTTAGTGGGATCTTGAACGAGGTTTCCGCGGACGAACTGATGGTTCTTCCTGACTTCTCATTGCCTTCAGACTGAACTTAAGGATTAAGGTAGGAAATGTTTAATTTAAACCTGTCATTACTGTTTTGCTTGTTTAGTATCTCTCGAAAGTCTTCATTGGTAGCCATTAATCCCGTGCAATTCGTCGCACTCTTCCTTCGCGATCGTGTTTATTAAGAATCGAAAGCGAAAGTTAGCGGGAGACGATACTCTTCTTAAAAAATATCGGGCGTACGCGAGTGATTCCGCGTGTTAATTGCAAAAAGATAGCCTAATACCCGAGGCGAGCGTGGCCGGTATCCGAGCAATGACGAAGCACCAGCTGACATTAAGGTTTACTCTCTCTTTCCGCCACTCGCAGATGTTAAACCAGTGATTGCAGGTGACGGTGCGGTTGTGTGGGTGCGTATCCCGCTGGAGAATGGCGATTTGTCAGTCAATTTCTTATCGGATTAGAGGCATTTAACGTATGATTATGCGTGTACCTTTTCTAGGCACAGGTGCAGCGTTTCTAATCTCCCTTCGTTTAACATCCTGCCCTTCACTACGCACAATCAAGATGATTCTCTTCTGGATATTCCACGATTAGGCGTAAAATTTTAAATTATTGCAAAAGTTTCCTGCAAACGGATGAATAGACACGAATTTATTCGCTTGATTCGGCGCAAGGTTTAACTCGCGATTTACTTGCGCCCTTCGTTCTGTTACCAAAAGAAAATACCAATCGCATGACTAACAATAATGTTTGTCAATCGTATCGCGTGGGTCCGAAGCTTGCGAATCAATCTTCTGGTAAGATTCTCGCGGACTGTTCGCAGTTAGTTAACACGGTAGGCGAACGAACGAACGACAATTTACGGGCTTGACCTTCGTGTCGGTGTTGCATTGTGACACGTACGGTATTTAACCGATGAACCAGCTATACTAGTTCTTCCGTGCAATTCCGAGACGAGGAAAAGCGAGCCGTCCGTTCTGATCGTGTTTCCTCGTTGCCCGTTGACCGTGTCTCAAGAGCAACACGCGTATCCACATTCCATCGATCCTCGTCGGTTCGCTCCTGAACGCGATCGGCTCCCTGCCACTGGCTGAATGATGTAACACGTTTTGTTAGGTTAGCTAACTCTTTCTGATATCCTGGTATGCCGCGTACACAGACACGGCATACGGTATCCTGATTCAAGTGCATCTCCTATACGGTATCCTGATGCAGCAAGAAAGTGGAAATAAAAAAGACTGCATCTTCTGCATTGTTAACCGAACGGTTAGTCTAATACCGAAAAGTGTCAGGTAATGTTGGGTTAATGAACTGAAAAAGCCTGAAGTAATGTTCCTGTACGAAGAAGTCGCGCGAGGTTCTACCTTAAGAAAATTCAATTATTTCGTTCCTTGTTCACTTACGAGGCAAGATCGTTGCTTTTCAAATGCCGAACAATACGCACTTTTTTTCGAGGTGTTCACCCTGTCGCTTTCCTGAATCGGCGATTTCACCGAAGAATCTTGTTTTCTCGTGCAGCTCAGCGAACTCGGTTACTCGTTATGGGTGCGTCTTTGCGCTCGTTGATGTCATAGTCGTTTGAAATGCTAGTGATTTAGTACCTCGGCAAAAAGCAACACTGTGCACTCCCAACCGTATCGCATTCCTTTCCTTAGTCACCATTTCGTTATCAACAGTTCCATCGAGGCGATATCACGGGTTGCAATTCGGTTATAAACTTCTCCAAACGAAGAATTTCAATTTGAAATGATATCTGGAATGATATCGACGGAAAGTCTTGATTCCCATAAATTATCTGCCTTACGAAAAATAATATTTAGCAGACAGTTGACATTGTCGAAGGTAATCGTGTCAATTGTTCTTTGTTACATCCCCCGACGTTTCTGTACATGCCATTTCATTGAAGGCAGAAAAAAGAACAGATTCCATTGTTCCATCAGGGAGAAAGTAAAAGTGACGTAGCTTGACGTAAGATTTAAGAGGTACATCCTTCGAAGGATATTCATTCCAAGCAATAACAAAGACAATGGAATATTCCATCTACAGGTGACCTATTGATCGAAAGTATTTAGCACCGAAGGGGTTAATAATAATTACAGATGGTATCATCAGTATTGAATCGAACGTTTCGTATTGTTCAGTGGTTCTATCAAATCGCTGAAAATTTTGTCATTTCACGAGGCGACTGGTTTCCAGGAAACGACGAATTCCACGGTTAAACGCGAACCTGTTCCCTCGAAAACGACCTTCCTACGCGGAACAATGGGTGTAGGCACGGGCGTGGGTGATCGACGAAGGATGCGAAGCAGCTCTGACCTTATACGATTCGATGCTGGGCTTGAGGACGCGGAACAGGGACAGGATCTTGGATGATGCCTCGTTATTTTCGGTCTATTTTAAGAAATTCGCCTGCTCGAACCTTCTACCATTTCGATAAATTATATTGCCCAATAAATTTCAATATTTTTCTATGTCCCCCTATCGATTGTGTATTTCTTCTTCTTTGATATATTTGTCTTCTCGAGGGCTCTTTGATACTTCGACCATAAAGAAAAAAGAAAAAAACAGATGATCTTGAAACGATGATGAACACGTCTCGTCCAAATGGAACGATAATACTCTTTCTACTCTAGACCGATGCTACCACGTCGCTAGGCCCTTAAAACCGCGTAAATCACTAGCCGGCCAATAAACGTCTACCCTTTACAATCTTGTTAACTGTAATTACACAGTGAGCAAGCGAACAGCGGCTCCGTAAGATTGGAACGTACGGTGGTCGAAAAATCGGTCTCTTCAAAAGGAATCATTCCATTCCGGAGGCGTTATGGTGTGTAGAATAGCTCGCAATTAAGCTAATAGGCTGAAAGGGAATTAAAAGTCGCTCATATTTGTACTGTCCTGTTCCGACGAACAAAGAGGTGGAAGGATAGATTCCGAGAAAACTTAATAATCGTTCGAAGACGGCCGTGTTGGTGCGGGTCGAAGTAGCCTACCGTCGCGAGAATCGCCGCTAATAGCCGCTTAAACGCGAAAGTAGTAAAGGAACAAGTATCTCGTAGCTTCCCCCTCGCATAGAGGGAGGAGACGGCGAAAGAAGTGGAGCAAACTATCCTAGCCTCGACTACTCTGTCCGACGTAGTCGTAAAAATTCCTGGAGAACATTGACGATAGCGAAGAAAACAGAGCGGTGGATGTTCCGGTTCGTTCCTTCTTTCCAAGTCGAGGGTACGGAAAGCGCCTTCGTTGGATAAAGCTTTGAAAGATCAAAAATTCGTCTTGTGGGTGTAGTTTCTTCGATCCAAAAACAAAATTCCTTGGATTGACGAAGAGTTAAGCGTGGAGTCTTCCGGAACCGACAATGATTAATAGAAATCATCCACACCCGGCGCCACTTGGAGGGTGATCGCTCCTGGGGGGTGGATATTTATCTAGCGCTATCGCGCCCTTAAACACCGCCGGTATAAGCGAAAGCTTGGGATTGAGCGAGTTCTCAACCCCACAAGGCTCGCTTAAACAATGATCCGTCAAGATATTCTAAGTTCGTTGGCTCGGTTCGACGTTCTTTAACCGTGGCCGTATCTACCTCTTCGGGATCTCTCGCGTCGTTATCATAATAATCGGCAATAAGAGGCAGACCGGGAGGAGCGGCGTAGATAGAAATGCAGTTGGCGTTAATTGCAAAACGCCTATATTGGGCCAAGTGGAATCTACCATTCAGATGGAGTGTAATTGAGCGGAGGGAGTTGCAATTCCTTGACGCGCTATCGTCTGCGCCTCTTCGATCCAGAAAAATATCATTCGACGCTTTATTATTGTAAACAGTTGCGGACTGTGTTATTACCGTCTCAGCAGTCTACGAAATCAAAAAATTACCGAAGAAAAATGACGGGTCCGATCGTGTGCTTGTCTAATAAATAACAGGAATAATCGTTACAAAGATTCTACACGAATGATATATGCGAACGAGAGTATCGTCGAGTTGTATATAATCTTCCTAACGAGTTCCTTCGTTTGCCACCTCGTCGGCTTTGTCTTCACTCGTGCGATTCGTTAAAAACAGAATAACCTCGCCTTAAATGGCCAAGTTTCTCTGTCAGTCGTTGACAGTGAGATAGTGGTGGTTGCCATTTTTTTTTTCGATCTTGAGAAAAGGAAACATAACGGGAAATTTACGGGAAACACGAGGGCCAAGACGCAACGATATTAATCTCCAAACTCGTATCGTTTCTCAATGCTCGGCGACAATATCGTCGTAAATTTGTGGCAAATCGAATTCAGATTTATTCTCACCGCGGAGGCATGTTTATGCGCGAGCCCAGCTCTCCAGCGTACAGGTGTCTACTTTCAAATCGGAGAGCCGCTACTTCGTTTGAATGTCAATTCGTTTCGCTGCACGCGGTGCCCTTCAAGGAGAACCAGACGATTTTTACGGGAAATCTTTTATTTCAATTCCACGAATACACTTTTCTTCCTCCCTTTCGATACGATAGACAGCTCTTGAAAAGTCCTAGCCGATGCTCGAGCGTACAAAATCGAAACGAGGAGACTTTCCTACCTTCTCG
Organism: Osmia bicornis bicornis; assembly: GCF_907164935.1. Lineage (NCBI taxonomy): Eukaryota > Metazoa > Arthropoda > Insecta > Hymenoptera > Megachilidae > Osmia > Osmia bicornis. The sequence continues at coordinate 6,840,332 of NC_060226.1, forward strand.
TCACTTCGCTTCAACGATGAACGTTCCGCTTGGCATTTCGCGCGATCAGTCGCTTTGTGAATAAAGTTATTATTGCTCAGTGAATCTACGTAGATTGTCGATCGTTGATTATAATTGACGCGCGACTAGGTATCAATCATGATACGATAGTGATGGGTTAAATAGCGAAAGGGTTAAAGAGAATTGAAGTGTGACAACTTGTATTATTTCTCGATAAATATTATCCTAAAGTCTCGAAGATGTCGGGTGATTGTTATTACGAAGAAATCAATAGTATTAAAATATTAGTATCTATGCTTCCGTATAGTTGCAGTCGCGTGCATGTGCAAGCTGCACGTGCTGCATCCGCGAAGAACACACGTTCCTCCTGCGCTATCTGTGACCGGTTACGCGCAGAAATCCACTTTCGATTTTTAACAGTTATCTTCAACGACTCGTTAGAATGTTCTTTTCAATCTCGTTTTCTCAATTTCCTCGTGCAGGAAAGAAGCAAGATCGACGCGACGGTTTCCTTTGAATAGAATATACGTATCATTAGAATTCTTTCGAGGCAGACGATGAATGCTTAGGGTTTTATTGAGACGAAAGCTTTTCAGAGCGATACAATCGGTGATGTTCGAAACGTGAGAAGCTTAGGGATAATAATGTGTAAAATTTTTAAAAAGCTGTCGTTTGATATTCTTAACGTGCTCTAAGAGAATAGTGCATTTAGACGATGACTGTTTTATTGTACGGTTGCACATGGAGATGTACTCAATTATTTCAGTCACGCCGATTTAAAATGAATTAAATGAGTCGTTCGGTATCGTGCTCTTCCTGCATTACAATGATTTAACGAAGTATGATTTTTATACCGAATAAAGATCAAATATACATAGAGTAAACAACGGAGAATTCTAATTTAGGAATTTGAAACAATCTTATTGAAATTTCAAGATATTATTAATTTTATCCCCTCCAGTAACAACCCCTTTGGATTCACTTTTTACACCTGAAGAATTTTGCGCGAAATGTTTCGTAAATCCGTTCGCGTTTTAATCGGTATTCATACGACAGCGATGCACGAAGTATATCACGTACTTTGAGCATTACAGCGCAGCGGTGCGAATATCGTTAATCTCGACGGGTCCGCTAAGATTTCCTCAGTGCATAATGCACTCACGCCGGCGGCGCGTGATTTAAGCGGACAGCTTTGAGAATCGAGGATTCGTAAGGGTGGGCTGAAACGCTATTTATAAGATATGGGATGCCCGATAACAATAGCCGAATTTCGTATGCCACTCGACTAAGCGCCGTTCCAGCGCCACAAAGGGAGTTTCATTCTGACCACGTACCATTTGCGGCCGGTTAAACAAGCATTGAATTCCTCCTTCGAAGTGTCGATTGATTCTGAATTGATTCGATAGTTTTAGCCATCTCTGAATTGCCAAGTAGCTATTCTGTTTTCGATGTTCGATTTTTAAGAATTCAATTCAAAATGAAACGAAATCAGTGGCGAAAAAAAAGTGGTAAGCAGGATGAAAAAGAAATCTAATAAGAGCATGCAAATATCAGATAAAGATTGTAAGGGTGGGGGAGAGAAAAAGTTTGGATAAGGAGAGTATGGTGGAGCGGTGGATCGAGGTCGGCGGGCGCCAGTCCTCTGAAGTTTCGAAAGTCATCTCGCTGTGAGTTTTTGTTTCATAAAAGTGTAGGCTATGTAAAGGTCGTTTTACACCGGCGAATCAATGGGGACGGTGAAAAAGTAGCAGGGCCGAGGGGCCAAGCGGCAATGGATTGCCAGCACTGATCACTCCTGCCACTTTGTGTGGTCCACGATGGTTACCCGATGTATATAGGTGTGACCGCAACGAACATCGTGAACAGGCAGTTCCGACCCTTCTCAGAAGGAGGAAGCCAACCTGACGAGTAGAAAACGCGAAATCTGACGGCGAACCGATATTATTGCCGCCCTTTTTCTCGCCTCCTCGGTCAAGAGTTGAAAACAGTTACGAGTTATCGAATTCTATTCTTGAAACGTTTACGAAGAACCTTTATCTCGGATACCTGTTACAAGGAATTAAGGGTTTTAGGGGGTAGACTGACCTACTCGTGAAACGATGTTACTTGAAAATCTTAAATAGAAATAGCTGTTCGAAAAGTACAGGCGTGTTTTTCCAAACCTGCAGAATAAAGTTAAAGTGTTTTATTATTTCGATCAGCCATTTCCAAATAGTAAACTTAGGAGATCGTTTCCTAGGAGATCCGATGTCGAGACTGATCAACGTTTGGAGCGTAGTCGGCGTGTGTAATGGATCACGGAAAGGGCGGAGAAAAGGTAGCTGCTACCAGACAGCTCCCGACGATTTTCGTGCGGCCAGCAGGATCCCGAACAAAAAGCAGACGTCCGTTCAACTTTACATCACGGTTAAACTTTTTACCGCCCCGATCCTTCGATCGGTAGTGTATCTCTCCTGGTCACGCTTGATTTCGTCAGGACCCTCGCTCCCGTATCCTCCAGTTTCCTTCCCTCCATAACCCCGTTCCTTCCTTTTCCAGCTCGCTCGACTACATTGCTTCTGCTTATCTAATCATTTTTTCTTTTATTCGTAATCTATGCTCGATGATCGGAATTTCCTCCCCAAGTTAAATATCAAAAAGATAAAAGAATTATTGAAAAAAAAATAGTGTCAAATACATTAGAATTTATATCAATTTCGTTCTGTAATATTTCTTATAACGCGAAACATGATGCTCCTAACGAGTCTTATTAATAAGAAAAGAAAGGTTAAATTGGCCGAGATGCGATTTAAAAGAGCCCATTTATAAGGAGATGCGTTGTTATACAAACATATTACCGTGATCCAGGACAAATTTCTTTATTCCCAGAAGCACTTATTGGTACTATTATCGCTAACGGCGCACCTCAAGTACAAATCATTACAATTTCCTGTACTATTTTTCAACGCTATGCTCGCCGTTGCATGTAACTTCCGATGGCAACTCGTTTTTCCGATAAAACTTTAATGAGCCGTTTGCGAGACACTTTGCCGGTTAATCGTCATCCGACAACTAACAACTACGTATTCTCTTTTTTAAACAATCCCTTTACATCGATTCTCTCCAACAGAGAGAGATTTCAGTGCGTGACAACGCATCGTACCAACTATTTTCATCGGACTTTCACATGCTGCTTCTATATAATTCTCAAATGGTCATAGGCTACGTATCGTTTCGCTATCTAATCATCATTGAAAGCAAAATAAATAATAGATTATCGGCTATAATTATCTTCACGTCCATGTAATGGCGCTATAAGATCAGTCTCTGTGAAAGACGTCTTCATAAAAATTTCGTCGATTGACAGATCGCGAAAAATCGTAGGAAATGGTAGAGTTAATTAAAAAATCCACTTCCAAACGGAAACGCGTATCATTTCCGACGTGGTCTGAAAATAGTATCGACAATTTCTCTTCTGATTCGTCGAAGCATACCGGCCGTTTCCCAGTAAGCAACTACGCGCCACTTAGGATATGCATTTAGGAAGTATCGAGAACCGGATACATTTGCCAGCTGCCGAGAAATCACGAGTATTCCGCGATCGTTTTCATCCGTACCGTTTGATTGCGATGAACGCGTCAGACAGTACGTAAGCGATTAGCGATCGGTAATTATTGTAATAGGACATTTCGCCCGAGCACCGATCGAGGCAACGTGGAAACGGGAGGAGGCTAGCCTTTCGTTTCAGCCGGCATTACGGAATTTTTCTGAACGACTAATAACAGAGCTCGGGTCCCAGGGCGACATGCGTTTACCCATGGTCGCGAACGCATCGATCTTGAAAGCCCACGCCGATTCTCCATGGTGCGAGCAAGCAGAAAGAGAGGAGAATGAGAAGCGAAGAAACAAAGTTGTGCTCGAAGAAAAAGCACGCTCGCACCGGAGCCGTTAAACACCGGGGCAAATGGAAAGAATCGCCCGGAGTGAGAAGCGAGTTCTCATCTCGTCATTGTACGCGAAACATAGCTGGGAGGTCTCTCTTCCTTTCACCCTATCTCTCTTTCTCTCCTTCGCTCATTGATCCTGTCCCCTGCTCCTAAAACAACGATAACCGTAATGATTACGAGAAACGGGGAAAAGAACGACGAACCATGCTGAAAAGAGTCCAGAAGGATGGTAATAATTCTAAAGATGGCCACTTGCTAACGATTTCCTTTTTTCACACCAAAAATCGACCGCCCGAAGCATTCTGATACGAACTATGATTTTTGGTACTTAGCGTTCCTTCAAAAATTTTCAAAATTACGTTTATCATTATTACAATCTCTGTCGTTTTAAGATTCGTTTCGAGCTCGAAAACTAAAATAATTATTTTAGTGAACGTCGGGGATGACGGAAACGAGCGCGAGGGCAGATGCGAAGCCAGCTGAGAATTATTAGTTAGGTTTCCCGGTATCGAGGAAGGATGTCCGCGCAAGGAGAGACACACCAGTTCACTTGCCATCCTCTGATTCCCTCGATCCTCTGGTTGGCGGCGTGTTCCGTGCGGTGGAAACGAGTGTCATCGGATGTGCGCCGGTTGCGGATCGGCAATAACGGCCCGTAAAAACGGCCTCGAAGAAAGCGCTAATGTCAGCAGATTCCTGAAGGAGGGTTCGCTTCTTGCCGGGAATGGTGGTACGCACCAGGTCGACGATGGGGACTGTACGAAACTGGTATATCATCACCGGCATTCTTTCCTCGGCCAGCGACGAGCAGAGAGCACGAAAACACGACCAGGACGAAGACGAGGGCGAGGACGACGAGGACGAACGTAAATTTCTGTACTTCTTTATGCCTGGCGGACGTTTAAAATCCACTTTAGCTTCTCCCATCTCACAATGGGACCACCCAGTACCACTGGCGTTCACCACCTTTCCTCTGTCTTTGATATTAAAACCGAGAAGTAATAAAAGGTGCGATGGAATGACCAATATCAAGGATTAAGTCGAGCCTATCCTTAAAATATCGCGGTTACCTCCTTTCGACAAGTATCCGCCAACAATGTGCAGTAAATATAAATTTTTCCACGACGTATAATCGTCGATGCCCCCGAGAAGTAACACTCGACTTTCAGATGCTAGGGCATCGTTACGCACCCTAGGTGGGAAGATAACGCGCTTTTAATGGGCATAGCCCAGTCGGATAAAACTCCGCGCCGTATTTTATGGGCGTTCCCGTTGGACGCGTGTCCGGACTACTTATACACAGGGCCGACGCGGAGCTTGCTTTATTATAAGATCATAACGCGAGCTTAATTATCCTCGTGACCCTGGTCTAATGAAGGGAATCAATCTTGAGAGGCGCGGCATTCGTCTTCGTTCCACGTCCTACGAATCCTTTCCTTCAACCTTGGCTACCTTCATTCAGAAGGGTCATTCATGGCAAGAGAGCCCACGGATGTCTTTAATACCTGACGATCGCTCGATGGAAACCCGCTAACCCTACAATATCCAGCTTCTACCGTACAATAAAAAGGGCCAAAGGATTTTCAATACGACGAGCAGCAACTCGAAGGAGGAATACGAGTTTGTCGTGACACCCATATGCTCTTACAAGCACGATCTTAGATATCTACGCGGTTCTATACCGTATTGCGCCGTCCTTGCACTTTCCCACATGGAGGACGTTTTATAGAGGCACTAGTCGGTTTGCGATACAGCACCCGTTATGCTTTCGTTCACCACCATGTACCCACTACCTTCTATCCCACCTGATCATCTTTACGGTTGACCGATGTTAACATTTTGTAATTATACTATGCGTACACCTCGCGTACAGATAATCGTGCCAACCATAGATTCTAATCACCGACTAATCTGATTAAAAATCCAGTTAATCCTGATTACGGTATGGAAACCCCTCGGTAACCCCTGTTTTCGATAGGTTAGAGAGTTAACTGCAAGCTTCGCGTGAAATAGTTTTCGTGAAATAAAGTATAACAGAACTGTTGCATCGTAATCAGCTGAAAAATTGCTAAGGCAAGATTTAGAAGAGCAGTACGTCACAGGCGACTTTCTCCATACAATCACGCGTGTCAGATAGCAGGTTCCACTATCGACCTAAGCTGGTAAACGTTCTTTTCAGTGCCGGACAAGAAATTTTCTCGTTTGTTTCGCGAAAACCAGAAGCGCGTAACGTTACATAACCCGACCACTGTATCCCGCACACTTGGCGTTTGCGTTCTGTATGCAAGCACTATATGCATATTCACCGGCATTATAGCGTGGCGAACTTACAACGTTGGAGAAAAGAATCCGGCTGTGTGCTCACTCGTTACCCATTTCCTAGGATCGTCGTGAGCTTACTTTACGACTGACGTAAGAAGGTACTTGAGCTGCCAGTGCGCATGTGCGGTAGATCATGGGCTTGCGCATGCGCGGCTCGCGACACACGTTCGACCAAGCCGTGGATCCGTAACCGCGCGTGTCCACTCGGCCGTACGGGAACAGAGGATTATTCATTATTTTACGACGTTACTTCCCTCTCGCAGCATTTGCGCTAGCATCGGCTAAACGAAACGGCGTACATCTACACGCGACGTCATTTTCCTTGCTCTAATCGGGGTAGAACCGTGATCCGCGGCCGCGCTTGGTCATAGACTATAAATACCTAAGTAGCGATTTCTAACTGCGCTTAACCGGGCTCCCTGTAATTCCTGGCGAAGGGGAAAAAGTCAGCGGGCGAGGATGCCGGGTGAAAAAGTGCAGTCCGGTTTATCGCTGGCCGGGTAGACTGGAAAAACGGGGAAACAGGGAAACGGGAATGTCGAGCCGAGAGAGTTGCGCAAAGGCAAACCGGGGGCCTTGTATAATTCGAGCATCTTACGTATTATCGAAAGAAATTCTGTCACGGTTGATTCACAGTTAAATGGATCATGGAATTTTCATCGAGAGATGATCGATCTTCGAATTGTTTCAAGGATCAAAGTACGTAGATACGGGCTAGACTTTAGATTACGTAAATTCAGTCGATAAAATCAAGAAATTTACCGTGTTCCAATCGTACGTTCGTATCTTAACCGATCGTCGCCGCTTGTTGCTCGATAAATTGTTCATCGGTGATTGTCTAAGTACATACACCACGATTATTTGTCGAGACGAGTAAAAAATACCCGACGCGATAAATTCTATGTTGCTCGATAGCGACAATCGGCTAACGATATATCGGTACGCATCGATCGTGAAACTGTGTCACAAACGCCGTGTTCCGTCGACACGTAACCTGCCCATTGTATTCGCGAGGACGAATAGACGATAAAAATCTAAGTGACAGACACGACGGGATTTATGCTTGTCTACGTGCAGGTGCTGCACAAGTGTATTTTCATACAGTGTATTCCCCTGATAACGCAACCGGCTGTTATACAATTTTTCTTACGTCGAAAATTGATTGCATTCGCTTTTACGCTGTTGACATTTATCGTCCAGTATTGTCTTTGATTTATATTAAATCCTACAGGATATTGAGCGTATAGCATGGAATTATGAATTTCTTATAGTCTTCTTGAAACTGATTAGTAGAAGGAAAATGGTAGAGATTTCGCTAGAGGTTCACGAAAGAGCGATAGGATTTGAGAAACACATTTGCAGCGACAATTTTCGAACATGACTAGGCTGCTACCGGTTATCGTGTACCAATATGGTATAAATTGTGCAATGAATTATCGTTCGGTGTCGGTGAACAGCGTGAAATGTAGGCTAGAGCATTGTACGATCACCGTTGTACACCGTCTGTCGACGTATCGTGCACGATGTCAAAACAAATCGAGTACTTTTACCAGCTATCCTAGTCATTAAAGACATAACTTACTCCTAGATCGTGCGTTCTTTGGGCGCTGATTTACACGGTTCAGTCGCTTGTCGTATACACCTTGTGGGATAGATTTATTTTCACTCTGAACGTTTGACTTTTCCTTCCTTAGCTTGGTTACACTCGCTTCTAAGCCACAGTTGGACTTTATTATCAATTGTTTCATAGAAATTTCGAAAAATACACAAAGATAATTTTTAAGTTCAGCAGGTGTTAAGGGCCAACAGGTGTGACATTAGAAAGGAAAGTAAGTACGATTACATTTCGTTGTTAATATTTATATCAGTTGATTTGCTAATTCCACCCAAGTGATTGATAGAACGATTATGAAAGAAAAACGGAAATTAATTCATTACGAATTGATTGCCACGTTCCAATCTCTCGTGTAAATAACTCTGCATAAAGACGGTTGAAGGTCGTCCTTTCAACGCAAAATGGAGTGGCCGACAGTGTCGTTTTCGAAAGAAATGTCAGGCTATTCGACATAGGTCAAGGATCACGTTCATACTGAAAGCAAAGTTTGATTCCGCATGGATAATACTTTTTTTTTCATTTTAACCTTTGTTCGTGAATTTTATATGATCCCAGAAGAATGTCAGTCGAGTATATTAGCTTGTCACAGAAGAACAGAAACGATTAATGAATATGTATAATTTATCCTATGTTTTATAGACTGGTGAATTCGTGACAATTATACCGTGATTAAAATACAGGGTCTTTCCTAAAAAATTAAAAGTTAAGAAATGAATAATGTAACAGATGTTTTGGAAAAAAAAATATTCATACCCCAAGAGAGAATTACTTAGTCAAAAGTACAATTCTTCGTTCGAATACCCTGTTCTACTTCGTCTGGTGAGAAACATTATGATTATGATTAATAAGCTGTAGCGTATGGTTCAGTTAAGAGCCTGGTACCGGATCAAGTATACACACGAGGTCTTAGAGAGAAAGGGAGAAAGGGGGAAGAAGATTCCGCGGTGCAAAGTCATAGGTTAACCATTGTGGTGTGTATACATGGTAGAGACACGACTACCACGAGTACAAGGGTGAAAGTTTACCCCGTGAGTTGCTTCTCTCTCTCTCTCTCTCTCTCGAGCTTGATCGTGCGATTCACCATAAGCTGCGATATAACTTTCCGAAGATGCGCCTGAAGGCTAGTTTCTATGCAGGATACAGTATCGTCGATCGTTCTTGTTTCTGATAATTCATTAAATCGGTATCTTAATGCGGTTGCATCGCGATAGTCAATATTTTATGCAGTCGTGTTCATCGAACTGAGCTACAAATTGATACGGCACAGACTTATTTTGAAATGATCCATTTACCATGCGACAGCCTGATAAAATTGAAAAGGAAGACGTAAAGGTTGAAAAGGGGGCTGAAAAAGTTGAAGGACTCTATCCGGCACGAGAGGTGAAAATTTATAAGCGAATCACGCGCAAGGAATCTTTACGTAAATCTATTCAATTAAAGACCCCACGTCGTGACTAGCCAGCATCCGAGGATAAAATCATCTCGTTTTCCCACAAACTCCGAACTTTCCCAGAGGAATTCACCGACATCACCTCCGATCGCTATCGATCCGAACGATCGTACGAGATCTAATCACGGTAACAATCAGAGCTTCGTTCAGCTAGCGAATGGTCGAAAGCGCACCTGCGCTGGCTGGTCATTGTGTGGAAATGATTACACGGAAGACACCTGGTACATCTACATCATATTAACGCGCACCGCGGGTAAACGGTTGAGCGGTATCAGCATCTGATTGCCGCGGCAGGAGCGAACGCTTCTGCCAAACGTTTTATCGGTTAATTACACCGAGGTGCCTAATTAATTACGTGCCATCGTCCCCGTGGCACATTTGCTTAATTGCGCGCGGCTCAGTTCGCCGATTAACGAACGTTTCATACACGATCCTCTAATCACGGCGGCCTGGCCGGTAACTCGCCAACAGGAGGAGGTGCACGCACGTGCACGATCCTCGATTGAGACGGATCAGCCTGTTTCTTCCCATGTACCTTTTATCGTAACCACGCATTAACAACCTATTACTCTTTCCTTTCTTATCCAATTTGCACACTGCTTTCAATGAAATTTTCCACCTTAATTGGACTCCAAGTAAGTAAGTAGGGGGGAAAGTTGAATGAAACGGGGCGACGTTAGATTCGGATCGTTTCCATCAACTCTTTGACTATGTTTCGAACACTCGCGCGAATGTCTCCCAACGGGGCAGGGGGGAATAGTATCGAGGGGAAAAAAGTAAACCAAGAATGTTCCGTGCTGTGGGATATGTGTACCGGTCGCGGATACGTATCGCACGAAGGCCACGGTTTTAATCTTACTTATACCGGGATTCGATGGAATTAATGGCCACGCCTCGTAGCCAAGCAATCCTCTCGATTTCCGGGACCACGGCCCCGGAAAGGATTCTTCCTACGTGTTGCAGGCAGGGCCGACGCACTCGTGACCACTGGATATATCCAGGCTGGAATGTGGCGGGCAAGGCGAACAGCAGATGGCGATCGCGAGCATCTACGGGGAAAGAGAACGAAAAGATGGGAGTGGAAAGAGGGACAGGATAGTTAAAATCGAAGTTAATTACCGGCTCTCGATGCCGATGGTGTTCAATGGGATCGTTCGGCAGTCGCGTATCTCGAATCGTACGAGTGAAACGATCCTTTTTAAAAAAAAAAAAGTTCTCATTTTTTATACCTATATTTTGCAACAGTTATGCGATCGCTGATAAATATATAATTATGCATAAGAGAAAGTAGCTGTTTCAAGAAAGCGGTCGTCCGATTTTTCAGACGAATCGATGCTTTCGCGATTCCATCGAACCAGGTGGAACTTTTACGTAACCACGAAATATGTAATTAAGTAATTCGGCTTGCAGTCCAATTGCAATGGAGAACAAGCGAATCGAAAGGTTTCTCGTCGAATATTCTCGTCGGATTATGTAAACGATTGAATAACGAACACTGTATGAATAAACTTTTGATCTTTCAAAGGACACTGATAGCGTTCGATGAACACATGTTTCAAATTACGCGATGTTATCCAAAAGTTCAATTTCTATCACATTTTTATTTTCATTTAACGATACCGTAGCTACATTTGCCAGTCTAGTCGCTTCGAACGGTAATAAAACAGGAACACGTATCGAAACTGGTTTGATTAGTGAAAACAGTTTTCACTACTGGTCGTTGATGTCTCGATTCTTTTACACGTTGTAATTTGCCATCGTTGAGCTATCGGTTACAACCGATCGTTTGACACCGATGATTTATAAGGGAAGCTAGGAAAGAAAGTTCCTCGTTAAGAATCGCAAAAAAAAAAATAGTGAATCTTTCGAAATGTACACGAAACACGTTTTAATAAATAACATACAGCTTGTGTTATCTGTCTGATTCTATATCGCCTTCGATTATGACCGTTGCGTATTAAATGATCGATCTCGAAACATCGAAAGTCCTACACGAGTGGATGATATAAAAGAATCGTAACGCGCGCTTATCCATGATGTTATATCAAGAGAAATAGTTTGCGAATTTGATTATTTGTGATGCTGTTCGAATACTTCCGTTAGCCATTGATTCTAAGGACATCGAGATCTAGCAGTATAGGTAAACGTTTAATCGCAATCGTCCACCCGGAAGGCACTGTTTCTCGATTGCTTCTTTGAAAAGCTGAGCAACCTGCTGGGACTTGCATATGTTGCACATAAATTTGCAGCGGACGTTGGGCAGCCACCTGCGATACGCGTGACCGCGTGACGAAGCACGCGTGAAACCGCGTCGATCGGGAAATTATCGAACGATGAAACGGTTCTCTTCCGGGTATCGCGTGCTACGGCACGGACCCTTTGCCGAACCATTTGATTTATTTGACAGATTCATGAGACATTTTCTTAGGACTGCTTGGAGGATATGCACTGGGAAATGCGGCTGTTTCTACACCATATTAGGTATTCGAGTATTTGAATAGTAAATTAATAGGAAAAACGATATATAACAAGAAGATAATGTGACGTGATCAAACAATTAAGAAAGAAAAATTCTGCTAATTAAATGATTTTTACCGAAGGTATTTTCCTAGTATGAATAAGATCATTGGAAACAAGGAAATCGTAAGTCGGTCATAATGTCGGGATCTTTTATATTGTGGAACAATGTCGGGCTTGCTTCACAGTTCACCGTTAGTTATTTTCTCTGAGAGGTGATTCTCTGAACTGTCCTTTGTCACTGGCTGCCTGCTGTGAGATCTTTTATTGATTCCACGAAGAAATCTCGGAATGACCTTAATATGGAGGTATAAAAAGTGGGAAAATAATGGCGAGATAATTACTGCACCGTTGTACTAGACTACTCGTCAGTATAATATTAAACGATAATACTTGAGGGTGAGTCCGATGAGTCTGTCAGGGTGCCGCTGCGCACCCTGTTTCCTTCTCTCCTATTCCTTCCCCTGCTTGCGGCATTACTTTCAGAATAAGCTTTTCGAATATCAGTGTATGACATATCGTTGACAGAATTCCCTGATGGAACGCGAGGTAAATGGAACAAGGCCGGTCCTACCTGCGTTTACTATTCCTACATAGCAGCAATGTGTAACATTCTATCTTATGGCGTTACGGGGTGTTCGCAAAGTATTGCCAACGCCCACTCGACCTTTAAAGGATGATCTTTTGGCGCGTTCGTGACCGTATACGACAGACGACAAGCAGGTCGTTGCTTCGTGCCATTGTGCTCTTTTGTGGGATCGAATGGACTCGTATTTATAGGGTAGGCCACAGCACCGAACGCCTACAGGTGTCAAAAATACATATATGGCTGTGTTAAGTTTCACTGAATATCCTCACAGTAGATTGGGGACAAGTGAACACTTTATCGATCAAATTAGATAAATCATGTGTGACGATTTCATAAATTTTAACACCTTATTAATTCTATCCTAGATTATTTTTAATGAGTATCAGCGTGTTTAGATAAAAATTTTCATTTTCTCTTCATTCCGTTGTAATTTATGATAAAAATCAAAGGAAAATGCTTATTACTTGAGGTTAACTAGCTGATACGTTTATCACGACGGTGTACGCTCTAGATAAAACAGTAAAGCCATCGTAAAAGTGATTGTAGCCGGTCCCGCGAAATTTATACGACGCTTTTGCAGCGATGAGTTATTGGCTTTTGCAAAATGATCCTCTGAGCCGAGAGTCCCCGGTTCGCTTCGATGTTCCACGAGGTTCTACGCTTTACGACGTGCCGGGTTTCAAGCCGGTGATACCTGTTCCGGCTACACCTTGGTGCTATCCTTGGTCTTTGTAGAGGTTACGGTCTAACGGATTTTTCCTCGAAATCTTTTGAGCTCCACGACCGTGTGCCGATGCACGTGAACACGTTGGGCCCCGTAGCAACCCGTAATGCTTGCATTATACGAAGTAATACACGAATGAAGATTCGAGAATGGGGAAGTAGCTTCTGTCCGCCTCTGTATAGCCGTTACTGCTTGTTGTTATCGTTGGCCCGAGGTGCAATGCCTCCATCATTCTTTACCCATGCATTTCCTACTTCTGCCCCTTTCGTTTCAACGCTATTTTAACAATCGCACCTGTTGCCCACCCGTTTTTCAATAATAATTCAAACTTTGGTTCGAATTTAAAATTTACTTGGTCACGTTTTACTCGAATCTTAAGGACCCCATGAAATTGATTCAAAAAAAAAGCGAAAGTAATTAATATCTGTAATATCGAAAATATGCTAAATTTTAAGTAAAATAATTTCCTTCAACAGAAACTCGTTTCACGCGCTATATCTATAAAATATGAAACGTAAAAATTTTGATAGAATAAAAAATTGGACAAGCTGGAATGTCGTGTATAAAGATTTACCAAGTTATAATCTGTACAGTCATTTAAATATCGAACTATTGAGTATTTACCAAAGGATTACGTTATCAGTATCATATGCTTCGGTTTAATGTAGCACTGGTAGAACTATCAATATGGAGGTGTAGGTATATCTAAATAGCAGTTTCCAGATAGCTATAAAAGAAGCTTGTAGAATGTGTTCGCTGTTCATTCCAGTTATGAGATCGCGTGTCTAAATGCAGATATCCAGGAATTAATCCAAGATCCAAGATTGTCGATATATTTTTACTCTACTTGTTTCAAAGGGAACAGGCCAAAAAAGAGGGAAATGCAATTTGCAACATATTATGTGTACCTAATGATTGATGTACACGATATGCATCATACAGGAGTATCTTCTGAATTGAATTAAACACCGTCAAAGGGAACTACATTACAGAAATTCTGGAGAGAAACATGTTGCTAACTTAATATCATACACAATGGTCTTTTTTGTTATTCGCGTAACTAACCCTTAATTACTACTGTGGGTACCAGGAGTATTTTTTCAGTATGTTCATTAGTTTATCCATCTTTTGTAAATTAATTTCAGTTCAATATATATCCGCATCGGAATTCCTTGATGTTAATAACTTTGAAGCTTTAAAATCGCTCGTGGTGAATAGTGTATTTCAATTAAGTTGAAATTGTGTTTCATTGAAAAAAATGTGCTCTGTATATATACTAGCAGTTGTTCAATATCAACGCCTAATGAACTGGAACGAATGGTATTATGGAAATTCAATAATTGGTGTTTAAATTCTCTCGCGACGATCGAGGGGATTCTGTTTTTAATTAAAGGGTAGTTTATATTGATTGGTGAATAAAGATATTCACCGATATTACGGTTAAAATAAATAAAATTTTCATTTTGGCAGGCATGAAAAAATGAATACTTATGAATTAAATTATTAATTTGGGATTGCACCGAAAATTATTCGGTAAATAGGAGGCTTGCCAAATTGGTCGAAAAGAAAATCAGAAACTGAATACTATAGCGGTTCATTATTTATGCATTACGCAAAACTGTACAACGTATAGTTTGTCATTTATCTCACTTTAAGTAAGATGCATTTAATTAGATTACACAACTAGTGCAACGCCAGGATATAATATATTAACGATAAGTGCTCTGAACGGTAATTATACCACATGAAATTAAATAGCATGTAACATTTGCCACGTTCGGATGAGGCAGGAAATATATGATTACGTTTTAATTGAACTGGAATGTACAAAGTGTTTAGCCAAACAGTTATCATGATTTTCGAAACAATTTCAGTTCTTAGAGAGTTTTAATTTTCCACTTGCCACCTAAGTAGATCCGTATGTTAATTAAAATTTCTAGCCGAAGAAAATGGCCCGTTAAGATTAACGATAAAAATGAGGAAGCAACTTGTTTAATAACATCGCGAACTCTAGTCTAGCCCCAGGCTTTATATCAATTACCAACCGGTAGACCATAACCCTGGTAGTTCGGCTTATTAAAAAGGCGAACAACTCTATCAGTTTCTCTGATAGAAAGTTTCTTACTAATCGATCGATAGGAAATCGATTAATACTACCGATAAAAATGGAAAAGCAATTTGCTTAAATCCTTGTATATTCTCTACCTTGTGTATTCTGAATAGATATTTTATGAACATATGCTGATGTTTCAAACAAATTATATTTCTTTGCTCTCCAATATCTCTACACTTGTAGCAACATAGTATTAAGAGATTCGTTGATGATAAATCGGTATTGATTAGGAATAAAGTAGATTTTATGTGGTAGTTCTTGGTTGCAAGATACCGTAGGCTATTTTTGTTGTAACTTATTTGTGAACTTAGTTTCTCGCGTGGAATGTACCAGAGGTATCCGACAGCGATTTAAGTACCGCAATATATTCTAGTAGGGCAAGAAATAATTTTCAGTTGCAGAAGAAATAGGTAAGCAGGGTTAAAGATCCATCGGTCTTTAAGGTCCGATTTCCTGCGGGTCGCTTAGCTTTAGAGGCGTGAGTCCCTAGACTGATCTATCGCCTTGAAGAGAGCCAAGATCGGTAAGGGAACGTTGTTCGCTCATCGGCGTAGATGCTAACACAATCGCCGCCGATGATCACGGCGATGATGTTAATCAAGTTACCAACGCACACGGTAGCTCACTGTCTCGTAGGCGCATGCCACGCACGTAGACGCCTGCCCGATGAGAAACTTATCGATAATTACTGGTATTCGCTACGTATTATCCCGTCAACTTTATTTTATGAATATAAAAATTGCATACGATGCAGAGTAACCGTGGAGTCAGATCGAGAGGCAAAGTACGAGAGACTATAAAAATGATGAAACAATTTATTAGATGCGAGGGCTGAAAATAGCTTCCAGTATTTAGTAATCATAGCTTTGAAACGATTCACACTGTACAAATAATGTTGGATTCTCGCTTTCTTCTTTGTTTATCCACGATCGAGTGTTTGAACAGCCTTTCGAAAAGAATTGCACCATTTTGGGTTGATCAATTCCGTGGAATTATTTGTTCAGTTAATCAATAGTTTAAATGTGCATAGAATAAATCAAAGTGATGTAGGATCGGAAATTCTGCTGTTAATTTGAAACGGTAGAAAGAGAAGTAACTCGTCAAAGGCTGCTATTAAAATAAGACATTATGGACTTGTCCTTTATTGGATGCTCATTACGATGTCCAACGTGTCCACGTTATAGTCTGATTTTTTTTCGATCCACTGATTTATACCAGGAAGCTCTTCATGGCGTGAATACCTGAGTATCCAGCTGGAATAGAGGGATACGCCTTGCTTCGATTTACGTTCGAACAGGATTAATAGTCGATAAAAGGATCAACTAATTTATGTTGATCTACTGCTCTTGCAATTTTCTTAATACACAGTCGTTCAGGAAAGTATTTGAACGAGTCTGGTGTATCGCGTCATTCCAGGTCGAAGGGTTAATAGCTGGTACGTCTGGTAACCGTAGAATTACGCAGATTGTTACCTCGAGTAATGTCAGGTGTGAATGTCAAGCGAAACACAGTTAAAAGCAATGGCACAGGTTTTCCTTGATAGAACGTTATCCGTATGAAAACAGAGAAACCATCGCGACTGCCACGTGTCGGCAATTACGCAAAAGCTCTCGTATGATTTAATCACACGTTTAATTTTCTTCCTTTCCTGAGAAAAAAACACTCATCGCTGATTTCCACGCCGACCAACCGCGAATCCCAGCTGTATTACTGTATTCTGTATATTCGCAACGACTTCCTGCGACGACAGAAGATGATGACATAACTGTACACGTCGAGTTCTGCAGATAAGTCACCGGTCTGTACCGGAGGTTATTCCTTTCTGTTCTTTCGAAGGGGCACACGTAACCACGCGTAATCATAATTTCCCTCTTCGAGCGAAAGGTTTCAACGTAAACGCAGGAAGTACCTGCCACTGAATTGTATAATTAAGAATAATTCATTTGTCTGGTTAGAACCCTGCTAAACTTAACATTTATTTTCGAAACGAAATCGAATTGCTTTTTGTCGGATCATAGCCCGAGATATTTAATTACACGAGACGATCGTAATTATAAGAATTCGCGGTAAAGGGTTAAAGTTCAGTCGTCGGCAGCCGACACCTTGATCCTGTTGCCGAGATACGTCCGATTAACGGGCGTCAGCATTTTCACTGTACGCATTCCTCGCGTCTACCTTCGTGCTCTTTCATCCGATATGCACGGTTGCATAACGCACGATGAAATACGTAATAATGCTCGGTGCATCGCGCCGCGCCGGGTCGATTGGATATCGAGCGTTGCACCGAACACGTGCATACACGTAGGTATACCACTGCATTATTCCCGGCAGGTTCAACGTCGTACTTGGTCGTTGACGGTTAACCGTTTTCATTGCTCGTCAAGAATAGAGAAAGAACGGAATCCACTTGAAGGCACGGAGGCCTGGCACGAATGCCCACGCCCTTCCGACAGAACCGATTTCCTATCGGACATGCAAACTCTGACTTACGTGTCAGCCCGATGGACAGGTTTCCGCAATAAGGAAGCGAACGTTATGATCGATCTCTCAGCCCTGACAATGCACGTAGATTATTTCCAATGATCGTCCCTTTTCTACTTTCCTCCTTCGTTTTCTATTTTCAAGTTCAACCAGCTGTGACCAGCCGTACCGGTGAAGAAAAATAAAAGAAAATATCCGTTCGCAATCTGTAACTATGCGTACATCGTAACGATCGGTGTCTCCTATTCGAAACGATTAGGTTTAGCCGTGTTTCGCACGTCTCGATGAGCCACGGTAGATTAATCGCGCAACCTCGTCCGCCTCTCGATGCATCCGCGCCGCGATCATATCAATTCGAAAGCGGCCACGATTCGCATCGCGTTGCGTTTATTTCCTCCTCTTGTTGCTCGAATTTCATCTATGTTCATCTTCGAGCTCACGTGAGAGGAACATCTCGCGGTTACGTAAAACGAGAAAGCATGGAAAATGCGCAGGTAGTACTCGAATCTACCTCCTTCGTTTCACGGAAGGCTAATGCGTTCGCTCGTTTGAAACAACATTTTCTGTTTGAAAAGAAAAAAAGAAACAAAGGAAAAGAAAATCCTCGGTCCTGAATCATTCGTGCAATCTACGGGCAGGCGGAGCAGGAACGTTGAGAATGCAAGGAATTTTCGGCGCGTCCTAAAATACTTGGCACACTTGCATTCGCAACAGTTGCCTCGCGTCTTATCGAGATCCTGCATGTCGATAATCTCGCAAAGCCGAGAAGACCTGACAGAAGCACTGACCCTCGCGTTCTTGTCCGCGGGGCGTGCACAGTTATCGGGCGCGCATCCTCGCCAGGATTCACCGGGATTCGCCGCTTCCTTGACGCGTATTACATACACGTAACTCCGTACACGAACCACATATACACGGATGCAGCTCACCGTGGTAAAGAGTTACGCGAACCGCGTTCAGGAAGAGGACACTCGCGGTTACGTAACGGAGGTAAAGAAAGAAGTTGACGGAAAAACGCGTGCATCCCATTACGTAGCGAGAAACGCATATATCCCCCCTCGGTTGCAAGAGCGTAATCGTACGTACCCTACGTGCAGCTTGATTCGCGTAAAGGACACGTTAGTACGCGTATGGACATGTACACCGTACATGGGATGACACGGTGCACTCGTGTTTGTATTCGCTTACGCACGCATGCACGCACGGATAACATGTGCTCGTAACGTGAGAACTTTGTCTTCTTTTCGATCTCACCTCCCGTTTTAGTCGCGATTCCCTTGGCCGGACGCGATCCCGACCGATGTAACAGGACTTTCGGGGACGCATGCTATTTATGACATCGGCGAGTAATGTGTTGAATAAAATGAAATGGAATTCGCACGGCATTCGGCAATGTCCTTTGTGCGTATTGTCCTCCCGGTATAAAAGGGGTAATTGTTTTTCGATGAATTATACGGCGCACCTGGGCTTGATGGAAATATCTCTACCTGGTTTTGCATATCAGCCTTAGAAAACGCGGATGCTACATAACCATTCGTTTTTAACGCTTCTGTTTGTTTTTTCTCACTGTTCTCTTTGATTTGACACCGTCATTTCCGGTGACGCAAATTAGCACAGACGTCTAGCAGAAACACGAAAGTCGACATCGCTGAATCTTATCTCGCTATTTGACTATGAAACGGGCAAAGTTTTCAGAAAATTTCAAGGAACAAAGTTACGTAACGTGTGACTATCTTAGAATAAAAATGGAGTAACTAAAAAACACTTTTATACAAGTTTTTTATATCAATTAGAAAATAAATATTACTCCCGTTCTGAATATCTTAAAACCCAGGTATCATAAAAATGCAGTAATCCAAGCGAATCATTACATAATCAGCAGAAGTTCCAAGTGCCTCGATATTTATATCTAGCATATAATATTAATTCATCTTATAAATAACGCTCATGGAATACGAAAAGACCGGGGAATTGCAAAATATTGCACGATCTCGCCATTCACGAGTTCATTTTAATTTGAGACACGTTTCTGTTACAAAATGATCCCAGAAAAATTGCACAACTACCCGAAAGGATATTCGACTATTTCTATAAAATTCGCAAATTACTAAACTCGGCTAGCCTGCAAGAATATAAATTGAAAATCATGGAAGTTGAGAGTTGAAAAAAACGTGGCTGCACCTTTCTTCTCCCCCGCAGCTCACCGATCGTTCCAAGTTCTCGTTAACAAATATTCGAGTCATTTATTCCTGTACCGTGCACTGTCATCTGCTTCCATTACAATTTCATGCTTTTAAGACAAATGGAGATATTTAGGTCGTTCGCCACGTAGGTGTAGAGACAGGCTTGCATCGTTCGGATCTCTGTTCAGAGGCGAGGTAGCCGCCTAAAGGTTTCGTTAACGCGATCGTTCCTTCAAGGACAAGGTGGAAATGAGGTAGTTTGTATTCTTCGACAATCGCCGTGCGTGCGTCAGCTACCCTTTTTCGAAACAAAACGTCGAAAAGCATCAACCTTCGAGCAATTCTGCTTCTCTCTCTTCCTTCGTCTCGTCATTGGACAATACGAAAATAAGATCGAGATCGTGTAGTACATCGTTGCGCTTTTAAGATCGTCCTCGGGACCAGAGATTTTTCTTGGATCCTCGAAAGGTCATTCGCGACACAACGCGTCCCTGTCGACCTCGCGGTCTTACGTAATTTTTTCCTTTTCCCTTTTCCCTTCCGATGAAATATCGAGCAATTCCCGTCGGTGGACGCACTCTGAAATGTTGTAACGTAGGATGACGCCGATGGATAACCTTGTTGGCATCATTATGCAGTGACTCGTGAGGGGCTTCGCGATGTTTGCTTACCGCCTCATTGTGCATCGTTGCTAGCTTGAATGGAAGGCAGTTTAAATAACGTTCGAGTGCCTGTTGCCTGGTCATTAATCATTCGTAGAGAAGAATCACTTGGATATCTGTTTGTAATTAATTGACGATTGATGGTAATTTGACCTTGCACGGATTAAGCTGGTAGATTCGTGTCGTATTTGATCCGATGGAAAAATCATTTGATCTGTTTGTATAATTTGTAGAATTAATTAAACAATTTCCAAGTCAATCATTCTATAGTGTATCTCCCAACCCTTAAATAGCGGAATCGGGCTCTCTCCATGGTCCGTCGTCCGAAGGGTTAATGGATTGTACAAGTGAGAACACTGATTATCGGACAAAGCCCTTTTAAATTTATATTACAAAAATACAATTTGTTTCAATTAGTCCGTTAGTATGTCGTTCGAATACTTTCCTTTACCCAGTGTACGTAGCCCAGAATCCGGTGGACAAGATATTTAATTACAACAGCGACACGGATTCCGGCACGAACGATCGGGTTTCATTTAGAGGAGTTACGTTAACGTATTATAAAGGTGCTCGCACACGTGTGTAGGCGTTATCGATCGAGCCCTCCGGGTGTCGGTGCTTTTTACATCGACTATTACTCCGACCGTATTTCATTCGGCGTATTCGCGGTTGTCGTTGATAAACGATACAGTTGTATTATCCCCCTTAAAGTACGACGAGACTTGCGCTTCTCGTCCGTGCCCGACGATGCAACAATATTAATAACTGGTTGCACCATCGGCGTGGCCGTGCGGACCCGTAACAATTGCGTAACGCAAGAATCAACCGAACGCGAACGGTAGTAAGGGATACGTTGGTTTGGTAGTTGCAATTTCACGGGTATCCTTCATTTTTATTGCTCCCCTGCTGACTATCGACTGCACCCACTTTCCGCAGGGATCGCAAAGTTCGCGATTTATCGGTTTAACGCGTTCGTTGCGGACATCGTGCGATCTTGGTAAATTCGTGTTACACTTAACGCTAGAACTACCGACTTTCCAAGTACACTAATTTTTAAGTCAAAAATAATTGTTTCAAAATTCGAAGTAGACGAACGGTTCAGACAGGCCATGCGCACCCTTCCTTAAGGGTTGGACACCCCTCTTTCTTGCTAAATAGTACGAACGTGTGACAAGAATATGTAGCTCGTTTCGCGGCTTCTAATTCACTCGGTTACACGTTTCCAGAGCAGACATTCCGATCCGTATTCCGGAGGATCGTGCTTTAATCCTGTACATGCGAGTACGCGTGCGATCGTACGATCGTTTCGATCGTTCAGCCGTAATTGCATCGCGTGCATTGGCCACCGTAAGAGGCTGGGAAACGTGTGTTCGATAGGGATGGTCGGTGGTGTGTTTGAAAGTGTTATCAAGAAATTTACAGGTGCACTTGTGCCGTGCTCGAATCTCGTCGAAAGGTACTGCGAGTAAACGAGTATCGTCATCAATTAACTCATTCACCGGCGAGCGATTTCGTCAGACGATATCTCGATGGTTTTCACGGCCACGGGATTCTTTACGATGGTTGTTCTCCGAGATTTCCGGGTTTCAGAATTGTACAGCACTTCGGCTAAATTTAGCCGAGGACGCAATGAAGTTCCATACGTTTTAAGAGAATTTCTTTTCTTTCCTTATTTGCAAGCATCGAATAAAATCTCGATCGAATTCAGCCGCAGAAGAATGTATTTTTCCGCGAGTGATTTGGAGAAATCGAAATACCGTACCCTTGATTGCACAGGACAAAAGAAGCCACCGTTTCGCATGCCCGCCCCTGATTGCGAATTTCGCGCTATTTACGCTTTCAACGTTCGCCGGTAACACCGAGATAGATGCAAAGATACGGTTCTCGATTTTTCTTGCTCGAAAGTAAACTGACTCACTCGGCGGAATCGTAATTTCGCGTTTCGTAAGCCTCTAAACAGTAGATTTTCAACGATAAATTTTATCGGTTTATCAAGGATAACCCAGTAGGAAATGCCTGTTTATCGGGTCGCGAATGCGGAAAAGTTGGCACGACAAATGCTTAGGTAAAACAATACGTATAACTATTTCTACGGAACTGAAGTGACGTATACTTCTGGAGAATTGCACGATATAAATTGCTAGGAAGATATGTATCGTTAGATGAAATTGCGCGACAATAATGCAAGTACGAGGCAAAAAATATGTGATCCATCATCGCTTTGTTTCTTTATCATTCAGCGTTCTTGTATTAAAAAAAAAAAGAAATGAATATCAGGAAGGCTAATTGTAAAAAATATTAAGCTTTTCTAATTAATGATGCCATCAATATTTCTCTATCTCCCCCTACGATATTTCAAAAATAATTTACAATTACCATATTTCAACTAATTAAAAATTGAGTAAAAGAACGAATGCCTTCATTTATTCTATAAAATTTGAAAGTTGTATGATCGTTCGTTCGGAAACACTGTAATCCATATCTGTGAATTGCTTTCTCACTTGCAACAGGTGACCTGTATAACGCAATTGATTTTTAAAAAAAAGTGAGAACAATATACCTAAAGTAATGAACTATAAACATGAACGTTCGAAGGAATCTCAGATGAATATCACGGTTGCATAATTTTAACAACCCTCCTCGATGAGAAGGACGATTACCAATGGGAAAGTGTGCAAGTGCAAAGTAAAAGAACGTTATTGCACGATGTCATTCGAGCAACAATAAATACGAAAGTATACTCCCTTGACCAGTCTTATGTTACTAGGCGTGGGCATTGAAGAAAGGTCATTCTCCACATGACACCATCGACGAAGTATAATACATATAAATACTTCAGCCATCAACTGGAAGACTCTCGTGGCCTGATTCTCAAGATCCTCTCACCATCCTTCAACGACACAGGAACAGGAGAATGTATAATTTACCATTTTTCTTCTCCACCTACACCTATCCTCCAAACGATGCCACTATACTGTTTGTTTCAGATTTATCTAATTCTAAGAAAATTCTAAGAAATTTTCCAAACAACTCTATGCAACCATTGATTAACACTAGAACCACCGACGTTTGATGTACATTTATTTTTAAATTGAAAATAATGTAGATTACTAACAATAAGTAGATAAAGGATGAAACATATTCTTTCGCTCGATAACAGCCAACATACATTTAACTAATGAAAATACCTTGATAACATTTATAATTTATAAAATAAGAAACTGGTAACCAGTCACTTTGATGGTTCTAGTGTTAATTAAATTCTTCTTCTACTTCAGTGTTTTGCCTGAAATCGTCATAGGTGAAAACTCACACATCTCCCTTGTATTGCTTAATCACCGGACACTTAAGTACGTCAACTGCTAAGAATAGTCGTGTTATTAAAGTCCCCCGAACGGAAGTCGTAATGGCCTCTGAATAAATCACAGTTCATGGCGTTGCATCATTGAGTAACTAAAAAGAACTTCGATAAAGAGAGTTTTTCCACCGAGATAGGGACGAAGGTCAGGGTCTCCTTCTGAGGGAAACCAGGTAGAAATGAAAGAGAATAGAAAATCATCGGTCTGAGTTAAGTATACTTGGGGGATTTCTCTTTCTAAATAGTAGCCACTTTTAATTTCGTTCAAATAACCGATGCAATTGGTGAGAAAACAGTCGGTTACAGTTGACAGCGGCTACCGTTTACGATTCCGCGTAATAAGCGTACAAGGTGAAACGTGGAAGGAAGATGATAAAAGAAAGGATAGAAGCGACCTCAACGCGAAGGTCAGGGCGTATGTGTGAACAGGTAATTCGAGGCGTGTGGGTGCTGCACCCGTTTCCTTCTTGTTTGCACTCAAGGCTGTCTTTGACGAGGAACGTTCGGCTAATATTTGGTCGAGGTCGATTTCAGAAAACGTTGAAAATTCACGCGAAGACGATCGTAAAGCAAACAATAAAAAGTAACGTTCCGCAATTTCAACTACCGACCAGATTATAAGATAAATCCAGGATATAGAGTCGAAAAGGACCCTCTTCAATTTTTTCAAACAGAATGACACGCGAATGTCTCGCGTTTCGCAAGCAATTTCATTTATAAACGATTGGACGAAGCGAAAGCGGAAACTGGTTGGGAAAGAATATGCAATAAGTCTGAAAAATGTTGCTCAATATTCAAGAATCCAGTTCGTCGAAGGTTAATAATAAAAGGTGGTATTCTCAAAATTAGCGATTTAATTTATGTAAATGTACGCGAAACATTAAACATTTATTTCGAAAATGTCAATGCTGATACTGTCGCTGATATTGAAAACAAAAAATTGTTTAATCGTCGAAGTGAAAGATTTTAATATTTACCGTGACATTTGTTGAAAGATTCAAAGTATAAATCCCTGAATTATTAGCCATATATTTTCAAGTGTCCTTCGTAAAATGGCTAGTTCGCTCTGGTTCTGGACAGTTCGCATCGCTTAGTTCGAATTTAAAAAAAAAGGCCATTTTTTATACTACAAACTATGTTTCGTGTTCAATTACCTCCCTTCGGGATCGCGACAATACCCTGATAAATCCAACAATTATCATTCTCGTGATTTGTGAATTCGTTTCTGATTCATCTAGACTGTTCAGAGGATTGGTAAAAGGTTAATCCGATACAGTGTTTCTATCAATCGTGATACCGAACGCCGCTTGAAAAGTCTCGGATAAAGAGCAAGAAAGAGATACAGCCGGCAGGAAGAGGTATACTTAACCTTCTGGGTTAAAGTCAGGCTGGATCGAGCGCGTGTCCCTGATTACGGTGTAAAGATCTGGCTGATCCTAAATGCAACACTCTGGCGGCTCGCCATTTTCACGGAATGCGGCATGCCCGCGTCTAGGAAGTCTCTTCTGTTCCTTGTGCTTTCTAGACGAGAAAGCGACCGGCGTCCCACGATTCCACGGAATCTTCACGGAAACCGTTGCCAGATCAGGCAACGATCGCTTCGAGTACTTTTTTTACTTGAACGGATTCATCCGGAACGAATGGATCGCTTGACGTTCGATCGTTGTGTTCTGATTTCGTTACCAAGGAACATAAGATACAATTACGCGGTGAAAAAGTTTCTACCGCTTATATAATCAGGGACATCCGACTTTAATCCAAGGCACCATCTTGAACGTCTTTTTTCAAGAGGAAAGGATTTATGGTCCTCTGTGTGACAGAAGACCTTGAAGATCCTTTAATATCTTCATCCTCGAAGGTGTCCGGTCTAACACGAAAATTTTTATTTGCAAATGAAAGGATCATTCTATAGAATATATCGCTAACAAGCGAGATAATTAGCGGCTGATCGTATTAAGGTTGGATTAGGAATTAAGATTGGTTTCGGTTTCCACGGGGATTGTTAAATAATACCTTCTATCGTTAGATTTATAGGTCTACGTCGTTAATTCGATAAATTATTCGAACCGCTTCTGACAAAGCAATGCAAAAGTTATTCGCCTTCTTTAGGAAATGATTCATGAGTTTCGTTCATCCTTTCGGAACATGTTCATCCCCGGGTGGATTTCGTTCGAGGGTTTGGATTACAATCAAGTCAGCCGAAAATGACTTTAATCGAGGCCCTGTCGCACCCGTCGGATCGGCACGATTTACGAATCCCCGGTACACTGAATTTTTGGGAAACGATTAAGACGATCGAATAGCCGGAGTTAATGGTGATTGATGATTACTTTTTGGGCGTTAACTCGACAATTCCGGGGCTAACGAGGCACCTTCTAGCCTTCCGGAGAAAAGCTGAATCACGTAATTGTCTGTTATCATCGACTAAACAATCAAACGATCGGCATTGATTATTTGCGTTACGCGTGGATGAGAAATATAATTTATTTCCGTTCACTTATGCGTACGACTTAATGTAAGACTTATGTTATAATTTATGAATTAAGATCTGTTACAAACCGGTGTGTTATTTTTCTCTTCGCAATTCCCTATAATTTCGTTCGTCGTTCCTTGTAGAAATAAATGTAAGTAAATTATATAAATTACCTTGCAATTAACGTGTTCCCGAGCCCGGCAGCAGTAGGTTCCTTACTCTACGAAGGTTAATACGTGAATGCGAGAAACGATGTCTATTCTAGCCGAGTTGATGTTGATACCGTGCTCGAGCGAGAGATAATCCCTTTGAATAAACACTCGGATCATCGGCGAGGACCGTCGCGTCGGATGTGTTATCATTCGTTCTTGTGCGTTCCTCGAGTCGAGGCACGGAGTTCATTTCTAAACGGAGTGTGCGATTTACAATTTTAACGTCGTTATTCTTCTCAAGTGCCGATAATTAACTATGGGAATGAAAATTCTGGTCGCGTGTGTTTGCTCATTAACCCTTGATAGTGCGCGATCAACCGTGACCCAGATTAAAATTAGATACTCAAATATTTAGTATAAAATACGAATTTAATTTTGCAAAAGATAAAAGTTAAACTTGACAACGAAAAGATAGTCGAAATGAATTCAGACGTTCATCGTAACTAAACCTTCGGTCGTCCCTATTCAATTAACCCTTTCGCAAATTGTTACCGTTGGTATATTAATAGGGGCACAATTTATAACGGCAATTTCGTGATCACGTTCAAGCAATCAAGTAACGCTGCCAGTTTAGAATTGCTCTTCTATGGCGGCTATTCGTTTTATACGGTAACGACGTTCCGCACCACCTAACGAGGGCCCAAATATTCCAGCAGGACGTTACGCCTTGGCCCTAGACAAAAAAGGTGATCGAAAACCGCAGCGCCCTATTGGGCCAGCCAACTCGAACGTCTGAATTCTCTAATCTAGACCCGGGACCCGGGATTTTAAGTGGCGGCATAGAAGTGTATAATAGGGCCCGTGTCTGGCCCTTCGGGCTACTCTAGTTCTTCCCTTGGATACTCTGGACCGGACCATGGATCCCATGGACCAGTACCCTCGTGCAACTTCGGACTTCTATACAGGGTGAGTCACGCAATTGAAAAGAGTATAAGCATGTCTATTTTTTGTAATTAGTTCACAAGTGGCTGACATACTGGAGCGAAACGATTGATTAAGTAATTAAAAGTAGTGTTTAATTGTTGATAATATGGCATGTAAAAAGTAACAGTGAAGAGAAATTTAGTTTATTTGAGAGAAAAATGTTTACCCTCACCGCGGCAATATAACGAGAGTCTACTGTAATATTAATATTAGTTGTAATATCAAAATTGCATAAACTCGAAATTACCACCTCGTCGCTACCTTGAAGGTCTAACAATTGATTCTATAACTAGTTTCAAATATTCTGTTATCCCTTGCCGAGTTTGAAAATACATTTTGCCAGGTCAGGCTCTCCTAAATTTGTTTCTGAACCGTCGTAATACATCATTCGTAGCTGTGTGCTGTTGAATATTAATTGAAACTGAGACGGATTTATGTAGATCATAAATATGGCAAGTTAATCACACGGTATTTAACGCCACGAGTGAAATTACCCTTTTTCATGATTGAGTTTAGCATGGTATTAAAATGCAAATCGGTGGAAAATCGGTTTAGTGTAATCGCAGACGAAAACATTTTAGATAGTTTCAAAGTGATAGCTAATAATTGGATGAATGATAGATAGCAAACGGATGCTCGTAAAATTACCACATCAGATCCTAACAAGTTTCAATGGTACTGTAGCTAGGAAAAAAAGCCGCGAGTCAAGATTCTACCGGGCTTTGGTATAATATGACCGAGATTTTCGAGTGGGGGGGCCGTGGGTTCTTGCCCTCTTTCAGCCCCCCCGCCATCCTCCCGCACATTCTTGACCGAATCTCCTTTTGAATAAAAACACACCCTTTCTTTCTTTCACCCTCGAGTGGGTCATATTCTTTATTCGAGAGTCACCGTTCCATCGTTCTTGATACCACCCTTTTGTCCCTTCTTTTTACGCTAAACACAACTCCTACCCACCGGTTCGCTATTTTCATTATCGCGAACGAGATACTGAGTCAGCGAAACGATATATGTATTTTCAAGTTGATTTATCAGATTTTCAATTTGTACTCATAAAAAGTTTTCATACAAAAGATGGCGATCGAATATTCATTGTTCAGCATTTTATCATGAAGAGGTTAATCGTGCAATAAGTCGTTTGATCACGCAACAATATTTCTAAATTAAACGTATGTTCTAACCTGTTACGATGCGAAGCTTTCTCCAGCGATGAAAAACAAGTCCAAGTTACTTTTTCCACATGATTTTCACTTTCATCCGACAAAACAAACACGAAACACTGACAGTAACTCGCGAACAATGTGAACCTACCCACGTGACGCGACTATATGCGCGCGCATGTTCGCGATTAACTTCACACGAATTCGATATTTTCGATAGATTCAAATCGATCTGTGTTCTCGCGAAGCTGACCGAGTGACGCCATGCGGGTGGAGTCATTTTGTTTCGTGAAAGCAAACAGTAAAGAGTGTTACTTGTTTAACGCGCGAGTGCGGGTGACAATAGTGATTAGAAGTGACTCTTGCGACAGCAGACTCTCGAAAAATAACAACGGGACTCCGGCTCGCAGCAGAGTCATCCATTGCGGTTAAAATCACGCTCTGCCTATGGACGCGTACGGGTAAGTGTAGTTGATGCATATAACCTCACGTGTATTCTTTTACACCCGGCGGCATTGTTATGTCGGTCATAATCACCAATGGCAACGTAAACCTGCATTTATTTAGCAGCTACTAGCCAAAAACGCGATACAATGAAAATATTGTCGCGGTGAGAAAGTACGGTCGCGTCGTGACTCTTTGTACCTTTTGAACGGTTCATTCGTGCGACCGTACTTCGTCACTTGAGAATCTTTCGACGATTTTCATAGAAATTAATATATTAGCATGGAAATTTGCATCTTATTATTCGATTAAGAGAAAATATAATTAAAGAAGGATATTATAAAGTTGGTATCGATCGAATATCAATCCTTTACAATTTTTACATTTGCCATTACACTAGAAGTCGCACGCTCTCTCCAAAATCACAGCTAATATTAATATTACAGTAGTCTCTCGTTTTATTGCCACGGTGAGGGTAAAAATTTGTTAAGCTTCCAAACTCTAATTATCTAATCATTTACAACAGTGCTGTGCAGCTTGACTAATATGTCGGGTTCACGACTATTCGGGTCGGTTTGGAAAACATCGGGCAGACTCGGGAGGGTGTTCGATACATGCAGTCGAGTATGCCGACTTTTATCCTAGTTTATCCCACTTTAATATACTCCTCGACAATATTTCCCTACCAGCAACAATCTCACGTATCCGTTTCATAAATTTAGAAGTAAAGAAAAGAAATAATACCGGTCCGTTCAAAAGTTAGTGCATCTAGACCCTCCCACATCCTTCAAAATCAACTGACAATAAGATAAAACTCTAGGCACCCAGCGACCAGAAGTTGTTTGAGTTATTAAATATATTTTTAATAATTCACAAAAGGGGCATTGTTTATCGGCAGACAGGATGCGTGAAACGCGATGTATCGATACGGATCCTGGGTGAGACCGTAGGAGGCACATTATTCGGTTAACCCGGGCTCACGGAGCGCACCTCGTAAATTCAGCCAAGTGGTTGGTCGCGTCTTAAATAATGCTGTCAGTTTTGTACAATAACGTCGGCGAACTACGTCGTTAGTCGTGCCTCTGCATGGGGCAGGAGTTTTCGTCTGAAAATAGTAGCCTATAAAGAGGCTTGGAAACGACTCTGCCAAAAGATCCCCGATCTTTTTCCAATCCGACAAAGCAAACAGGGTGTCCTTCCTTGTTACAACCTGGACCGATCCTCCCAGCGTCCGTTAAGGGGGCTATAAAAGGGACACTTGGTTTCATCGTGTATTTTTACACCGCTCTTTCTCAAATGGCATCGATTGAAGGGACACTTCGATAGGGTGTTTCCGATGAAAAACAAGAGGATCTTTCTGTCTTGTTTAGATTTTATTCGATGTACAGTATGTTTCATTTGTACTACCCCTGATCATTGAATTAGGGTAGTTTTATACTATTCATTCTTTTAATAAAATTGAAAGATAAATTTTCTTGGTTGTATCGCATTTCAATTATCGATATCTCTAATAAAGTTGAGATGTTAATTTCGCGGAGGGCCAAAGTACAAGGAGCGTCCTGTAGAAAGTAGAATGGTAGCTAGCTAACGACGAACCGCTATGGTCGAAAATAGACCAGGGTATCGTTAAATTGGCTATTGCGGTTCATTAGAGATTCGGCAGAGGAAAAAGATAGAGATGAGCCTGGTAGATACGAACAATCCGGACCGACCTATATATCACCGCGGTGACCAATTAGAAGCAGCGTTTTTTCATTTCGCGAACGGTGCGGCAGTGGTGGTCGTCTAACGAATAGAACTGCCGAAAACGAGGAAGAAATGTGAAAGGAAAAAGAAGCCGAGACGGATTCTATTGTAAGGGAACAAAGGAAGAAAGGGAGCGATCTCGTTTCAATCGGTATACAGGTAGAAGAATAGATGCGTGAGATGGATGATTCGAATCGCCAGGATTGATAGTGTCAGGGCTCGAAAGGTCTCGTTTTTCTTGGTAAACTCATTTTATTTATTATACAAGTATATAAAAAACGCACGGTTTATCAATTTTTCGTAACGATAGTATCAGATTGCTTGATTCAAATCTCAGTCATTGATCAGCGTTGGAATTGGTAACAAATTAAGCTACCCGATCGCACCCGATTTCATAGATAATTAGGATCTAATATTCCGGCATACGATATCGAAGGGGAACAATAGTTAGATCCACCTACTCGTAAAGACGGGAGAATGGGAGACAATAACACGTTCTAACGACAGTGAATCGACACCTGACACTGCCTACGTTGGCGGAAGCAAACAATAGCGTTTGATCCTTATTTACCAAGAACAAGTATCAATGACGATTTACATTTACAGTTCTATTTAATACCGAAGACGTCGTTGATCAGCCGGTTGAGACGCGATAGACAAATGAAATTATTCATTCAATTACTATCGGTAATAGCCAAATTATTTGCAATGATAGACATTTATACAAGAAAAATCTCGAACTTTTGTCGAGCGTGTAATAGCCATAGCTGGGTCGTACGGGTCAGAGGGCGCGAAACTAACGAGCGTTAACCCTTTAATTGCGAAAGGCGTATAGAAAGGATCTTTGAGATTTCACCGACGGATTAGCGATCTTTCATGAAATCGCGACGTCAATGGAGCAAAAACTAGCAACACCTATCGCATACCTAATGACAAGAGGAAGAAGACTTCCGGTGACTCCCTTTTGAACGCAAGTGGGAAGCCTACGTGCGTAAGAGCGTTCGCGGAAAGAAAGACGGCGTTTGTTCGGCTACGGCCATCGCTTCCGTGTGTAGCTATTATTAATTACGGGTCTCGTTAACAACGCCGAGTGTCTCCGATTGTCTATCTACACGCGGCTCGAATGGAGATCAACCGCGCTTACGTCACATTTCTTGCGTACCGATTTCCAAAACGTGAGAACCAGTTCGCCTATCTTATCGAACCGAGTTGCGAATCTACGCTGCTCGATCCGTGGAAGGCGTTTTCCGCGATCGCCTTGCCTATCGTTGTCACAATGACGTGCCGTTTCCAGGAAAAAGAGTCTGTCGACTATTTTCGAATCGCGCTCTCAGCATTATCCTATCTCGTGACAGACTTAAATGTGGCAATAATTCCGGCTGAACCTCCAACTTCCCCTGAAACTGGTCCACTTGTGTTAGAGACGTCAGTGTTGTAACGACTTCTCACGATCGTGCATCTTAAGCGAGGAATTTCACTGACAGCTTCGTAGAAAGGTAGAGGATTTAGCAATAATCTCGGTTACCGCGTCGATCACTCGACAACCATAAGAATCCCATTAATTTAATAACAATTTAAATAGGCGAATCGTTCTCTTTTGTATACGTTTTTGTCTTACAGACAGACCTCGAGTAAGGTAATTCATGAAAAATAATTAATATATACTGCTTTATAAAATCAACGAATCTATAAGGAAACAGAGCTTATCGTTTCACCTCGAATTTTTTCACCAACCACTGAGCATCTTAAAAGCTGCAAATCTATTGTGTAATTCACCGTGTAATCCGCGATACAGTGTCGTAAAATATGTAGCGAAGGTAGAGGATGTTCGTAACGGAGGACCGTTTAACGAGCGAAGAACTCTGTTCCCTTGAACGTGGAAAAGGCTTTGGCCATTAATTAAATTAACGCTCGGTCAGGCAAGAGAAGCAGGAAGTGAATCGGCCCGTACTCCCTCGGCGTACACTTAATTGAATAGATAAAGGAACGAGTGACCGAGCGATGATGCGAATTGCAAGAGAGAACACGCTGACGAACGAACGCGTCCGACCAGCGTTTTGCATTAAACAGCTTTACGCGACACGTTTCTGTTATCGGCCCCTCTTTAATGCAGGTGCAATTCAATGTGAACAGGTAACTAGCTGACCCAACAGCAGAGGATAACGTCTCGAACTACGGTGTTCTCGGGATTATCTCGGGAATCGGTATAGCCGTTTAATGGATGGTGAAAACGGGGGATGGGAAAGCTGGCTTCGCGCTTTAGGGGACGAGGCTGCCTGCCTCTTCGGGGATCAGAATTTTGACGGAAGTGTTGCGTAAACGAGCACCGATCATCGAGAAGTTAAACGGCTGTGGGTATATACCGGCGATTGGCGCCAGCAGAAGTGAAAGTCGGTTACCATCCTTCTTGATTCTCTCATTCCCTCGTTTATTTTCCTCCACACCGGCTTGTCTGCTCGCGGACTGCGTGCGAACGAACGGTCTCGCGTGGGCCGACAATACTTACAACTCGATGAAAAGAGATACCGTAAGACTGCTTGGAACGCGAAAGATCTGAAAAATAATAAGCTTTCCGGAGGGATCCGTTTGGAAAAATCTGTTGAGCTTAGATTCTGAAAAATTTCCAAAGTCTTATGAATCCTTCTAGGTATGCGTATTCTCTTCAAGTTTGACATAAGCTCTTCTGGAACACCCTGTACAGGTAGTATCTATAAACTCGATAACTCTGTAAGAGGTATCAAAGATCGTGTTTAAAATTCCCTCTGACATAAACAACGTTTACCGTACATTTCCAAGATAAATTCCGCGTTCCCTTGCAAATATTAGCGAAACTATTAACAAGCTCGTTAACGTTCATTCACTAATCTGTGCTTCACCGACCTGAAATACTCGGGGCCAAACGATAAAGTCGAACGATCCCATTTTAGGCCACTTAAGGAAAAACATAAAACATCGATAATAGAGTATCGTTTCTACATCTTACCGACGTGGTAATTGCTCGAGCGTTAATTGGGAAATTTTTAACTAACTTTATCTTCAAAATTTATTACTCTACGTGGCCAATTAAATTCGCTAATTAATTCGTAGAAAGCGATGCGTTCGTGCGTTTTTCCGAGCTCGAATAATCATAGCGAAAATTTTATACAAACGCAAGTTTTTTTTTTTTCGGCAGATTCTCAAAACTTTCAGCGTAACCCAAGTATTTCACCTTGCTCTAGGTCCTCCGTTCGGTTAGGAGTCTCGTTTCTGCAGAGAGCAGGAACGTGGGGTAAGTGAATCGGTCCCGGTTGCACAACGTCTCCTCCTTTCTCGGTTAACTTCTCTCTTCGTCTGATTCGAGCGCACGTTTTCCTTCTCCGTGTATCGTCGCGAAGAAAAGGACGCTACGGGAACACAAGCTGCACTCCCGTCTAATGAATAGTTGGGTCAGACCGGTGCCTCGGTAAATGCTGAGAATTAACCGCCTCCTTCTTGACATTTCGCTCGAAAGAGGATCCTCTTCTGCTGGCTGGCTGCGGCTGGCCAAGAGAAGATGCTCTCTCTTTTTCTTTTCCCTTCGTCCTGCTTTATCACGAGCCATTAGATCGTGGTGCACGATAACCGTGGAAGCAGCCGGAGACAAAGTGTGCAGTCCGCGGAGAAAATGGACGAAGGATTAGTCCGGGGACACGGCTAATTGCCCGAAACTCTGTTTTTGCCATAATGGACGAAACTGGTGGAGGAGTAGGCGCGATAGGGTAACTGGTTCCTTGAAAGGTGCCCGCTTATGTCCCCGCGGAATCTTCTAATTCGAGGAACTTGGAAAAAGAAAAACAGCGTCGAACAGGCTGTTAGCTTCGTTGAGAAACGTTATCTCTTCCTTCGGCTCTTTGGATTTACGTGTTTTTCGTGCCCTCGAAATTCAGCCCCGTGATTTAACGCCATATTCGAGAGCTCGATGTCCGAATATTCATCCGAGCGTTTCAGTGAGTTAGGCAATAATTCTAGCAACTCGACCAGTCGTAATCATTCCGTTCGCGATCGCAACGAATTCCAGTTCGCGAGATAGTGTAGCGAAACAAGGCTGATATAATTCGTACGTTGGATGTCCGATAAAAAGACGCTGTTAGGTGCTCCGCGCTGGATTTCGAACGAGGGAAAGGCGGTCATTACGATCAAACGTCGTCGAGCCGACGACGGGCTGAATAAAAGCAATAACAAAAAGAAACACATCCCACACGCGTGCCATTAACCTTTTTCTTTCAAAAGTTCGTTACACTGACCGCCGTTTTGCAATTCGAGCCGGTTCCCCATCGGGTCCAATTGATCGAGTGAAAGCGCCGTTTTGTCGCCGGATAATTCAATCGACTGTTACTCGTTCAGATTGGTCGGAGAACTGAAAAAAATAAAAATAAAAGAGAGAGAGAGAGAGTGTGTGTGTATAACAGGCTCCCCGTGAAATGCGCCCTCGTAAACCATATTGGCCGGTGAATATTTTTATTGGCGCGCATAATTTAAGAACCGGATGAAATACCGAACGAGTCAACGTGAAAATCGTCCGTGTTGTAAGGGAAGATAGAATCGAGTACTTACATAGAATGGTGACATAGTGGCTCTCCGGTGGCGCGGTAACGCTAATTAAAACGTCTATGTAAATTTCTCTAATTGATGAGTTCGCCACTATAAATCGCCAGTCGACTGCAATTAATGACTTATAAAATTCCTCGCGACGATTCGCGCGAATCGCGTGTGCAAATTCAACCGTACCGCGTAACGAGATTAATTCTCTGTGCCGCGTTCTTCGGTATCATCCAGCTTGAAAGACGACCGCGTCTGATAGCTGGACTCCGGATGTTTATGCAAATGCACGTTTTCAATGAAAATTCGTAATAAAGTGGGATCTGAATAGAAATTTGTTTTGTCTTTAGAGGATTTCAGGATATATAGTTTTGCATATTTCACGTAATTCATACGTTTTACATTTCCTTTTCTCGAATGCGTGCATGCGAGAATATAGGGAAGCAATCAGAAGTTAAACTGATCAAGTCCATAAAATGAAGAGCTTAAATAAATGTTAGGCGGTGTAATAATCGAGATGCAAATTTAATGTTAGAAGATATAGAATATGTGAAAATAAAGTAACGGAATTTTTAAATATTTTATTAATTTTTAAGTTAAAAAATTCCAACGCTGTCGCGAATATGATTGTTTTAATTTGAAATAGACGAGAATAGTAATAACAGCACGAATTCGTTTCAATTAGAGATGCTAAGCCGTCGTAAATGCGTTCAGCTATGGTGAAAGTGTTTCTTTCCGCTCTTTATTCGTGACGGTGCACGGTTGTAAATTAGTACCCTCGGATTTTAAACCGTAAAATGTCGCAAGCTTTCAACGCATGCTACCTTTTATTCATCGTTACATTTTCGAGCCAACCAACTGTGTTCATTATGCAACGCGCAAGCATCATGATTTCTTGTTAATGACCACGCGATACCTCTAATTTCGTAAAGTATAATCTTTGCACGCGCACTCGTGCATAAAAGTATATTTCAATATCTATTAGCAATTCTTTCCATTCTTCCACTTTTTACATAAATCGTTACGTCACTTATTAATAACGCTTCATAAATGAATCGCGTTATTAGAGAATTAATTGATTCGTTATCGCAACGACGTGGTAAATAATGAAAACTTTTTCCAACACTTGTGCAAGCTCGATTACTCGAAACTCGGGACATTTCTATCCAGGAAGTTCGATTCGGGATAATCTACTTACATTTCCTCTTAACCGGGAAGGGAAGTCATCTATGCCCGCGACCGTATCTACCTGTCATCGATATTACCGTCAATGACGTGAACATATTGAATATCGCGAGAGCAGGGTACGTTATCTTGGACCAGTCGAGCAATTATTATTTAACGATAAGCTATAAACACGGGCAATGGAAACGCCCCGCTCGTCTTCGATTCGCTTATAAAATATAGTTGCTCGATAAAACGTGTACAAGCGTGAACGCGTACAAGAAACGTACGTACGTACACAGGCGTAAGCGTAACACCGTCGATGTGCATACGTTGAAGGAATAATAAACCATACAAATAGGCCGCTATTAAATCTTTATTA
Organism: Osmia bicornis bicornis; assembly: GCF_907164935.1. Classification (NCBI taxonomy): domain Eukaryota; kingdom Metazoa; phylum Arthropoda; class Insecta; order Hymenoptera; family Megachilidae; genus Osmia; species Osmia bicornis. The sequence goes on from NC_060226.1 coordinate 6,877,334, forward strand.
GCCGTATATCGAATCAGGCCAGGGTTAAATAATTTCTAGTCTCCGTGCTCGCGGGAAAGATGGCAAACAGAACCGGACGTGGGATAAAGGAGCTTGCACACCGGGATCCTATCATCGTTCGTATCATAGTTAGTTCCGTGGTACGCGGTTCGCGTTTGCTCGCCGTTCGTCCGCTTTTGATTTAAGGCAGTTGTTGTGGCGGCCGGTTATTGCGATCGTTAATCGACGTTTCGTAGCTTAGCGCAATTAAGTTGGACGCGCGGACCAATCGGGAGGGCGGCGGGTCGAATTAACGCACGCGATGCACCGATCGCGCGCATAATCGTCATAATTATCAATGATGACGGATCGTTCCGTCACACGCGCTAATTATTGCCGGCGAGTAGGGCTGTCGGGACAGCATCGCCGTAGGCGTAAATCGCTCGCCAGCGTCAGCTCTGCGCGCTTGTAATGAATTTTTACCGGCTACCTCCCCTGGGCTTGTAACGCAACATTTATGCATGCGTATCCCTTAAGAGCGCCACGCGATTACTCTCGATAAAGTCGAACGCGTCCTATGCGACGATGCCCTGTTTTTCTGCGAATGTACGTACACACCGCGACAAGAAAATAACGAGACCAGTAAAAATTTCATTTCGATCATCGTACGATGAACTGAGAATAATATTTTTCAAATCTTCTCGACGTCGCTTGCGAAGTCGTAAAAATCTAAACGAAGATTTACAATTTTGTATGAACAGTAAAATCGGGGACGCATGACTTTTAGAAATTTGTTTTTCTATCGAAGGTAGGCGTACGGTGCTGTTTCGGAGAAAGGTAGAGCAGAATCGGCAAATGAAATCGGACGTACAGATATAGGGGCTTTGAAGCCGATTTCGAGGTCCTTCACCTTCGGAGATTGTTGCATGACGTCATCGGAGATACAAGAAGATGACGCGATCGGCCGATCGTGTGGGTTAACCTGCTGAGTTAGCGCCGCTTTTCGATCGGTTACTTTGTTATACATGTTTCTTCCTACCGGGCGTATCTAGAGTACCGTCCAGTAGGTCTCTCGAACCAATAAAAATTCATTCTGAAATATCATCTATGGCTACACGGAAGAACTTGAAATACAGTTAAACGATGTGCGTGTACTTTAACGAACAGGATTTAGTGTGGGCACATCCTGAAATGAGTTTCTAGATAGAAGGTTAATAAGGTGAATGACCAGATTATAAGGTATATATTTTCAAATGCAATCTAAATACAGTGGAACCTCGATAACTCGAAAAGAAAATTTTCTCCATTCCACTGTATTTACAAAAAATTATTAATGAAAATTACCATATGGACTCTTAAGTTTCTATTATAAAATCGATCACTTCAGGAATACATATATCTATATACCATACCGTATAGATAATTTCAATTTTTCGGCTGTGATACGAATACATGTAGGTAGAGAAAAATAATGATGATGATTGAATACTAGAGCGGGCCGATTTCTTGGTCTGCTAACCGAAGCTAAAGTAACCTCCGATGGGACTAAGTAGGTATCGGCGAATGAGGGATGCGTGGGAAGCCGATCTGGTGGTAGTGGTGGGCGATCTGCCTACGTCCCTGGGGATAATAAATCTGGACTCGGGGGCCTAGGTTAGGCACGGCACGACGATCTAAATACATACGTAGAAGACGCCGTTTACATGCGTATATGCTACCTTCGCGCTAACTCTCCGAGAAATCTCCCTCTTCCTGGTCCCTTAATTGGACTCTCCGGCTTCGATCCCTCTTGTTTGCCAGCCAGCCTTTATGAATATTGATTGTGCGTTACCGACCAGACAATTTTTTTCCCGTTCCGGAAGATCGAGCCCGCGGCTTTTTTACCCTCTCGGTTTCGCCTCGAGTATGCGCATAAGCAACAATGGATAATGGGGTGATATAGCGTAATATTTGCCGGAGAGCAGGTTCGAATCTTCTTCGCTTAACTCGTGATCTTCTTATAAAATCATTTCCAAAAGCGGTACGGCTTTTTTTCTTTTCTTGTAACTGATAAATCTATTAGAGACACGGTTCAAATCCGGAAATAGTCGAGCGGAAATCGGGTACACAAAGGAATTCCCCTCGGTCTGAACTATTCGTACGTTTCAGAAGAAAAAATATACGTAAAACTAAGTGTAAATTTTGTCCTATCCGGTGTAATCTTATCTGGAATTTCCGTTTAGACAGAAATTGTAAAATCTTGACGGGAACAGATTAGAAGATCCCTTTTTTAAAAGAACACGGTTTATTTTCAGACAATCTGTGCTGTAGGATGATATTTACTTCGGATTCTAATGTAAACTTAGCAACTCACCTCAATCATTTACGATATTATTCATGGTGAAAGAAGAAGGATATCTATGTGATGCAACAGGATATGCTTATTAACGTCAAAGAAGAAACAGTATTTCCACTCGTCTAAAGTTCCCGTATCCGTCGTTGCTATCGGTCTCCAGTCTTAATCACAGAGTCCACTTTCCCTTAAGCTATCTCTAATTTCCTCCTCAATTTTCGCTGTACGTGGTCTCTTTTATCCATCCGCATCCTCCGTCCATAAGTCATGGTAATTAATTACGCTAGATGAATCATATCTCAATAACTCAATGGGTCCTTCTTTTTCACCGCCTGTGCCTTTCTTGACTGTCTTAGCTATTAGAAAGTCCTATGTCCTTTGCCATAATATACAGAGGGTTATTGACGTTTAACCAAGACTCGAGATCATAGATTAATAATTACGTAAGTTTTCGTTGAAATTCGTTTAAACTTAGTCGGTTAATTGAATTTTCACTTGTCAAAAGTGATTCGATATCGACCTTAGGTTACAGAATAAATCTAAACGAGTTTGACAATAAAATAACATCGTCGAAGCGAAAAGATTATCGACTGAATAATATATCGATGCAGAAGACTGGTCGTCTAGCATCGATGTCGTAGCCGAGCGACGCATCGGTAGCATCCAACAGGTTGTTAATTAGGCGGTACACGATAACGCCTAATCTGCTTTCGATACGACCTATTCGAAAGTGCATCCCGTACGCACGACACCTTTCCCTTTCGGTAGCCAACAGGCGTAAAGGCGATTTTTACGCATCGCCGACGCCAGCCAACACCAGCCTGCGCCTCGAAACCCATGCACAATTAACCCACTTGTCCAGAACTAATGGGCATTCCATTATGGTGTTCTCCCGGCGAACGGTACGCGTAGCCGCAAATATCACGGCCACTTACACCGTCCAACGCGACGATAGCGTGGATCTACATTCGAATGTCAAACCATTTTAATTTTCAACGTTTCAAAATTTCTTAACGCAGAGATTTTTATCTATAATTAAAAATATAACGTGAAAGTTGTGATCGCGTGTCTGCTAGTTTGAAATTTCTTCCTCTGAAACTGCATTTATCCGCAGTCAATTCTGAACAGAGTTTATTTACCGTCTTCGATTTTCAACACTCTCCGCGAGTGACTCTCGCGTTTTGTCCGAGTTGGCGGAAACGTTGTGCAACAAACTTATTGTGCAAAGAAACGGACAAAAAGGATCATTCTGTATTCACCGAATCGGCGAACGTCCATGCAAATTCGTCGATGCAAAACGACTAGACGCGTGTTATATAAGGTGCAAGGACTTGAATGCGTCGGGCACACGCGTAAACCGGTTTGCTTTTCAACGAGCAGGAAACGCGACGCGCATAAATTAACATCGACGCCTGACGCTCGAAAGAAACAAGGCGAAAACTTTCATATTTCATGGAAACCAAGGAAATAATGAGCGCGAGAACGAGACGTACGGAATTTCTACTAACCCAGATTGATCGTTGTAAAAAACGATCACGGTTCGCACGATACCGCGTTTCCCCGATAATTTCGAATCCGAAGGGAAAAGTTCAGAAAATTGATCAAGAGCAACGTGTCCAACGATTTCTCTCTCGAATGACTTAATAAATAAATGAATATTTATTTCGAACATTTATCTCATTTTAATTACGTATTGCCAAAACGACGAAGAGAGAAGAAATTTCAAGTCACGAAACCAGTTAATAATTAACACCGATTAAAGCACGGTTTAACTAACTGGTTACATTAGCGATTTGCTCTCTGGCTATGTTCGTGATTAATCTGAACAGAAAGCGTCAATACCACAGATTGTTCGCCATATAGATATGTCTTTATCTTTTTATTTTTCTTACCGACAAGCACGTGTTGCGTTAGGTATGCAGGCACGTAACTGGTGCTCGACTTTGTAGCCCATTAGATGTTTCCTTCGACCACCTGTATCGTTTCAGACCATTCAGACTCGCACCACTAGAACTCGTTCGCTTGACCATTCTTCTGGTTTTCCTCTCTATTTCATCCCAAATTCGAACGTTGAACAAATAAATGTTTACCAAACGCATCGAAAGAATTTTTTCAAAATCAACCGCAAATATCTCGTATATTTGCATCGTGATCGTTCCTTCGTCTTCCTAACGCGGAAACTTTCACGTACCATCCGAGAGGACGTTGGATTTCCTTCATCGCGAACTATGACATTACGCTTAATTGTCGGTGACTGCATAAACATTGATGAATGCCTGGACAGTGCGGCGAGCGTGGAAGTACTTTCTCAAGATCCGTTCGATGACTTGGAAGACTTTCACAACGTGGCCAGTACCACGTAGAAAACTGAAAGTCACATCGTGTCAACATTACAAGGTAACGATTATTCCTGTAACGTTGCCACATGCCACGTCGTTTAGACGGTATTTTCATGTTGTTGCTCGTGATCGACAATTACGCGGTAGATACGCGGACGTTGGCGAATAAATATTTGCCAGGGCCTTAGGGTGCGATCTTCGTCAAGTAACGCCCGGACAAGGGAAAAATTTCCTTTGATAAGTTAACGATAACCCGTCACGAGAGTGTACTCATAGTTCTTCCTCTTCCGTTCGATTGCGTAAGAGAATAACGAAGAAACAAATTCATTTAATCGACGTGCCGATTAATTAATTTATATATAATTTGTCTGTAAATGTACAGATCCTGATGATCTGATAGCGTATCCGATAGTCCAAGCGAAGTCATAAACGAGATCTTATCTGGTCAGCTTCTTCAACTTCGATTTAATGAAGCGAACTTCCCTTCGCTTATAAGTCGCGGTATGTAATTAGAAATGATTAAGTGTTTCCACTTGAAGCTTGTAATACCCGGAATCAGAGTTGTTCATAAAGTTTCGGGATAAAGTTACAAGATAGAATATTTCTTGCTAATCGTTTCTTCGTAACGAAAAGATCGTTACAGCCAATTGAGTCGTCCCAATGGACAGACCTTCCCTCGACTAATCGTACATTTGCCAAGAACAATGATTTACTTCGGCTAACAGATAACGCTTGGCTGGATAACGCTTGTACAGGAAGGAAAAGTTAGGCGTTGCCGTTATTCCGGCATTACCAGGCAACCAAGAAGAATGTAAATCACTGTCGTTGATTAAACGATTTATCCCGTCCACCTCTTAATTGGACTGATGCGTTATAACGTCGTCCAATTAAAGGCTAGCTTGGCTAGAAACGCAATCATACGTAACAAATACGCGGCTATAGAAGTCTAGGATAGACCTGCCGCCGCCGCCGCCGCGACGACGACGAACGATCTTCAGGGGATGACGTTATCCTCTCCTCGCATCCGCCCCAAGCTTTCTCTATCGATGTTCCGCTAACTATGTGCTCCGAGTGGACCGGTTTCCGCGATGATGTTGTTGCGTAGGCCGTGGCCGCGGATCGATTCCCGGTATTAAGAAACCGGGGCTACGGAAAAAGAACGGCAAGAAAGAGGATGGTACGAGGGAAGCGCGGAGATAAGAGAAAAATCAACCGTCCACGATGGGAGAAAAAGCTAACTCTACGAAAGAACCACCACGTGGCTCGGCTCCTTATCTCGTCCAGGCTAAACTTGTCGCAGGCTTGAAACATTCGAGTCTGGCCTGCAAGATATAACGTACGGCCTATAGTGTCTGGATATAAGTTGGCGCTTGCCGCGGATAGGGATAGGTACATAGATCAAGAGAAAGGCTAAGGAGAACCAACGGACAAGGTTCACCTCCTCCTCTTCTTCTTCTTCTTCTTCTTCGTCTTCTTCTTCCTGCTTCTCTTTTCTCTTCTTCCTTTCCTTCTCTATTTCTTCCTCGTTCTATCCAGTCCGACTTCACTGTGCTTGTTCCACGGCCAGTATCGAAGAAGCGGCCAACCCTGAGAGAGGCACCGCGGAAAATTAATGGGCATCTCTGGTGCCGCATGAATTGAGTGGAGACTCGTGTTAATTGGGATAAAGTCTCGTGTTTTTCATGAATGAATCAAGCCCCGTGTCGTCTAGGCGACGCTTGGTACCGGTGGAGCCGCGGTACCAGTGGTAATCCCTCTTCCAGAGGCATCAAACGAGACACCACCGCGACAATTGACCCACAGTCTTAGCGATTTCTATCGGAAAGCTGTCGATTCGTGTCAAATCTATCTTTTCACGATAGGCTAGAGTAGCTGGATATATCCGTAGTAATTTTTCATGATTATCGTTTGAGAATTATTGCGATGGATGAATTTCATTTTTAATTTTTCATGTGACATTCCTGACGAAGGATTTCTATACAATTTCATCGAAATCTTAGCAAAATATCGAATTTTCGCCACTTTATCCTTCTTCCAAGGTAACTTGTACGATTTTTTAGTTGCTCGCTTATTTCTTATCAATATGAACCGAGACCAGCCAGAGATTGAGAGCTGCTGCTCGCCCACGCTCCGCTACATTCATTCACTTCTGCGTCCATCTCCCCTTTCCCTTCTCGGCAAGAGGCATCGCGAACCGCCTTCAACTTCGAGCGTGTTCACCGTTCCTCGCGTGAACGCTCTACGCTCGTTGCCTGCCCGGTTCGACCTCGCCAGCTGACGTCATCTAATTCCTATACGTTTATCCACGCGTATTTCCTCGCTCCCCTTTGCTACCCCCTATCAAGCGACCTGCCCATTAATAAAGTTTATTGCCAGGCCAAATCCGCGTGCAGGCAAAGCTCTTTCGACGCGGCAAGGACGCCTGGCTACTCGATGGTAGGGTCACTCGTAACCCAGACCTAGGAAAGGTGTACAACGGTACTTTGATGGAAACTGTGGCAGCAAAATTTTCCTTTCGAGTATTTAGGTATTAAATCGATCGAATAACTCGGTATGTATCGTTTCATTTGCGAATACGAATATGTTAAATCTTGCTAAATATTGGTTCCTGTCAACCGTGTCTAGACAGAGAAAAAAGCAGTGTACGCTTATTATTCTTTCGATAGACGAGGCTGTTGTAGATTGTCAGCAGAATTTACTTTCCTTATAACGCGACAGGTAGTCAAGTACCTGTCGACTGTAATTTGAATTGCAAAACCAGATAGGCGTCCAAAGAACAGCTAGTTTACGGGTTATTTTCCTCTCCTCGTTGTGTCACTTGCCTACAATGATTCGTCAGGTCTGGCATGTAAAAAAACACACGATAGAACAAGGAAATTCTGTGCTCTATGTTAGTAGTCGTTTGTAGAAATTTTACATTTGCGATTGTTCTTCGATTTTCCTTCGTCCGTGAAGAAGAAAAATTCGGCGATCGGGAAAACGTGATTCATACATGCAAGAAGATGACAAATCTGTTTGCGCGCACATCCGTTGGATGTCACGCCGGCGAGGATTTATGGCGAGATCGTGCAATCGTGATTAGGAAACCGACGCCCTCGACGCTTTCCACGATTCCGCCGGAGAGTTCAACGCACGCATCGCTCGAACGATTTTCCGTCCCTAATGATCGCGTTGTTTGCCTTTGAAATCTGCGCCCCGGTGGGTCGAAATGTTGAAAAAGAACAGAAGATAGAACAGGGTGCTAGCCAATAACCCGATTTCCCCTCGAGGCTTTAGCGTCGTTGAACGCACCTAGGTAGCCGGCTGGTGTAATGATGCCCGCGCGAATCGATGATTCGTCAATGTCCAAAATAGAATTGGAATTATTGGATGGAAGTACATGGTTCCTCTTCCTGTACATATCTTTGACACGGGTTTAATCAAAGTCACCGAAACTCTTTTTATTAACATCACATTTGATCTACATAATAAGTTCTAAAAATTTCAATTATTAGATGTAGAAATTATTTTACATTTCCATGAACTTGAAAGGTGGCGCGAAAATATGATAACGATAATAATTATTTTAATAATTGAAATGAAGAAAAGCACCGAATTAATTTCTACACCTAATACATTGTAAACCAAGAGTTATAAATGTATAAAAAATAAAATTATTATCGGTATAACAAAATGCAAATGCAACGAATGAAAGGAACCGAAAGATTGCTTCGAATTGCTGTCTCGGCAGCGATCGAAGCGGATAGCGAGGGCGGCGGCAGAAGCAATGGCAAAGCTTTTGATTTCGATCACGATACGTGAACATTATCCCCAGGAGGAAGCGCGAGCGACGCGGAAACCGCGAGCGGTTGCATCGCACACGTGACCGGATCGCGCAGCCCGGAATCGTGACTTTTTCGCGAACACCTGTCTATCTTCCCCCGAATCGTGCACGTATCGGTCGCACGACCTGTCCCGGCACGTAGGAGGAGATCATCTCCATGATCAATGGTCCGCCACGAAGACTGCAAGGGACTGCATGTGTCCCTCAGGCCATAACTGTATTCGCGGATAGCACGTAAGATTATGGATGAACCGTTGCACAGTTGCGGAACAATGGCAACTTAATGGCAATGCGAGGCATCTCCCTGTGCTGCCGCCACGACGCGTCCTCTAACAATAACCACACCGAACGAAAAGAACGGTTAAAACTCCGTTTGCAACTGTCCCATCAACCCGGCTCACGATGGAGTATATTTTGCATCTGATCAAAAAGACGATTTTGACTTTCTATTAATCGTCGTAAGAATACTTCTGAACGTTTCAGGCGATTAAACTAACTGTACAGAGGCGAATGTTGATCGTAACGCCCACTTTTTAACAAAAGTGTTCCAGAGTTGAACCTACATTCTGAACCCGGATTCATCGCTCTAATCGTTGAGCTACCCAGCTTCTCGATAAATATTCTTTAAGCTGATTGTATCTGTTGCGAATGATTGTCGCCTACGTTTTATTTTACATTTCTATCAATCTAATTTCATCAATTCGTATCTTCTTTGACAGAAGGAAGGTTCGTTAGTCAATTTGTTGTTTTTATTCGAAATTTTTCATTTTTAAAAATTTTTCAAGTATCATTGTTGCAATATGCGGTCGCATAGACGGATCGCAATGTAACACGGTCACGTGTTTGCACGTTTACGTTCTTGGAGATAGAGAGGACGTAGTATAGACGTGCGTGCGTGCATCCCATTGTCGTAATAATGCACCTTCCCACTCTTCACGCTCGGTTGCCGGAGGCGTGTCGCGTTCCTAGGAAAGTTGCCCATCGATTTTGCCGCGATGGGTAATTTTCTAGTGCTTTGAGAAGCATAGCTTCACTGCATCAACCATCGTGCCAAAAAGTGGTTAGAACAAACTTGACGAAATACAGTAAGAAATGTTGTGGCAAAAATTTCTGAATCGTACGATAGGTATTTTTTTCTTTTTGTGACAAGATAGGTTTCTTTTTGTGACAAGATATTTCGGTTTTTTTTATGTTGATAATTTATTGGAAATATTGGAACAATTTTAGTACGCATTCTTGGTACGACAAAATAAATACGTTTGTCCATTTCTTCTTTTTTTCTTTTTTCGATGATCATGCGGCATGTATCACATGTAAACCAGTTGCAACACGTACGTCCAGGGCAATCTAAAATCCTGCCACGGCGCGTTCACTGTGAAACAAACTCATTTACGGATGCTCGATCGAGATATAGAGTATCCCATTTATTTCACTGAGCCAGGCTTCTTTTTGTGCATCTAAATATGTGCGACCGATTACACCTGAATTCCAGCGGCGAAAGAGAGGCAGGATAATAAAAAGGATAAAAGATTATATAGGAAAGGAAAATGGTAATTTGCAAAATGCAAAAGAGGTCTGCAGCAGGAAGAGTAACAGTATTATTTAAGACGTGTATATTTTAATAGGGACAGAGATAACCGCATAATCATTAAAATTAATAATCACTGAATTAATTTAAATCGTTGAAAATTAACTGAAATACAGTTCTGTTAACTTCTTTTCTTTTATTAAATTTTGTTTACTCCAGTTTAAGTCGATTTGAAATTCTTCTTTTAGTCCCAAGGCCATTCGGTTCACCGTGGTTTGAACAATTACCTTCTCTATCTGGTATCTTTTTTATTCAGCAAGGCGAGATCGATGAGCAGAATGACTAGTCGATTATCGACTACGGTCGAACTAAATTATTCCGGTGTCGGTATTTGTGGCGCGCCGAGAACAATCAATTCAAGATACAGAAAGAGAGAGGAAAAAAAAAGAAGCGATTGAATTGTATCAAAGTCCGTGTTCGTATCGATTATTGGGTATTATCGCATATCAATCGAGATGAAATTAATAAAGCAATTTGTCCGTTGAATTAACATTGATCGCTCCAATTCGGAATGACTTCTGTCCTATGACAGCGCAGAATTTCACAAAGCTTCTTATTTCCACCTTCGTACCTGCCGTTATAAATAGATCCCCTATCACCGTTTCAAATTTTTCAACGTTGCGATGGGAACACAGTGAAATGGTACTTGAAATAATGCCATTCGAAAACTGAATTTCCATGGATACCGATACGAATCGATGAAATGCGAATCACGTAATTTCGGAAACAGTATTCGCTATCGATCGATCGATTGGTTGGTTCTTCGAATTTTCGGCTGACCAGTCACGTGGGCAGGGAATATTAAAGACAGAAACTGGCTGCGGGTTCTTAGTATCCAGGATAGGCTTGGCTAATCGCTCGTAAATACGCAGCCGATGCTTCGCGCCGCTTCGCGTATTCGTAACCCATAAAGTTCGCCTGACTAGAATTTCAACCAGCCGTGTCGTCCCGACCTAACATCGCGATCTTATCAACCCACGGACATAACTATCGAGGACTATGTCAGAAAACAACGTACACATTTCATTCTTGTCGAACAAGGAAGGACAATTCAGTTTGTTTAATTAAATCGTCTTACCGTAGAAGTCGCGTCTGATACAAATACTTAGGAATTAATTTGTATTTTGTCGAAGCAAAGTATTTTTGAAATTTATCGACGATCGAGCCACCGATTAGTCTTTGCGGATTTATTCGACTATCGAACGAAGCTTGCGCACATCGCGTTGAAATCGTAGCCCAGAAACGGATGAACCGATCGAGAAGTATAATCGAATGAACCGCGACGCGTTATTCGATCTCAATTACTATCATAGCCGAGGAAGATGTTCTTCCTGGTACGTACGCGAGCCGCGAAGATGAGGAGGTAGGTGTTGGTAAACGAGGACGACACTGAGAGATCGGTACGTGGGCCGTGATCCAGGGCCTTTGCCAGTACCGGTCTTACCAGCGGAACGCTGTTATCCTGCCCTCGAGGCTCAAGGTATACCGCAAGGACACGAAAGTGGCAGTTTTTGTCGCCGTCATTCTATCGTTCGCGGGCGGAGTACAACGTTGGCACGAGCTAAAAGCTTCTTTTCTCGCGTCGAGTTAGCGAACGACCGAACTCGCTCACGGTATATTATTGCATCGATAAACACGCCTACGTCTTTGTCTCGAGGAACGGTGCAGGCGCCGAGAGCATTCTGGTCTTCGTTGATGATGAAAAAATTCAGAAGAAACTGTAAAAAGCATTATCTTCTAATTCCATAAACGTAGGTCGAAAATAAAACAGTTTCTTAGAGAAGGAATTTCTTCATTTTGACAAACTTGTCAGCTTTCCCATCCCTTTTCTTTTTCGTATCTTCGGGTTAGACAAAATTTCTTAAAATTCTGTTTCCGCTGGGCGTTTAAGGTGAAGCAATCTCCGGACAATTGCAGGCAGCCGAGAGCGTGCATGGGTTCGTTTGAAGCAAGTTTATATTCGCATTTCCGTGTTATCTGGAACGCGATCTGATGGCTGGTATATCACAGCGTGGGCATACACGCACGCGACATCGCGGCGAGAAATGGTGCAGAGCGAGTGATGCATGAGACGCGAAGCGGTGTGTCCCCCCGGTATTCTTAAACAGCGCTATTTATACCCCTGACTGGACAGACTAAAAGAACGGGCAAGGAGCGGGTTCCTCAATAAGGCAGCAGGTAGGCAGTACAGTGATTCAGAGCCAATTTTTCCAGCTGGACCAGACAGTGGCTGCGGTTCTCTGTCTGCGTCCGTAGTTTCATCCACCATCGCAACGCGTCTGCCATTCTTCTCCTCCTCCTCTTTCTCTCGATCCCTTCTTCCCACCTCCCTCGAGCTTTCTCTCGCCAGTCCTCGCCCGTTTCTCCCCTTCTTTTTTCGCGCATCCTTCATGCCGCTAATCCCGAATCATGGATCTTGTTGTCACCTTGGTCTCATTGCCGGCCCGGCGAGTTCCTTTAAAGGAGAACCGGGACAACGTGTCTGTTAATGACCACGCGTGCGACCGAGTCCCGGCGTGCGAATCGAAATTAAAACGCGTCTGATTAAAAGCTGCCGAGTCTACTTAAGGCTGCTCATTGAGATTCTTATTTATCAGCCGGATTATTCTTTGACGGGACGATCGTTGCGACAAAACAGTCAATCGTTGTAAAATAATTTAAGTTAATTCGAGAGAAACTCAGAGTAAAGGTAAATAAAAGCAATTTTATAATCCCGGTGTCTATTACCTCGTCTCCCAGGTTAACGGATAACGAGCAGGAACATTCGCGTAAAATGCGATCGGTTCATAGTTTGCGCCGCGTCCTTAGAAACCGCGGAGAGCGCGCCGTAAAGCGTTATCAAGCGCAGAGATTTCGCTCCTGGTACCGTTATCTCATTAGGCGAATTACCGAAGAACCACGAATGTTTATCGACGGCCCGATCAAGCTAATGATTGTCCGATACTGACGACTACTCTCGGCAGACCGAGAACACTTGGATCGGCGTGGGCGTTGGGCACCTCAATTAACATTGGAATGGCATTGCCGTCGATTTCGTGTAGGCGTTTCGGTATCCGAGACACGTATTCCTTTCCTACGTTTCACTGTCGTTTGCTAGTGTTGCTGCAAGTGACTGCCTGATTTGTTCGTGCGGATTCATAAGGAATCTTCGGTCTACCGTACATACTTATACCCAGAGCCGTATCCAGTACCTGCAACTCTTCCTTTCCCTCTACTTTTCCAACGTACGCTACCGTTCATAACTGTCCAGACACCTGGGACAGTTGGGACGATCAGGTTTCAGCATGGAAATTAGGGCTCTATCGTTTATTTTAATTACCATTAGTAATACACGATATTTTAGCAAGTAATTTACAAGAAATTTTAAGTTGGCACGCTAAGTGCCTTATCCTGTATTCTATAATTAGATACATGCAATCGTATCGCGGTGTTTAATTAACCTGTATCGGTGCATACAAAAGTGCAGAGAAACGTTGCTGCAGTTAATACATTAATTTATATTTGATTCGTTTAACGACCAGAAGGTGTTAATAGAATCTTCGTAATATCGAAACTGATCGTAAAAGTTTTGTAAAAGAAACTATTATCTCTTCTGATAAGAAGTTATTGACTGAATTTCATTTCGCGTAGGATAAATAGGTTTCGTATAGTTTAATCCCGACGAGCCGACACGAAGAAACTTTTATCGCGTTAATGCAACATTCAATCTCTTCTTAAGCCTCGTTTTATCTGTCTTTTCGTATCCCTGCCTACGTAACGGATCAAGTAAAAGTATTTAATAAGTAGGTGCATCGTTCTACGTTGTCAACTTGAAGCAAGTGTTGATACCGGTTACGAGGATAATAATTGTAGGTTTTCATGGCTGGCGATGGAAGAAAGGAGCTGTTGCCTTTGCTTACTTCTTCGTACTTCTTCATTAACAGTACACCTGGGAATCGGCGTTCAACACGTTTTACACAATTCAGGCTGAAAATTTTCTTCTATGCATGTGAATTCATTTGTATCAGTCGAACAACTTGGGAGGTTTAAATCTTCGAAGCAATTATAATACTAAGAATACGAAAAAGAACGAATTCGAACGATCGGTAGTGGCAGAATGATAATTGAAAGTTTCCACCGAAAGGGTAAACATGTTAATCGCGTTGGTAGCCGCTTTTCAACGTGCTTTAAGTGGTCGATTCGATTCGAATAAGGGATAGCGGAGGCTCGGTGGCTGCGTTTAAACGGTGGCGAGTCTGATCCCATCCCCTGTGTCGATTACTTTAGCCAGCGAAGAGGAGAAGAAGAAGAAGAAAGCGGGGAAGGTGGTAGCGGGCTCCTTCCGTCCGGTGCCTCAGTTGGGAAAAATCTCTCGGCTCGAGGAGGATATCCGATGGTTCGCGGGATCGTTTGCAGACCGCTTACACCGACAGATGGGATTATCTGATCTTGAATCTAGCCGGGACGGCTTGGCCGCGTATAATTGCCATCGCCGAGAAAACGAGCGTAGTCGAGAGGTCTTGGTGAACGCTAGAGAGAGGAGCCCTTCTTTTTCTACCCACCCGGTTCGTTGGCTGGCCCATCCATTGCCCGCTCGTTCATTCGTTCGTTCCTTGGTCCAGTCGGGCAGCAGTCGCGTTGCTGCTTCTGGCATCGTTGCTGCTGCTGCTGCTGCCGCCACGCCACGCCACGCCAGCCTGCGCCACGCCGCGCCGCATGCTGTATAGCCGGCTCGCTCGTTCCTGAGCGGAGTCAAGGCTGTGAACTGGGAATGTGCGTGCAACTATGCTACCTAGACCTTTTATTCCTCCTGGTATCCGCTGCCTTCCCTTACCGTGGCTTATACGCGTCGGCAACGGCCATCTAGTAGTGCGTCCGCATGAATCTACGCCCCTTCCCTCACCACTTTATCCTACCTACCTCTTTTCCTCTCCATTCTCTCTCTTCTCTTTTCATTGCTCCTCTTACTCGCGTCCCGTTGCCCTCCCCTCTCCCCTTCCGTTCTCTCATCCCCCTTGATAACGATCTTCCAGCGACCGTGCCGCGCACGGACTTTTATAAACCCCCTGGCACCTGTCCACCCAAGTAGATAATAACGCTGCCGCGAATCCCGTGCCGCAGCCTGATTGCCTGACTCTTACCTACCCTGCCTGCCTGCCTATCCGTCCTTCTCTTTTTCTCCATCCTCGCGATACCTTCGCGACCATGCCTGTCTCTAGTCGTCGCCTCTTCCTCTCCTCTCGAAACAGCCTTTCCTCTTATCCTTTGCATTCGCC
This sequence comes from Osmia bicornis bicornis, assembly GCF_907164935.1. Taxonomy (NCBI): domain Eukaryota; kingdom Metazoa; phylum Arthropoda; class Insecta; order Hymenoptera; family Megachilidae; genus Osmia; species Osmia bicornis. Next base: position 6,892,650 of record NC_060226.1, read on the forward strand.
CTTTTCCCCGACCACGACGACGACGACGACGACGAGGACGAAGGAAAGGTTAGGCAAGTGCTTCGAGGAATCATTGTCTCCGAACGATCTACCGCGCTGAAGATGATCGGCCGCGTCGCGTGGGTCGTCGCAAGGACTCCGCCGGTTGTTTATTAGAAACTGTGGCAGTTATGACATTGACCCTCTGATCTCCTCTTTTATTTTATCTCGTTCGGATGATATTTATCTTACTCTTTCGTAAAAGAAAAAAAACTTAACTGCATTTCTTGCTCTCGGTGTGTTACAGGTAAGATCGAAGCTGCGTCACCTGCGCGCTTTACGAGCTCCTGTCATCGACGCGTGCGGCGAGGCCGGTCGAATCCATCAAGCTCGCTAGGGTTCCTTGTCATCGAGCAACCTAAAAAACTGTCTCGTGGGCGCCCCAGCGATCACGTCGAGGACCCTTTAAGGTCAGTTACGCAACGTCAATTCGCGTGATTCAGATGGAAATTGAATTTCCATCAGAATTTCTGTGGTTTTTTTATTTTTTAACCTTTTAAGCATGCTGTGTCTCTAATAAAAAGCATCGTATTATTCATCATCCACTTCTATAAACGAAACCGAAGGAATTACAACGAAGATAAGATTTCTCAATCAATACTTTAAACTTTTACATTTTTCTCGATACTGAATATCATTAAGGTTTATAAATTATGCAGGAGTTTCAGCGCTTGGGAACGTCATTCCTATAGCAAATGATTTTAAATATGCAATAACACGTGATCGAAGATTATCCCTAATTGGCATTTCACGGAAATTGCTTGCATTCGCGACGCTGAGTAATCGTTGATTCGCTTATGAAGTATCTTTAATGTCGTTACGTTCCATTCGTTTCTTTCGTTGAATCGATAAGCTCGCATCGGATCGTTCTAGTTGCGCCGAACGACGAGTTCGATAATTTATAAACATTTAATGTTTAAAACGGCCTCGTGTTACCATTTATCGATTATTTAATTAGGAACAAAAAGGGAACGGGAACCTTTTAGCCGGCTTGTTTTTGCAACCAGCCGTGTCGCTAAGAACGTCCGCGATCGATGCTGCCCTCCTGTAATATTACATTTCAATCGTGTTCCTCAACTTGCATAGATAGAGAGGCGTATGTGTGTTTAACATGATCAATTATTCGATTAGGAAATTCTGGAATCGAATGCCATGAATCTATTACGTATACCAACAACGAGGTCGCGTTTTCTTACGTAACTGCTGTTGGAACGAAACGAAACGAAACGAAACGAAACGCGATGCTTGAATTATTAAAATCATGTTTTATTCTATCCTACGAAGGTAAAAGGCAGAATAAATTTTATTTGAAATTGAAAATACAAAATTTAACAAGAATTTAAAGAAAAGAACACGTCTACGGATCGCAGAGGCGTTGAACCGTAGGATGTTCAAGAATTTTTTCGTAAAGGATCCACTTCCTGTTGCCGTTGTACGCGACGTACCAAACAACTAGACAATTAACAGCCGTGGTCGCGCAAGAAAAATCCGATTTGACGGATCCTTGAATGAGCGCGATCAAAGAACGTTAATGACCGAGGGGAGAAAAATGAGGAACGCGAAACGTGGGACCCGAGTCCTCGGAAACTATATAATCCACGTGCGTTCGGACACCCTTAATGGTATATCGCGGTGATCGCACGCCGCGATCTTTTACGTTCCGCGGAACGATGAAGTGGCCGCCTCTTTGTAAGAGGGAGGACTAAGCGAGCAAAGATAAAAAGCATCAAGGTCTCCGCGGAATTCTACGAACGTCAAGAATCATTGGCCACATGGGTGTATGACCGTTAACGAGCTCTGTTTCGCCGGCTAAAAGTCTCCCTTATATACCTGTTCTTTTTTCTTCTTCTTCTTTTATCTCTTTCGATTATGATTTCATTCTTTGTCGCGAGACACTTGTACACCTTTGTCCTCTGATTCGTCCGTTCGCTTTTCAACGCGTCGAATGATATCATCGCAATATGGTGCATTGCCATTTTGTCGGATTCCATTTAATTCCGGTCTGCTGCTTTTGTACCTGAAGAGAGTTGCTTTTTAAGGACTCGAGCAGTAGTATAATATGAAATTGTTAAATTTTCATTTTCACGATTATCATAATTTTCATGGTACAACCAATGCTTGCATCAATATCTATAAAACATTGTAAAATATTCAACTGGTTACTTTTACCTCTCGTTAAGAACCGAGGCTGAACCGATCCAATTAGCGGCAGCAACTTCGAAATATCCATTTACTAATTGCGTTGCTTAAATCTATTCCTTCGCCGCTAACCACGTTCCAAGAATTTACTTGTCGTAGTCGTACGGTTAATTACGTTGCTCGAATTACCGGTGACTAAGGTAGTGACTTTGATCCGGGAAAGTTAGCGAGCTGCCTTCCCGTTGTCTCAGTTTCGAGAGACACGTAATCCACGAATCTGGTTCAAGCATCGAACAACTTCCTACTCGACGTGGATCGTTGGTCCAGTTGAGTCTGCAACGTGTCGTTCTTGATCGACGGACGTCTCGAATCGGCCCGTTAAACGGACCGACTATTCGTCTTTCACGTGGACGCGGTTGTGTAACACCGGCAAAATGGTACCCGGAAGGTGGCTACTTACACGAGCGAGGAGGGGACGCGTCGAACGTGTGCACCGCTTTCACTGTCGTCGGAGATCCCTTTTAACTCGTTTCCAACTCTCTTTTCGATTTTCTCTTCGAAAATATTTAACAATTCAAATGAGAAGATTATTATCGAGAAAGAAGCTTATAATCGCGTAGGAGTTTCGAATGAAACTGCTCGTGTTCGATGATGCGAGAAACGCGAACAAGGTGCAAGCGATTGCACCTTGCAATCAACTTGCCGAGCGTCAAAGTGAATTAAGCGCGGAACAGCTGATTATTCTTGTAACAATGGAACGCGTTGACGAGTATTCGTCGAAGAAAGACATTCGTGAAAAAGAGGATAGAGAAGGTGGAAAGGGATAATCGAGCTGGCAAGAAATCGTGACAGGCAGCGAAGAGAAAGGAGGATTCTGCATCGGATGGAATACCCTTTTTGCATATTTCTAGAGTACCATATAAACATTTTATCCGAGGAAGGTAGAACTGTTCCTTTGTCCAAGGTTAAGCGTTGAACGATAAAAAAGGAACGTTGCATTATCTTTTTTCTTTCCTCGATAAAATCCCTGTTTATCATTTTTATTTTTTTTTTTGCGAGAGGGGAATGTTGGACACGTATCGGGCAATTTTCCCGACACCGCATACCCCGATCAATATGCGCGTTAAGGCGGCGTGCTTGCACGAACTGGGTCAATTTGATTGACGGCAGAAATCTCGCTGCTCGAGAGCGGGAATTTCTGAAGGCGAGCGAGCAGGATCGCGAAGAAGATCCTTCGTTCGCGGGACGAATCTCTACCACCCAAGGTAATTCACGATTCTCCATGGTACCGGCGGATCCACGAGAAAAAAGGGGCCCACTGCGAGGAACAGTTAGATCGATAGTGCAGCCGGCGGGCTGCTACGTCATTGACGATCGGTCAGCCACCATTAGAACCTCTACGAACCCTGAGAGAAGAAGAAGTGTGAGAAAGAAGAAGATGCGAAAGGGAATTCTACTTTCTGATACTCGAGCCAGCCTAACTCAACCTAAACGAGATTTTTCAAACCACTCATTGAAAATCCAATATATATTTATCTAGAAGAATTTGGTACCACGTTTTTCCTATGAATCTACTTAGAAAACTTGGCAATTCGAAAGTTCGTAGAGAAAATTTCACGGTAATCCGTAATCATTAGAGGCACCTACGTCCTATCTAACGGTCTATCATTTTGAAATTTCGCTGGAACGACAGGGGTGATATACGAAACGATCCTCTTATATTTTATAATAAGACGTGAAATGAAGCAGATAAATTAAGATCGAATAGACTCGGAGTCCATTCGCTAATTTATAATAATTAGAGCCGCGCATCTTCGCCTACCCTTCTTTCATCCTGTCTGTCGTGCCTTCTAATTCTTGGCTGGTGAGCTACGCTAACTCGGTGATTATTTGCTTGCTTCGAGATCCCCTGTAATTTGGTCAAAGTGCCTTCGCGCACGAAAGAAGCTCGCCGTCCTCTTCCCTGGACGCCATACACGGTATACGAGAGTTGAAATTTCGTGTCGCGAGGCGCCCACGAAACTCTCATCGTCGCCTTCTGTATCGCGACGATAATGACGGTGTGGCACGATCAACGATTACGATTAAAGACGCCGATGAGAAAACCGACCGGTACCATCCATGAAATCGGCTTACGGGTACCGAAAGTGTGTAAAAAGAAAGAAGAAGGGAAGCGTATGGAATCTGGGTCAAAGAGGTAACAAATTGTGGCTCTCTCCATGGTCCGCCGTCAGAGGGTTAATCTCTGTCATTTATTAATAATTAATTACATACACTGCAATTTTTATAGAATTTAAGTTATTCAAAATAGAATATAGAATTTTAGTTATTCAAAAAGAGACAAATTGTTAATATCTTTTATACAATTAGCCGTCTGCCCCCAAAAGGGGGTATAGGCGTGTTCATCTCGACGAGCTCTACAAGCTGGCAAAGTTTCATTAATAAGTGACTGTAACACTTGGGTAGTTCCCCTTGTTAGAAGACATAAATCATCGATAGAAATCTGCAGACAAAGGCATATATATCCGGTGGGTAATAGATTCGTGGTACACTTTCACCGCGGTCCTTAGCAACCCTTCCATGAATCCTCGCGATCAACGAACGTCCCGTAGAGAGGGATCGAGTGGCCAGACAAATTAAGTGTTGCCTCGAAACACGCGTCCACGCTAGAATTACATTCACCGATATCGATCTACATCGGATTTGAATAGAAAGCCGAAGGGCTTTCTAAGCGTTCGCCAACGTCGCGCGCTCACGTCTAATACGGCTCATTTGCCGTATTTGTCTGGCGATGCTTTTCCTCCATTTTCTATCGTGACACTGGTATCGTGAGTGCTTTCCGCTCGATATAATTCAATGTCGGTAAGATAGAAGATTAGATAGAGATTAAGAAGGAGCAGCCGATGGAATACGGGGATAGGTGAATCGAATAGTTGGGCGCTAATGAACCTAAGTCGGTACAGGAAACGCGGACGGTGAGTTTTTAAAGTTCATTGCCATCCATGGCATCGTTAGTCCTCCGGTTTAACCTTCACGGATATATATAAGACAGAGGGTACATCACCACTGGCGGCTTGGCATCCGCTGCGTTTGTCATATCTTTATTATTGCCCTCGCTTTAATGCGCTTCCGTAGCGTGTTGCCTTTTCGTCGAACTTTTTTTTTTGCGGTAGGCGGCGATTCGCCGAGCAAAATTTTTCGTTCTCTTCGAGCACGTTATTACGGGATCGTAAAAAACCAGCGAAAGACAGTGTCGGTAAGCGACGTCCTTTCGGATCGTCTATATTTCGCTGACGGCTAATCGCTATCTGTGGGAACGGGACTGATCGCGCTAGAGCAGGCGTCGGTAACCATTTTCCAAAATGTCAGTATTAAGCAGCTATTAAGTAGATATATAATACAAAATGAAATAAAAACCGAATCGAACGATTTTAAATTTGGACTTGCGCGTGCCGGCTGCCTGATGGTTACCGGGAATTTAATATAAACCTATCTTAATAATTGAAGATGAGTTTCGCGTTGTTTTGATCAAATTTAGACGCTCGTTATCCGATTTGATTAAAAACAATTTGTTTGAGGCGATGTTTCGAGCAATGTCGTTTCAGAAGTACACAGGATGCATAGTTCTCGCTAGTGTTCGACAGCGATAGGATCAAAGGCTTGTACGACACTGTTGAGGTGCAAAGGGTTTAAGAGTCAGTCGGTCAAGCGAGGGGAAAAAAAGGAGAAGGTTAGTAACAAAGATCAGGAAGAGAGGAAGGAAGAAGGATGGGAAAAGGTGATGGTGGAAGGGTTTGGCGAAGGGAAACGGGAAGGAGGGCTTGGCCATACCATTACAGAGGAGCCTGCTGAGTGAGATATTACCGCCGTCATAACCTCTAATAACTACACAGAGCCCTTTATAACGCCTCCCAGCGCCTCATTGTACCGCGGTGGTAGGCTTCTCTTGTCTCGTACGTAATGTAGGATAGGAGCCCAGTGAGACCTGTACTTTTAGATGCTACCATTACACGCTGCACCTATTCGCGAACCATCGAAAAATCCCGAGTAAAGATCGAAATAAGAGAGAAAAAAGGTACGGTGTCTACGTACGAAGACCCTTTAGAATAACGGCGGTAACTATATACGATCGTCTCGAGAATGGTGGAAACTTGATTGCGCCACTTTATTCGAGACGTACCTAATTCTGTAAATGGGCGTCACGCGTGTTGGAGTCAGCGTTGCGGAACAGTAGGTCTGCCCCTTAGTCCAGGCTTTCGGCTGTCTTTCCCTCGGAATTATTGTACTGGGTGGTCTAACAATTATTACCGGGTCGGAATTCTGCGAACCGGGGGCGAATTTGTGTAGAAAAAATGTTTACGGCGCGAAGGGACACCGCAATTATGACAAGGGATCCCTTCGAGGCTATAACGATAAGAAGTTTAACTTTCGAGACAAAAGGTGCCTGTGAAATGAACAGTAACGTCGCGTAGAAACGATTGACACCGAAGGAAAAAGCAAGATACGCGAGTCGCTATAAAAGTTGTCGGTTCGTTTCGCAAGGATCTAGTTTTTAACTAATTTGGACAGAGCTTAATTAACTTCTGATCCATACGCTGTTAACCAGGCGCCCGTATCGCGTGATTTCACAATCCTTTGGTAGCACAGGTGCACATCCTGGCCGGTTGATAGAATACCAGGATACAGGTTGCCCGCAACATTTTCTCCGTCTGCGTTTCTCGTATTACGTTTTACTCTGTTTTTCACCGGCTTTCTTTCGCCGCGCGGTGCATCTTGCAACGTCACGAGCGTTTATCCATTTTACGTCATTTGCCATGCCCGCACCGTGAAACTGATACTCGGTTGCGTTCATTTCCGCAAGGTTTTGTTGCTGCACCGAAGTGAGATGCGCCGGATAGCGAGAGGAACGAATTCGCTGGTCTTTAAGGGGAATTAGAATTGCGATTAATCAGCAACGCGAGCAGACCCTCCTTATATCTTTCCCGGTGTCGTTGCACCTTTATCATCCTTATTAGAAAAAGAAAGGAAAATATCGTGAATGCTGATCGAGATCGAGATAGAGTAGCTGATAATGCATTTTCTAATACCGGGATTAGAAAGAATCTGTCAGCTGTCTAGACAAGTTAAACGTTTGAAACAGTTGTCTGACGAACGTAAAATCCGGATTTAAACCTTGCACTTCGAAATAATCCGATTTGTCGATTTTGTTCCCGAGTAAGATAGTATCAACTTGTTTGTTGTAGCTACATAATTTCAGATCGAAATTCGGGTCAATTTTCATTTATGAACTTTCTCTTTCATTTTTCTACATATTTCTTGATGAATGGGATATTAAACTATATTTCATCCTTTATTCATTTAATTTTCTACATTATTTTTAACTTAAAAATAAGTGAATCATGAAACGTCGGTAGTTCTGGCATTAATTTGAGCGATAAAAGCGTAATTTGTATACGACGGTCCGATACTTTTGATCGATGGGTTTCAGCATCGTATCCGGCGAACAAGAATCCTCCGATGTCCACTTCCGTGAAAAGTAGCGAACGCGTGTCCGCTTTCGCAGCAGCCACATCTCGGACGCGAATGATCCCGTGTCGGTGCAGCATCCTTATGGGTGTAATGATGTTATTTTCTTGTAGCAGTAACTCCGCGGCGGCAGAAAAAGCTGGGCCCCCACAGCAGTTACATGTCTGTAGCAGTCCGCATACCTAACTCGTTCGACTTTAACCCCCTGCGTGTAGCCGGCCTGTACGCATTCCGTATTCTCCTTGCCGGTCGGCGTGCCGTTACCGTAGTTACACACCTGGACGCCATTTGTAAAGGGGGGCCTTTCGTTTTTTTAATTTTGCGTGGGTAGGCTAGATCGAAGCCACCGGTGGAATCCTCGTCAAGGTAAGCCGACGACGAGGCGGCAGGCCAACCACCAACCAGCCCCCTACCTTCCGCTGCTCGTTATTACGTCGCTGGCCCTTTGCGTAGACTGACTTTTTCTTTTTACTGACCGTTGAAAGAGCCGATAATTAAAGACAGGCAAGAATGCGCGGTGCACAAAGGGACAGCCAACCGGTGTGCGGTACACCGGCCTTGTCGGGTGTGAAGGACACCTCGTAGGGATGCGCCCGATTCGGTATAAGGATCGTGCGAAACCACTCGTTTGCGGCTGTTCAAATTCGAACATCCCTGTTTTTCGGGCGTAGCAACGATATTAGCGCGGTTAATTAGTTCTGGAATGACGATGCCTTTCGGCCTCGCTTTTCTTTCGTTTCATACGGACTACCCTGTTCTTGAAAACGCTTCGTTCTGCTCGTAACCTGTTACACAAATTCATATATATGAGTTCGCCGAATGACCCATAAATGATTCTTCGCATTTGTTAGCGCAAGATCCTCGTCGATGTTTGTCGGTGTACCGCGATCGATCAAAATCGGCGTATTCTCTTTTAATTACAGGACAAAGCGCGACTTTTTTCCGGTATATGGCCCGGCAAAGGAACCTTTTAGGCTGTCGGTAGGTACGCTGATGGTCTGCACGCTAATACGACTGTCGGCTGGCTGAATCGTGACTAAACGCATTTCGATCGAGCCACGATCTGAAAGCAAGATACTGGAAGCGACATCCACGGGGATGAGGCGTTCGATCAGCCCGAACATCGTGTACTACGTTCACAGATTGAGACGTAAGAGTCGTAAGGGGTGGTCGGGGTCAAATGTCGTCCTGTACAAAGGACAAGCCGCGACTTAAAGACGATGGACATGGACCGAAATACGTGATGGATGATACAGGGTTTCAGTCGTAAATAACTTCCGTCTATTTTTTCCCCCTTTACGTTTTCTATCGTCTAACGTGTATTAGAAGCCAAGAATTTGGCTTAGATTCGCCTGAGCGAAAAGGAATAACATAATAATAAAAAGAAATTTTTAAGGCGAGGGGTTAATGGATCTTTCAAGCTCCGTTCGCGAAAAGGGGTAATTTATGGTGTCCCAAGTTGCGCCATGATCTCGCATTAAAGTGTTTCTGTAGATGGTTGACCCTACGACGAACTGGGGAGATAAAAGTGATGAATATGGAAAGATAATTTTACCCACTTTTCAATTTTATCTTTTGCCAGTTACTTGGCTGATTAGAATTTAAAATAATATTAAATTCTTTGTGCATTGTATTTAAAAATTTGTTTATATAATTTGAAATAATCTCTAGATAGGATTCGTTTCTGACCACCTGTTTAGAGTTTTCTTTTCTATTCGATGTTACGAGAGGACCGGCCATCGATCTTTCGATCGATATTAGAAACTCCTGCTGTGCCTAAATTGCTACACAGGTATTTCTTGGACCAATTAGCACGCGATAGAGAGATTTCTATCCGTGATCGATGAGCCTGCATAGATTTTAGGATTGCTATAAATCGTATCTGCGATCTTCGTATACCTAATGCTTTTTTCTAGCCTCGATTTCAGAAGTGTCCTTAAAAATGAATTATACGAATCTATGGTGCGAAACTTGAAGGTTTACCTATTGATTTGCGGGATATAATTCAAATAGACTCTTTGGCGTGCTTGTGAGCATTTAATCTACAGGCACGTGAGTATTTGCCTACGACTTAACAGCTTTGAAAGACACGGTAAAGGCTCCTTAGTTACGAGTAGAATGAGAACGTTGCAGTTAAATCATTGCTATTAATAAGATCCTCGTTGCTTGCTTCGTGGTGTCAGGTGTCGATAGAGTATAGTACTCCGTAGAAGAATAAACCCACCCTAAATCTTGAAATTTCAATGCTTGCGATTCGATTTAAATCTCAATTCCATTCGTTCGAGTTTCTAGCTTTATTTATTCATCTCGTTGTCGATTTCTATCTCCGCGTTGTTACGTCAAATGTGTCGATTTCTTCGTCCGCGTAGAGAACGTTATCAACACGGAGAGATTTCTCGTAGTAACCCATTCGCACATGACTCGATCGGAGAAAGTGTTACGACATTCTCGAGAAATTGGCTCACGCCATCGAGAGATTTACTTCCATGTTCCTAGATTTCGTGGCTTGTTTGTTTTTCAAGCAGTGTAAATCATCCAGGCTTATTCTATTATCAGCTGATTGAACTGTGCGGATATTTGATCGGATCAGTTAATTGAATAGATACGTGTGGCAGAATTTCACCCTTATTTTTCTTGTGAAAGTTTTCATTTATCCTGATGGATATCCGATTCAACGTTTATTTTTCATCTCGAGGGGTGCAAACCATCCCTTAAATTAATCAATGTTAAGAAACTATGTAAAATCCCATAATAGAGAATCTAGGTCAACAAAGACGATGTAGATCGTCGAAAGACGTTGTTGCAATGACGTTCGAACGACGCATACGGTGCTTGCAAAATAAAAAGAAACCATTTAATTCCTCGCTGGTGCGGCTGTAATTAGTCACATGCGAACGAGACGTAAGTCATAAAACGAACCATTCGACGGCAGGTTATCCTATAGTTCTGTCACATCTGTCATACGGACGCATTGAACTGACGCAACGAGGCATCGAACAATTGTACAAGGAACACCCACTGTGTCTCTCGGTTACATCATCCTAGTAACAGCCTACCGGTCCCCAAGTGTCTCGAACTTCGAACCGGGTCGTTTCTAGCACAGCGACACGCTTCCACCTATACGATTACGCGTCCTCGTATTCCATTAAACCAGCCGGTGCGGCGGATTGAAAGTGAAAATTACATGTCCGGTTTAAACGGACGGCTTTCCTCGTTCGTATGGGAGATTGGTCGGTAGCGAGGCCATTTAAAGACGTCTGTCCGCCCGTGAGGAGGACTTTCAAGTCTGACAAGGTGAGCAAACGACCGTGAACTCACTGATATGTCTTAAACTTTGCCGCGTTATTAATTTTAAACGAACGGGTTAAAAAAAAAAAAAGAAAAGAAACGAACTCTCAACGTAAACTCCTCCCTTGTTCGTTTGGAGTTAATCTGTAATGGTAGAAAATTTCAGGCAAAGCCGGTGGAGTTGAAGGCTAAACTCTCTCCTTGCTGGTGTTCATTAGCACAAAGAGTGCAGCGTTAAGTTCAAGGTCGGCTCCGGTTCGAAATCGAAATATAGAGAGACGGATGTAGGGTTGAATCCTCAATGTACCCTACCATTTCAGTCACCGCCATCGCTACCGCAGACATCATCATCATCATTATCGTCCATCTCGTCGTTATCATCATCATCATCATCATCATCTCGAAAATTTTACCTGGTTGTTGGCTTGGTTCCACTAGTTTAGTCGTCACCCATTTACGCGTGCCAATCATACGAGACCTAACATAGGAACGGTCTATCGTGATCCAACCGGCGAACACTTTGACCCGTGACGTTTTTAGACTCTATCGTGCACACGGTGCGTGAAATTCGCGATGTCATAAATCACACGCGTTTCTCAGCTACTGCTTAGAAGCTGATCGGACAGGTGCAATCACGGGCGCAACATTATACGACGTTTCAAAGAGTCTGCATAGTCAGAGGACAGCTCTATTACATTAGAATTGTTGCTTCTTGCCTAAGCAACAGAACGATCAATGACTATTTAGATAGTCTGTGTGTGGGTTTCACGTTGCTATTTCGGAGCCCACTTTAATTCCTAGGTTCCTCTCTGTTGATGACTCAACAGTGGTCACTGACAGTTGGTATACAAAAAAGGTAAGATCAGAGTGGAAGCAGAGTGCTTCTTAACATTGGTACCGAACAAATTGTTCTCTCAGTTTCGTTTGTATAGAATTGGCTAAATAGTTAAGTAGAGGTCATCGAATGGCCATCAGAGAGAGCGGATTTGAAGGTTAATTCAATAGGATATTCTATCTTAGACGTTCGTTTCATATAAAGTTAACTGAATCGGACCAGGTTCGAAATGATCCAACTAGTTCCCTATCATCATGGTAAGCGGTAATACTCTTTTGCTAACGTGGCACGTCCAATGTAGAGCACTCGTGCACTCTTCATCAACTAGACTCTCGGCACGTAAATCGACTTTAAAGCTCAATTATTTATATACCCTATCCGCTGTTGATTCACTCGTACGATGATTACGTCAATCATAATACGGCTTGGCTTGCTAAGAGTCGACATTGTGATTGGTCTGGCTGGATCCAGTTAACTACCCGCAGAAATCAAGTAAAATAGAAACAAGAGCCAGATCCTCAATCACCCTATAATTGTACTCTGTCTGTTCAGCCGCAACACCCTTGATATTTCGCGATCCACAATTTTCTCTTCTTAGATAGCTTCTGCGTGTCTGTTGGCCAGTTAGCGATCTCCCTCTGCTTGCTTACTTTCGTGTTAGCAACCGTATTTATTAAGATGACACGCATATCCTGAATACTGGACCCTGAGATCGGGCGTGTCCCTTTCACTTGCTGCGATTTATAATGCTTGCTTGATAACATTATTAAAGGATCGAGTGATTTTTAACGATTCGTCGATTAAGAAAGGAGGATTTGTCTCTTCAAGGACTCGTCTCTTAAGGATCTCTTTACGATATCGAAAGAGGCTGAAATTGGTTTTCACTTATCGTGTCATTATACTTTAAATAGTACTTCCAATGTTACGCCATGTTAAAGAAAGAATCCCAATAGACGGGATTAAGAAAATGAATTGACAATTTGAAAATTTCAAAAATATCGTGTGGTAATACGAATTTAATGAAGGTATTGAAATCAATCCTACGATCATTAAAACCCACAAATCGTTGGTCCCAGATCCATAGAATCACCTACCGTTCGATGTCTCAATCCTTTCACGATTCATTCTGAAGCAAGAACGCATCATCCCAGTTCGAGTCATCCTTCGCATCCACCTCCGTGTAGAGGTCGTAGAAGCGAATCGACGTGGAAGAAGGGATCGTTACCACCCTCGCACCGGGAGACTCGCGCCAAGTATAGCGTTGTCCGTGGACCGAATCAACTCTCTCCGTCTATCGTACGCCGGGGCGTCGTGGATGCCTTCAAGTTGTGCAGCTTTTTGGTGGGGGACCTTGACCGAGTGACGTTCACCAGCGGCAGGCAGGAGCAGCAACATGGTACCAGCAGGAGCAGCGAGCAGTAATAGCAGCATCAACGCCGGCTCTACCATACCAGCGTGCTCCTCGAGACGCGTGTATACCTGTTAACGTCCGCGTATGTCCGCTCGCTGGCTCTCCATC